>NC_057739.1:39037597-39062591 GCF_004010195.1 Chiloscyllium plagiosum | reverse complement strand
AGGGGGAGGGGGACGGCTCGAGAGAGAGAGAGGGAGAGGGGGAGGGCGAGAGACAGAGAGAGCAGGAGAGCGCAGGATTTTTAATGTTGCAGATAGAGACCTCGGAGGCTTGCTGGATTGGATAGAATTGCAGAGAAAGAAAGGGAAAAAGGTGTGAATTTTGAAATTGAGGCATTGTTTAACCAAGAGCTAATGGAGGTCAGTGAGCTCAGTGTTAATAGATGAACAAGACTTGGTGAAAGTTAAGACACAGGTCTCAGAATTTTGGAAGATCTCAAGTCAAACCTTTCCAGAATGTGATCAGTGGGTAATTCAACATTTCCAACTGCTATAGGGTATAGTCCAGTGATCTCACTTTCAGGGAGTATCCACTCCTAACATGCTATGGGAGGATTTACGCTGAGGAATAAGCACTTGATGGAGGACTACCATACGGCAGCTTAGATACCAAGCATGTCCTTGACAGACCCAGCGAATTCAGCCACACAACCCAAGTTCAAGTTGTCACTGGTGGCAGCTGGGGTTCAAGCAGTGACCTCAACATCCTAGCTCAGCAGGGAGTGATAGCTCTGGGCCTGGTCTCACATTTACTCTCAGAGATAAAGAACAGTGTACAGTGAGAGTATGACAGTGTGTGCAAGAAGGACAATACCCTGACCAGAGCCTACGACCTTAAATAGTAGGAATAAAAATGAAAAACTAAAAGTGAGCTTCTTTTAGAACGTCACTTTGCTGAAGTATTCTGCACCTTTCAGTTCAGTTTCAGTGAGAGCAGCTCAGAGACATGAATGGCATATATTCAGAGAGCTTTTACTGTTATGGATTCATTACTGTATATCTATACTTTTAGAAGCAGACCACAGCTGCGGTCGTTGGGTTTGGAGGTGTATACTTTCAACGTGCATCTATGCAAATAAAAGCTGTGAAGGTGTGTAAAGACTGGACTTTAGTTGTAAACATCTCTGCTTGGCTTGAGGGAGCAGAACAAGGAGGACTGGTGCTTTGGATGTTACCTTGGTTGCAGTCTGATTGGATACACTGCACTGACAGGCATCTGAAATCTTGTACCTTTTAACTTGCTTGCCCTTTGAAAAACAAAAACTGCTGTCAAGATGTCTGCAACGCTGAAACTTTCGCCCATATCGAGTCACCCTGTTTTAACTGGCCATCACTACGGGACTCAAAGAGTTGACCAAGGTTAAAGAAATACTTTCAACAAGTTCTTTTATTTAGTTTCAAAAACAGTGACTTCAGTCTGTCAGTGTAAAGCAAAGTCCAAGCACTGAGCAATGTATTAACACAGCTCTCCGTTGTTGCCAGGGCCTTCCGTTGGTGTGTGGCGGGGGGGGGGGGGGGGGGGGGTTCACACCAGTTCCATCCAGATTCAAACTGCAAACACAAAGACAACAGAAGTCACCCACCCAGCATCCGAAACTACCTCCCTGAACTTCCAACCATTCCACCTTCTGCTCCCTCAGACCGACAGTGGTCTTGCTGGGTTCTTTCTCTGCCACAAAAACAAAGAGAAGATGAGCCATTTATCAGAGACTCTCCCTAAAGGCTTGGGTCATCTGGGCTGTCCTATGGCTTCAGACTCCCGACCCCAGTGCATTCCAGTCCCGCATCACCTTTTGTGGCCTGGTTGCTATGGAGAAGCAGCCCATTTGTTGCCAGGACGGGGGGTTTAGCGTTATTGTTCTGAAGGATGGGGATGCTCACTGTAAAACCTGTCAGAACCTGCACCATGTGAAGATATACAAAACATATCGAGGAGGATAAAAGACAGGGAAGCAAAACTTCAATAATTATATTCTCATTTCTCACTCCAGAACAAGTACTTGGTTAATAAAAAGGTGAAGTTAAAATGGGCACCATCTTCTTAAAAACGTTTGGCAAATGAGTCCTTGTCCCTTTATTGTTTGTTTTTAAAATTCTCGTCTTCTTAAGTTGCAACTCCATAGTGCCAGTTTCCTCCAATACAATGTCACACTGATCATACAGGTGTGTCATGGTAGACCAGTAACCAGCTGCCACCGGCTATGGAGATTTGCAGGTTCTACCCGATAACTCTGCTCCAGAATGTAATCACTGATTTTGACTCTTACTGTTCATGGCTGGCCACACAGCAGGGAGGTTCAAGGTTCAATGAGCATGTGCATTGTAGCTGGGAGGCAGGTGGGTGGGAATACACACACCTCCAAAGCACATAGTATCCTGACTTGGAAATATGCAATTGCTCCTTTGTGATTGCTTGATTGAAATCCCAGAGACAGAACAACTGCAAATGCTGGAATCCAAAAGCAGACAGACTGGAAGAACACAGCAAGCCAGGCAGCATCGGGGGGTGGAGAATAGACAATAGGTGCAGGACTAGGCCATTCTGCCCGTCGAGACAGCACCACCACACTTCTCACCTCCTAATGCTGCCTGGCTTGCTGTGTTCTTGCAGCCTCCTGCTTCTGATCGAAATTCCAGAGCTCCCTACTTTACAGTACCTTCATCATCTGAACTGCAGCAACTCAGGATGGCTGCTCACCCCCACCTTCACGAAGGCAATTCGGGACATTGGGGTAAATGTTGGCCTTGCCAGTGATGTACACATCCTGAGAATGAACGTGACAAACCAAACGAGGCACTCCCCGGAGATCTCGGAGATGGTCAACTGGGGAGCTTTCTTCTTTGGAATCGTGATGTCCTTTAATATGTGCATTCATCAGCCATCGGCAATATCATGCTCAACTGTGACGCACCACCCAGTTCAACAGCCACAGCTCAAGAATTCTTACTTTCACCCACCACCCCTTACCAAAACTTTTTCAGGTCTCAGTCCTTTACAATCTACTCCCTGACTAATTCCTCGCTCATCTGGTTGAAGATCTGTTCATGGGACTGGGTGTTAAATATTATTTGGATCATCGCTTCTCTGAAGCTTCCTGGGATAATAGTTACGTGAAGAGGATGACGTCAATGTAAGTTGTTGTTGCATGCTCACAGCCACTTCTAGAACTGCCAGTACTTTCACTGGAGCAAGGAGAAAACTCCAACAATCCACAGGTCAACCGGCAGGTCGGGAAGTGGCAATCGCTCAGCAGTGCATGTTCAACCCAGCCCCTTGGTACCAGTTGAACAGAAAACAGTGGGCACCCTTGTCACAACAAAAGTAACATTGAAATGTATTTCAATAGCTGTCAGTTTGCCAACTGCGTCAGTCCCAAGGCACAATGTGAATGAAGTTAGGACCACAAACAAAGGCAGGCATCGGCCAAGAGATGGAATTCACAAAATAGGAATCATTAAAAGGCAAGTGCACCACTAAAAGGGTTACTCTGATAAGGTGGGCCGAATGGCCTGACTATGTACTAAAACTACTTCTTAGTCACAGATCTGAATAGTTCAATCGTGTTAAATTCTCTGCACTACTTGCCTTTGATCAATATAAATATCCTGTCCCAGTCAATTGGAATGAACAATATCCAAGGCTAGAAGTTCCTCACCCTTTGAATAATGTTTCACCCTGTTGATTTGAGTAGGTGGTAATTAGTCCATTAATATACAAGCACCCTCATCTCCAGTTCAAAAAATGGATAAAGTTAGTCATACAGCATGGAAACAGACCCTTCGGTCCAACTAGCCCACACCGACCATAATCCCAAACTAAACTAGTCCCAGCTGCCTGCTCCTGGCCCACATCCCTCCAAACATTTCTTATTCATGTACTTATCTCAATGCCTTTTAAAGTTTGTAACTGTATCGCATCCACCTCTTCCTCTGGAAGTTCATTCCACACATGAACCTCTCCATATAAACAAATTGTCCTCATGTTGTCTTAAAAATTTTTTGATAAATATTTATATTTAAAAAAAGATCTTAAGTATTTTACAAAATTACAAAACCAGTACAAAATAGTATGTCCTCATTTCTTTTTAAAATCTTTCTCCTCTCACCTTAAATATATTCCCCCAGTCTTGAAACCTCTCACCCTAGGTAAAAGACATCTTACCTATACTTATGATTTTATACACCTCTACGAGGTCACCTCTTAACCTCCCACAATTCAGTGAAATAAGTCCCAGCCTCTCCTATAACTCAAACCCTGCATTCCCAACAACATCCTGGCAGAGCTCTTCTGAATCCTCTCCAGCTTAGTAATATCGTCTCTGTACACTTCCTGGGGCTGAAGGGATCAAAGGGTATGGGCAGAAAGCAGTTCAGGCTCAAATGGTCTATTCCTGCTCCAACCAGAACTGGTCATGTTTCTATGCAAATTCTAACTGGCCCAACTACATGCAACACGATGTTAAATGAATCCCAAACCAAGATGGTGCAGCATTACCGAGATGCAGGTTATTTTATTTATGGGTCGTTTATTTACAGAATGCAGCGTTACAGATGTCTGCCTCCTATCTACTACCACCCAGTGTTCCAGCAGCCTTCCTTTGTAGCCTTTTGAACAGGCTGAAAATGAATAGAACAAAACCAAACACTTGGACAGAAATGGTGGATACAGGCACAATTACAATGTTTAAAAGGCATTTGGATAAGTACATGAATAGGAAAGGTTTGGAAGGATATGGGCCAGGAGCAGGCAGCTGGGACTAGTTTAGTTTGGGATTACGGTTGGCATGGACTGGTTGGACCGAAGAGTCTGTTTTCGTGCTGTATGACTCTATAAACGAAGCCAGTTAGCACATCCGGCATCTGCTGCACTCACCAGTAATTTCTCTTCATTAATAAATGTGCTTAACATTTTCTAATCAACCTGTTTGGAGATGTTTGGAGCAAGTGGGATCAAACGCAGCTCCCAGCTCAGAGATAGGGACACTATGATTGCGCCGTAAGAGCCCTTTTCTGGCTCAGATATACACCGACTTTGTTCTGATCAACATTAGGGCACACTTCTACAGCAGGTGGGAAGTGAACCGTGGTCCCCTGGCTCAGAGTTAGGGACACTACCACTACATCACAAGAGCCCTGAAAGCAGATTAAAGGGTAATTTACTTTAATTCTGGAACTTCTTACGATTAGATTAGATTAGATTAGATTCCCTACAGTGTGGAAACAGGTCCTTCGGCCCAACCAGTCCACACCGACCCTCCGAAGAGTAACCCACCCTGACCCATGCACCTAACATTATGGGTAATTTAGCATGGCCAATTCACCTGACCTGCACATCTTTGGACTGGGGGAGGAAACCTGAGCACCCGGAGGAAACCCACACAGACAGTCACCCGAGGCTGGAATTGGACCTGGGACCCTGGTGCTGTGATGTTTGCATCATTTCTCATCAACATTCCCAAAATTGTAATGACACACATTTGCAGTAGGTGGGACTTGAACCCAGCCCTTCTGGCTCAGAGTTAGGGGCACTACCACAGCCCCACTAGGCTCCTGGCTCAGAGGTATGGGTATTTACTCATGCTCCTCACCTATGCATCTTTAATCTTAGTGTTCTCACTGGTAGCTGGAAAGAGGGGTATGGGAGAAACAGTAAAACAATCGAGTCCTTCCTTCTAAATCTGTGTTTGGGGTGGGAGGTGAAGAGAGGATGGAATTAAGATTGGTGGGCATTTAGCACCTCTAATAGATCCGAGGAAAAACATCCCGCATGAGAGAGGTGTAGGACTTTGAGAAGAGGCACACCAATTATATCATTTATAAAAGAGGGAAAAACAAAGTGGTAGAAAAGCCAGGAAAACAAACCACATACAACACTGAATCATACAGCACTGAAATAGACCCTTCGGCTCAACATGCCCTTGCTGATCTGGTTTCCTAAACTGAACTAGTCCCATGTGCCTGCATTTAACCCATATCCCTCGAATTCTTCCCCATCCATGGAGATGTCCAAATGATATTATCACACTCACCTCCACCACTTCCTCTGGCAGCTCATTCCATACACGCATAACCCTCTGCATGAAAAAGTTGCCCCTCAGGTCCCTTTTAAATCTTTCCCCTCTCACCTTGAACCTATGCCCTCGAAGTTTGGCCTCCCCCACCCCAAGGAAAAGACATTGGCTTGTCACCTTATCCAAGCCCCTCATGATTTTATAAACCTCAGTAAACCTGAGCTTACCCCTCAGCCTCCTAAGCTCCAGGGGAAAAAGTCCCAGCTTATCAGAATTGCCTAATAACTGCCGCCTCGGGCAACTGTCTGTGTGGAGTTTGCACATTCTCCCCGTGTCGGTGTGCTCCGGTTTCCTCCCACAGTCTAAAGATGTGCAGGTTCGGTGATTTGGCCATGCTAAATTGCCCGTAGTGTTAGGTGTAGGGGGATGGGTCTGGGTGGGTTGCTCTTCAGAGGGTCAGTGTGGACTTGTTGGGCCCATGTGCCTACATTTAACTCAAACCCTCCAGTCTTGGTAACATGCTCATAGATCTTTTCTACACCATTTCCAGTATAGTAACATTCTTCCTATAGCAGGGTGACCAGTTCTCCAAATGTGGCCTTACCAATGTCTTGTACAACGTAACATGGCATTCCAACTCCTCTACTTGATGCTGACCAGTGGAGGCAAGTGTGTCAAACGCCTTCTTCACTATGCTATCTATCTGTGAGTCCACTTTCAAGGAACAATGAACCTGAACGCCTAGGTCTCTTTGTTCAATACCACTCCCCAGTACCGTACTGTTAACTTTGTAAGTCCTCCCCGATTAATCTTACCAAAATGCAACATCACACAATAGTAATCATTTTCCAATGAGAGTTTTAAATGGGGAAATCTTTCACAATCTTGAGGGGAATACATTCTTCATGAAGGAGTTGGGCGGGTGGAGGGGGTTACAAGAGAAATAAAGTACACCATACCATGTAGAAACAGAAGTAGGCCATTCAGCCCATCAAGTTTGCTCTGCCATTTAATGAGATCACAGCTGATCTTCACTCTACTTTCCTGCCTTTTCCCCATAACCTTTGATTCCCTTCTTGATTAAAAATCCCTCTATTTCAGCGTTGAATACATTTAATGACCCAGCTTTGACAGCCCTCCGTGGTAAAGAATTACACAGACTCACTACCCTCAGAGGAAATTCCTCCTCACTTCCATCTTAAATACAGAATATCATACTCTCTGATCCTAGATTTCCCCACAAGGGAAACAACCACTTCCCGTCCATCTTGACTTTAAGAATCTGTGTTTCTGTATCTCCCCTCTCATGCATCTAAATTATGAGTATAGACCCAACCTCTCCTCAAAAAGTGAGCCTTCTCTGGATTGCCTCTAATGCCAAAATATTTTCCCTTAGATAAAGGGCCCAAAACAGTTCATTGTATTCCAGCTGTGCTCTGCCCAGTGCCTTGTGGTTTTAGTTGTTTTAAATCATAGAGCCATAGAGATGTACAACATGGAAACAGACCCTTCGGTGCAATCCGTTCATGCCAACCAGAAATCCCAACCCAATCTCGTCCCACCTGCCAGCACCTGGTCCATATCCCTCCAAACCCTTCCTATTCATATACCCATCCAAATGCCTCTTAAATGTTGCAATGGAACCAGCCTTCATCACTTCCTCTGGCAGCTCATTCCATACACGTACCACCAATACAGACATGTGATGACACAGCCATGAGGCAGGTTGGACTTGAATCCAGACCGACTGGTCCACAGATAGGGACACTACCATTGCAACACAAGACCCTCTAATATAATTTTAATAAGTCCTTCCTATTTATATAATCCAACTGCCTTTCCTTTTACGTGCTGAACTTGGATACCAGCACTTTGTGATTGGTGCACAATAGTCCCTATACTTTATGTCACAGGTAGACAGGGTGGTTAAGGCGGCATTTAGCACATTTGCCTTCATTGTTCAGACCTGAGTCAAAGAGTTGGGACGTCACGTTGAGGTTGTACAGGACGTGACTGAGGCCATTTGTGGAGGACTGAGTCCAGTTCTGGTCGCCCTGCTATACGAAGAATATTAATAAACTGGAGAGGGTTTAACAAAAGATTTACCAGGATGATTGCTGGGAATGGAGGGTTTGAGTTACAAGGAGCAGCTGGGTAGGCCGGGACTGTTTTTTTCTGCTCACTGGAGTGTAGGAAGTTGAGGGGTGATCTTATAGAGGCTTATAAAATCATGAGGGGTATCGATAAGGTGAATGGCAAAGGTCTTTTCCCCAAGGTGAGGAATTCAAGACTATGGGGCATATTTTTAACGAGAGACAAGGTAGATTTAAAAACGATAGGAGGTACAATTTTTGTTTTCTTTACACAGAGAGGGGTTCACATGTGGAATGAACTTCTAAAGGAAATGGTGGGTGCAGCTACAGATACAATGTTTAAAAGACATTGGGATAAGTACGCAATAAGAAATGTTTGGAGAGATATAGGCCAAGTGCAGGCAGGTGGGACTAGTTTAGATTGAGATTATGGGTGGCATGGATCGGTTTGACCGAAGGGTCTATTCCTGCTGCGTATGACTCAATGACTCAAGAAAAAAGAAACGAAAGAATGGCGATGCTGGAAATCAGAAATAAAAAAACAAAACAGAAATTGCTGGAAAAACTCAGGAGGTCTGGCAGCATCTGTGGGGAGAAAGCAGAGTTAACATGGATGAAACTTGAGTTGGAATCCACGTGGGGTGAACTGGAGCCTGAGGCATTCACTGTGGAATGTGATGTGCCCATGGAAATGAGTTTTGGCGATTTTTGGAAGGATCCCTGGATCTGAAACGTTAACTCTGATTTCTCTCCACAGATGCGGCCAGACCTGCTGAGCTTTTCCAGCAAGCGTTGTCGTTTTTGCCCCAAATCCCTTAGCTTGATACCTTTCTGCAGTGTTCCCCACTTACATAATATTCAGCTCCTCGACCTTTCCTGCCAAAGTGCATAACCTCACAATTTCTGACAGTATATTCCATCTGCTAGATTTTTGGCCAATCACTCTTGTTGACTTCCTTTTGCACGTTTGCTTTTCCTGTCTTCCTCACCACTTGCCTTCTCACCTGTTTTTGTGCCATCCACAAACATTCACGTTGCTCAACCAAGTCATTAATATGTTGTAAACAATTGCGACCCCAGTACCAATCCTTGAGGCACTCCATCAGTCACATCCTTAAAATGTCCCCTTGATATCAACCCTCCGCCTTCAATTAGTGGAAAACATTAACATGACGGATATGGGCCAAATGGGACTAGATTTATTTAGGATATCTGGTCAGCATGGGCCAGGTGGACCGAAGGGTCTGTTTCCGTGCTGCACATCTGTGACTCTACGACAGAAACAACAGGTTCTCAGCAATACGACACTGACCGACTCCAGCTTCATTTTGGTACAATTTCTTGTTTAACAGACATTGTAAAACTTTTTAAAAAGTGTTTACTGTGGTTGGTGTACCTTTAAGAGAATGCAGCTATTGTTGATCACTGAATGTAACATGGCTAGGGGCTGGCCATGGTGGCGACTGTCACACTCTGAGCATGTTGGCAAATAAACTGGCTTGTACAGCAAATGCCCCCAGATGGTATTCTCCCAGTGAACACAATGGCAATGCACATAAGCCCGCCCGCCTGGCACACGAGCCCTCAAGTAGCCTTTGTTTCCATGTAAATGTGAAATAATGGCTTCCTTTTGTCCCTTGTTCACCCGCTCTCAAATATAAAATTCAACCTAACCTCTATAGAAGAGCCAGTGCTCTGTGCTCACATAGCCAATCAAAACTCAACTTTAGGCACAAGTTGACAGACACAAGAAAAATAAACTGTTGATGACTATACAATAGAATAAACAAACTGAGCATGTGATCTCTCCATCGGGCCAAAGAAAATGCTCCGTTTATTCCAAATCTGTTACTCCTCCAAAAAGGTTAAATTTTGCTACTTTTCTAAATAATAAATTTACCATTGCTTTCTCCCCCTGCAAGTTTCAGCTCATCATTTATTCCTAAGATCTGTACCTAGGTATCTTTGTATTGACGACTCGTGGGTACATGAGACAATGAAGCTAATTCTGATTCTTCTGGAAGTGCTGCCTTCTTTATGCTAGGGTACCGTCCCAAGGACGTCAAGAATCTTCACCAAGGATGATCAAGGTCAGATTTCGGGAATTTCTCATTCGCACTAATCTTGGGCAAAGATCTTGGAAGCAACAGAGCACGTGGAACTGACTAAATGGATGGGGTGATCTGTAAAAACTGAAAGAACTGCGGATGCTGTAAAATCAGGAACAAAAACAGAAGTTGCTGGAAAAGCTCAGCAGGTCTGGCAGCATCTGTGGAGAGAAATCAGAGTTAACCTTTCGGGCCCTTCTTCAGAACAGGGGTGATTTGTAAAGTCTGGCGAATTCTGATCTCACTTGCGGGATTCTCTGTGCCTGATTCACCTGCTCCTTCTCATTTCTGCTGGCTCCCAGCATTAGCTCCCACCTCCAGCAGTGGAATTCAAGCTTTTGTTGTTATCTTCAGGTCCCTGTAAAGGGCTGCATCAGCTGGCTGAGGAGGCTGGAACATAAAGACACAGCACAAGTGGACAATCATTTAAGATCGGGTTAAGGAGACATTTCTTCACCCAGTGGGCTGAGAATCACTGGAATTCTCAGCCCCAGGAGGTGGTGAATGCTCCATTGTGGAGTATATTTAACGCAAAATAAATGGGTTTAGGGAGCCAAGGGAAATGAGAAGTGAGGGAGGTGGCAGTCTTTCTCTGCCCCTACTTTTAATGTTCTGATAATTATGAACACGCCTTAAATAAAACCAAAGCTTCCTTGCCAATCCCCTGTGTTTGTCCTTGCAAAATACCTTCAAAATATTTGAGCGCGATACTGGAATGACTACTCTTGACAAAGGGCAACCGGTCACAAGGTGCTATAATTGAGGGACTAAGCGACACAGATGAAAGATATACATCAAAACATCATGGAGAGAGACAGGGCTGGAGAGAAACACCACAGCATTGTCTCCTGCGTTCAGTAACTCCTCACAAAAATGGCCACTATGCTTTGGTCTCCACGCTAAGCTTGTGCAGAGACAATGTTAGCAGCAGCAGTAACTTTCTTTCCATTTCCAATATGAAGCAAGGAATTATACTGACCCAGGGTCCCACAAGGATTTTACTTACCCTGGGCAGGTTCAATGTGTTCTCGGGCACTGTGGTTAGGGGGAAAACAGAGCAAAACAAAATAGAAGAGGAAAAAATGGCACACATTAGATCGCTGTTTAATCACTGTTTTCCTCAGGGCGTATATATTGCCATTACACCCTCAGATACTGTCCACTCAGAAGCTTCATTAGAATTCGCATGGTTTCTGCTGAGGTGAAGCTCCGTTTCATTAGGGCTAGACTCAACGGCCATAAAATAAAATGCGGCATTAGACCGTTTTAAATGGATCTTTAGACAGAGAGTCACAGCCCATCTCCCTGTCATCTCTTTCAAAAGTACGATTGATGAGTCAAGGTCAAGAGGTTATAGACACACTGGCTCCCGTGTCAAAGCACTGCCAATGGGTTGGTGGACTTTGTGTGCTGCAGACAATTGCTTTTGCATATTTACACATTTATACAAAATTTTAAAAAGCACACAGAAACGGAGTGTGACAGCGCAATTGCAAGGACAGAATTATATATGCTGCATGCACAGTTTTTCATTAGTGTGATATACAACCTCCAATGGACAAGTTTCTATGACAGGTTACGGACAAAGAAACTACTCAGATAAGGAAAAGCCAGCCTTGTTTTTACTCAAAGTTTCACAAGCAATTTACTGACCTAAAATTAATTTCAGTTTAATCTGCAAACAGCTAAAATAACCTGGATTTCAATTTATGTTTTGCCTTATGTGAAACAAGGAAGATTAGCAATTAAGCCTCAGAGATCCCGAATCACCCCTGGTCTGTGTATGTTACATACACATATGTAACATAGACTATTTTGCCTCCGATTAGTTGACCCATGCACCATTTTTATCAGCGTGCCAGAGGCAGTATTAGCTTCTACAGTAAACCAGAACAAAGCGGGGGATATGCCTCTGGCACCGTTAGACTCTCTCAGCAGGCGTTTCTCTTTTCGCTCCTTGCAATTTTCTCCGGTCATTCTGCACTGTTGGGTGTCCAGACCTTCCACAGATAACAGAGCAGGCCCTGCCTCAAAAAAAGTCTAAAGCAGTGATCCACACACAACGATGTCAAAAATCACAGATCACTTGATCCAGTCCATCTGTGTTTCCCACATCACAACAGTAACTACCGATAAATTAAAGTTATTTTGTTGGCTGTAAAGCACTTGGGGATGGTCCCTGGATCACAAGAGGCGCTGTGTAAATGTAAGTCCTTAAATTTTCTGGGAGCAAGAGAAAAAGCAGGTGTTAACTCATTGAGTGTCATTGATGACAAAAACTGAACAGCTGCAGCATGGCATGATTGTGCAAGTGGCTCTTCCAATTGTACAAGAGCTGCAAACTTGCTACTGGTGAACAGTGCCTGGGACTCGACACTCTGGGAGTAAGCTAGCCACACTTGTTAAGGACAGTCACCTAGATGAACACACTTTAAGAATGAACCACCTGCTCATTCATCTCACTGTTGCAAGTTGGCTAACTCTTAAGTTTGGAGGGTAGATAGTGCGACTGTGCTTGGAGAGGAGAAGGTGAAGAGGAGATCTGATCAGAGGGGGCTCATGAACAGAGTAGATGAAAAGTCGTTCTCTCTAATCAAAATGAGGGGGCACAGACTTAAAGTGATTCACGAAAACTGCAAAACGAGAGATGAAAAAACAAAAATCTTTTCACATAATGAGTTGTGTGGGCCTGGAAATGGGGTGGAAACAGGTTTAATCGAGACATTCAAGAGAGCTCTGGTCCTGTTTAAATTATGTGCAAGGACGTTAAGGAAAAAAATGTGATGCTCATGGGTGCACAGACAATGCACTGAGTGGCCTCCTGAACTGTAACACCGCTGAGATTCTCTTCCACCCCCATTACACTTCAAAACAAAAGGCAATTGGTGACTAAAGTGCCTCGAACTCTCCCGAGAGTGCAAAAGGTGCCGTACAAATGCAAGTTGCTGCTACCTTTGACAGAAATCTGGCCTTACAAATGGCCAGCCTCAGCAAACTCGACATTTATTCTCACATTTCACAAACTGAATGCAAGAAAGCCAACAGCACAGCACTTAACCCAATATAAAAACAGCCCAAATCAGCCACCACCCTCACCCCCCACCGGCCCACCCCCTACCCCCACTAAAGTCTAAGCTGCGGGATCTGTAACTACATTTACAAGTGAATAGCGCGTAACAAAGCCCCAGCTTGTGTAAAGAATGAGGCAGAAGATGGATTTTCACAGATGTTGCACAGAGTCACCGTTCATTGTTTAATTAGGCAGAAACTTGCCTTTTTAAAATGTGATTTGCACAGAGGTGCAGGCCGTTTAAACTTTGTTCAGAGTTCAGCAAACAGGACTCTTCAAACTAACACAGAATGACCAGCTGGTAATGAGCAGCGTGTGAACTGAATATTAAACACAACAGCATCTCCCACACCTCACTGGGACATGACTGGGTCACTTTATTTTAAAAGGGACAGGATTTTCTTTTAAACAAAGTAAACACTCTCGGATTATACAACACCAAGGTAACTGCGCTGAAGATTAATTTTAAAAAAACTTCTTTATGAGGACGGAGCCAGGAATGAGGTATTTTGGTTACCCAGAGAAGCTGGGGTTGCTGTCACTGTGAGCAGAGAATGAACAGGAGAAAGTTGATTTCACAAAACAGGTCTGGTTTTGAAAACAAAAACTTAAAAAGGACTTACAAAATAGGAACTGGGAAAGGTCAATCGGCCCATTGAAGCTGTTCTGCCATTTAAGATTTTCAGTTTAACAATCTCCCTGCCTACACTTTAAATCCTTTGATTTTCTCATGAGGGAAGGATGCATTTATGTAGCATTTTTTTTACAATGACTGATGTCTCAAAGTGCTTTAAAGACCAAGTAGTATTTATTGCATTGTCACTGTAGCAATGCAGGATGCATGGGAGCCATTGCACAGCATGCAGGTACTGACAGTACTGTGATCACACCCAGACAGCCCCCCACAGTTTGTAACCAGGCCACAGGAAACGGATAAGGAGCAAGGCCTACTCTTCCACAGATAGGTGCAAACATGGCAGATTGAACGGCAGATGATTCTGACATCGCTGTCCTCAAAAGCAGCATGTTCTTCGATTTACAACGAGCAGTCCCCCAGATGTGTCAGTAAAGGCAATGAGAGCAGTCCTTCAGCTTAATGCAGCCAACACACTTCAGTAACAATGGAAAATACTCCTGCGTGTTTAAAACTGGATGTTGCTGACGAGCTTTGCAAGGTTGGTGATCATGCAGTTAAACCGCAATCACAAAAACAGAAGGCACTGGAAATGCTCAGCAGGTCTGGGTAGAGAGAAATCAGAGTTAACATTTCAGGTCCAGTAACCCTTCCTCAGGGCTTTGCATTCATAGTTCCTTCGGTTAAAACTCAGCAAGTGGAGTGCCCTTACCGGACAGTCAGTTGGCCAAGCACCAATGCTGGGCACAAAGCACACGTAACTCCCTTCCTGTGGAACCAGCATCTGACCTGCGGCAGGTGGAACCAGGTGAACATTCAAAAGGGGACATATTTGCAAAGTTCTGGTGGAAGTGCAGGGTGGTGGGGCTAACAGGGCAGTTCTTTCAAAAGGGCCAGCACAGGAACGATGGACATAACAGCCTCTTCCTGAGCCCTCTCATTTTAAAGATAAACATTCATTGCAGTTCAACTGTCAGAAATATTTACAGATAATGGGGAAAACCACATACTGCACAATGGAACTACATTTATTTAGGATATCCAGTCAGCTCGGATGAGTTGGACTGAAGGGTATGTTTCCGTGCTGTACATCTCTATGATTCTAAGCAAATGGACAAGAGAAGAGTCATCATTCTATGAAAGCTACCCCAACCCATCAGTCTCCATTCAGAAACAGCCTTTTCTGAACCTTTCTTGCAGGAACCACCTTAGAGGGTGGTTCTATAAAAGGGGCAGGAAAGGTTAACCACAACACTGTTATCACAACTGAACGTCACAATTGTGTTTCAGACCCCAGACTATATGAAGCCAATTCCTCCGAGAGAAGGGGACAAAAGATGCCAGTGTGGTTTGCAAAAGAAATTGTACACTTTGAAGTCAAGGTAGATCAATATTTGAAACTAATTTACCGAACAGCTGGAGATGCAGAGCTATTTCAGGCTGGCAGCTGCTGCAAACTATAGGGAATCCTGCGATCCTTGCCAAATTTGCTTAGTGGGTTCCCAATTCTGCCCACCATCTCGGTCTTTGAACACGATTCTCTCCTACTTCCCGCATTGAGTTTTGTTAAAAAATTCATTGGCTTTGAGAAGACGGGGTGAGCTGCCTTCTTGAATCGCTGCAGTCCACTTGCTTTAGGTAGACCCGCAATGCCCGTAGGGATGGAATTCCAGGATTTTGAGCTAGCAACAATGGCAATATATTTCCAAGTCAGGTTGGCCACTGGCTTGGAGAGGAACTTGCATGGATGGTGCTCCCAACTGCTGACATTGTCCTTCTATATGCAAGTGGGTTTGGAAGGTGCTGCCGAAGGATTTTTGGTGATATTCTGCCGCGTGTCTTGCAGCTGGTACACACTGCTGCTACTGAGTGTCAGTAGTGGGTGTTTATGAATGTGGTGCCGATCAAGTGGGCTGCTTTATCCTGAGAGTGTCAGGCTTCTTGAGTATTGTTGGAGTCGCACCCATCCAGGGAAGTGGGGAGTATTCCATCACACTCCTGACTTGTGCCTTGTCAATGGTGGACAGGCTTTGGGAAGTCAGGAGGTGAGTTACTCACCGCAGTATTCCTAGCCTCTGACCTGCTCTTGTAGCCACTGTGTTTATATAGAGAGTCTAGTTCAGTTTCTGGTCAATGGTAACCCTTAGGATATTGGCAGAGAATGAAACAATGATGGTAACACCATTGAATATGAAGAGGCAATGGCTACACTGTATCTTGGTGGAGATGGTCACTTTGTAACACAAATGTTACTTGTGCTAATCTTTTTGGCGTTACTCGGCTCAAAAGTGCAAGGCAGAGGTCCAGAGGACAAGGTGGGACCAGCAATCACAAGGTTACGTTACTATAGCTGGCAACTGATGTAATAAAGAGAGGAAAATAGGACAATGCAAGAAAATAACATTGAGGTAGCAAATCAACTAGTTGAATGGCAGAGCAGACCAAAGGCGCTGAATGGCCTACCCGCACTCCTACTTCCTATGTTCCTACAGTAGGTGCATCTAGATGGTGCATTCTAAATCCATATTTTACAACTCTGTGTTTTGCCCCCTGCCCAAAGGCAAAAGCACGGCTGGAAGGTGTTCACTTTGAAAAGAAGTCACTGGTTATTGTACGGGGAACTCGCCAGCCAATCTACCCACAGCAAGCTCCCAATGAGACAATGACCAGATCAATGTGAGGCGACGTTATTTAAGGGACTGATACTAACAAAGACACAAGGCAGGTCTCCCTGTTCCTCTGGGAATTATCCTGAGTATCACATGCATTCCACCCGAGAGGGCAGCATTACCTGGGTTTCATGTCTCTACTGAAAGATGGCACCTCTGATATGACAAAACAGATTAATCAAGCTTTGAAAAAAATACTCTGTGAACTGCTGAGTTATGTTGTGTAGATGTACATACAGAGTCATCATTAATTGCCTTGGAATGGAGAGTATTCCAGCTTTCTTTCAACCTAATAGCAATGGACTTGATTCAATTAAGTTCACCTAAAAATGCTGTTTTCAGTTCAAGGACATGAAATAAACTGATTAAAGGTGTCACTTTGTGAACTCCAATCAAACCAAGGAAGCATAAAAATGAATAAATACTAACCTAGAATCATGTCACTTCTCAAATCTCTATCTCTCTCCCCTAATACTTGAAAAACTCCCCTACCTCTTTCACAAGTTATTTGCCCTATACTCCTCCTCAGCTGGCAAAGTGTAAACGCTCCTGTGAAGTTTCTGGTGTTGCTGCACAATGCTAAAATGCTATATTGTATGTTAAACCTAAAGCTGCTCTCAACACTGAGTGTTTATTACACAAGATGCGAAACTCTGAAGTAAATGCAAGGTCACCAAGATCCTGGAGAACCATAGGGCTGCTCTCTCATTCAAGAAATGACTGGTACTGGTTTAGTCTGAGGGTCACTGCACCTCAGACAGGAGTGAGGCTGGGTAGATGAGACCTTCATGGTAGCCTCAGCTGCTGCAGAAAGTGAACCCATGCTTTTGGCATCATCCTGCACCACAAACCAGACATCTGAGCTAACCGGCCCCTGACACAAAACTGTTACTGGCTGTTAAAAGGTTTTTGAGGATTGCTTTGCCAAGATATTTCCCATAGCATTTACTTTCTATGCAGTCTTCTAAACAATGTCCCTCCCTGCTGGGTGACAGTCCCATGGATACTGACTGGCATTTGGTGCCTTGCCCGGTTTCATGATCAGCAATCAGAATCATAGAATCTCTCCAGTGCACAGGGAGGCCATCGATCCCCCAGACAGCAACCCACACAGACCCACCCAGAGGACAGCAATTCCATTTCAGTGATCCAATTTCCGCCTTAGGCATATCAAGACGATTCACCTCAATCCCGCTCCCTGTAGGACCGATGTCCATATTTCCCCACACTCTCTGGGGAAAGAAATCTTGTTGTGGTTCTGTTCTCTAGGAATTCCCTGGCTGCTCTCTGTTTGGCTTGGCCTATAATAGTAGTGTTGTCCCAGTCGAACTCACGTTGCTTGTCCTCTGCATCCTAGAGGCTTGGCACTCATCCACAGATTCAATCAATAAGCACATTGACCTGGACCCAATATGCCGACCACTGCAGCGGACAGCTGGAACTGACAACCGGAAGCAGCATAGACAAACCACTACAAATGCCAGAGGAAAGATCACAGAAGCGCTTCACAGGAGGCTCCCAAGCACTGAGGATGTCACCTAGACAGGGGACGAAACGTCTGCACCAGAGATTCCCAGCTCGGCAAACAGAACCACAACAACGAGCACCCGAGCTACAAATCTTCACACGAAAGAAATCTTTCCTGAATTTGGAATTGAATTTATCAGTAACAGTGTTATAGAATCATAGAATCCATAGTGTGGAAGCAGGCCATTCGGCCCACTGAATCCACAAACGCCCTCCAAAGAGCATCCCATCCAGACCGAGCCCCCTACCCTATCCCTTTAACCCTGCATTTCCCATGGTCAACCCACCTAGCCTGCACATCCCTGGACACGATGGGCAATTTAGCATGGCCAATCTGCCATAACGTGCCCACCTTTGGACTGTGGGAGGAAACTGGAGCACCCAAGGATAAACCACACAGGCACAGGGAGAATGCGCAAACTATAGCAGGATTAGGCTTTTGAGTTGGACGATCAGCCACGATCACGATGAATGGCGGAGCAGGTTTGAAAGGCAGAATGGCCTCCTCCTGCTTCAATCTTCTATGTTTCTATGTTGCTCCACACAGACAGTCACTTGAGGCTGGAATTGAACCTGGCTCCTGGTGAGGCAGCAGTGCCAACCACTGAATCATTGTGTGAGGCATCATGGCCAGATACCATCAGACATGTGCAGGGTTGCCACCAGCGGAAGTCAACTCCCCTTCAGCCCAGGGTGGCAAAGCTCAATGCCAGGCTGTCCACCCGCTTTCTGGCCAAGGTGGGAGCGGTCAGAGACAACTTCTGTAATGAGGGAATGCCTTCTCTGGCCTGAAACACTGGGCCACATCAGATAATCACGACTGAACTATGAAAGGGAAGCATTGAGTCAACTGCGAAGAGAGGCTGTGACAGTTTACCCTCACTTGGCAAGTGAAGACATTTTGCCTTTACCTCCCAACTTACCAGACAGCTTCAAATCGAACCATTTGAGATTCCTGATCGTAGAAAGCCATGATGAAGCAGAGAACCTTTTTTTGTTCATCTGTTTGCCTTTGCAAAGACAACATCAAGAGTTCCTCGGCAGGGCAATCGTCATGCCTCAGGACGCACTGTTGCGGCCGTGTCTCGGTTGCCTAGCATGCCTTTGGCCACTAACCCATACCTCACCTGATTTGACCCTGCGCGACATCCTGTGGATCAGTTACGGGGCACAAAAGGAAACGGAAGAGGCAGTCAAAACTTGATGTGCCTTTCAGAGCAACCCTAACGGGAATGCTGTTTGAGACAGAAGTTGAGAGAGTAAAGAAATACGATTTGTAAACCATGTAGGAGCTGGGGCAGGGCGGACACAACCTGGAGAGAATGGTTCACAGCGCTACGCATCAGAAACAAAGTGAGGACCGATAAAGTTATTAGAGAAATACAAGTCTCTTGTTTCTAAGCACCTCCAGATCAGGACACAAAGCAGCACACTCAGACACAAACACTCAAATACAGCATCAGAAAGGTCACACGATCGTGCAACACAGACAAAACTTTGCAGGGTTAAAATATAAAAGCTTATTTCCAAACACACAAAAGGATTACAAACATTGAACCCATACCCCAGCACACGCACAACAACGATCAAGACTTGTATCTCAACAAGCAGACATACACAAAAGCACCAATAAGATCAAAGCTGAACACAACCTGCGAAAGAAAAATCAAAGATTAATTCAGAGTGGAAGAGAGCTGCACTTTCACACACTTGTGCCCTGCAGGGTGGATCACTTGCGTGAATTGAAAGTCAAGCTTGAATCGCTGAAAGGTACCACAGCACACAGACCGACTGCTGTGAATTTTTACCATATGTTAGGTACAATTGTATCGTGGACACATGACCCAGAGGTTGGGAGTTCAAATCCCACTGCAGCTAGCTCCAAAGCTGAAGTGGATAAAGTTGATAATATGTGAGAAAGCATTGGGAAAAGTGACCCTGAAAGCTGCTAGGTCATGGGTCTATACTAGAAAGTGTGTGCTCGAACGCTGAACTTTTAACAAGATCGAGCTCAGCGGTGATACCCTGCAAACGAAAATACCGCTGACACAGAGACAATAAATACGGTCACTATGACGTGGTGCTGGAGCATGGGCAATGACCTACGGAACTGGATCGTAGGAAAAGTTCAGCAGAGGCAGAGAGAAGACTGGGTTTGTACAGCATCTTTTATAACACGGGATGCCCTGAAGCACTTCAGAGCCGATGAAGTACACCTGAAGAGCTGTCGTCGCTGTAATGTAGGGTCAGAAAGGCAGGCAATTTGTGCACAGCAAGCTCCCACAAACAGCAATAAGATAAACAACTAGATCCTCTGCTACATGGGTGTTGGCTGAGGGATAAATGCTGGCCGGGGCACCAGGGTGAACATCTCAGCTTGTCTTCAGAACAGGAGGATGTAAAAGATGCTGGGATACCATCAAAGCAAAGACTGTGCCAGGTGGTGGTAGTTTAATGTCTCTTCCAAACGACAGTTCTTCCCCAGTGTTCCAGTTCAGAACTGACAGCATCACTCGTTGAGCCACAACTGAAGCAGTGGCAGTGGAGAAACAGAAAATGTGGATGCACCACCCAGTACTGTCCCTGTTCCACCACTTTGGACCTACACTCACCTTGTTTCCTCATTCACAGGAATAGGGCACCACTGGCAAGGCCAGTATTCAAAGGCTGACAAACAATGCCTTTCTAAACTAAAAACCTTTTGTCTTATGCATCCATATCTCTCTATTCCCTGCCTATTCCTGTACCTGTCAAGATTCCTCTGTGTCTCACATAACTTTGTAAATTTCTCTTAGGTCACCCCTCATCCTTCAACATTCAAGAGAAAACAAACTAAGTTGGTCCAATCTCTCCCTGTAACTAATACCCTCCAAATCAGGCAACATGCTGTTAAAGTGTTTCTGTACTCTCTCCAAAGCCTCCACATCCTTCTGGTAGCGTGGTGACCAGAGCTGTACACAATATTCCAAATGAGGCCTCACTAAAGGTCTATAAAAACCACTTTTATACTGTATGCCCTGATCAATGAAGGCAAGCATGAAGATATAGCTATGACTCAATGCTTGTTTAGAACACTGTAAAAATAGGACAGGAGATTTTCGTCAGGTTTTTTGTTTAAAAAAAAACCTGATGAGACAGGAAATTCTCACAAATGAGCTTCAAACACTATTTCCAGGTCTGATGCTTAATCATCAATCCTGCCTTTTTTTTAGTGAAGTGTAACACAACAGCTGTACAGTGCCCTACAAATTCAGACAGAACACAGACCGACAAATGAGTTTAATTACGAAACTGGTGGGAATACTGAAGCAATGATAAACTTATCAGTGGCACTTCGGCCACAGCAACTAAATTTCACAAGAACAGGGCAAATGGGCTCATTAGAGCACAAGAGATGGGAACACGAGAATCAGGTTCAATCCACTGAGCCTGCTCTGCCATTCAACTAGATTACGATCCTTCTTCTATCTTGCAAATATTCTCCATTAGTATCACACCAATAATATTATTCATTACTGTGAGATGCCACCTGACTTTGCAAGATCAGTAGATTTTGTTTTTTACATTGTGAAACGCTATCCAAAGGCCAATGAGTGTCTTTTGTGATAAAAACAGTATTTGTACTTTTCAGTCACTGCACACAAATGGCCCATGTTACAGGACATGCCTTCAAACTATCCACAATCACAAACAGGTGAATGAGAGTTCTTTTCCATAGAACTTGAGCCCATTCAGGACAATGCAGCTCATTCGATTAGTGCAAAAACTGCCAGGTTCAGTTCACTCCCTTCAGCAGCAGCAACATATACCATGTACAAAATACACAGCAAGGACTGTTCAACAGCACCTTCCAAACCTGCAACCTCTCCCACCTAGAAGGACAATGACAGCGGATACATGGGAACACCACCACCTACAAGTTCCCCGCCAAGCCATTCACCATCCTAACATGGAAATGTACAGCCATTCATTCAGTGTCACTGGATCAAAATCCTGGAACTCTGTTCTTAACAGCAATGTGGGTATCCTCAAACCCAAAGGACTGCAGTGTTCCAAGAAGGCAGCTCATCACCAGAACAATTTCTAGACAATAAATGCTCACCTCGTCAGCAAAACCCAAATCCCATCAATATGTTCGAAAAAAATCTCTGGAACAACTTTAAGGCCAGTGTAGTGGGTGCTCTTTGTGATCTGGGCAGAGACCACATCATGGAGAAGGGAAGTCAAATAATAATTTTTTTTAAACCTGGAACACCCAATCTCCTGGGCTAGATTTTATTGCTGGGGGCTGGTGAGTTTCCACTTTGTTTTCTCTTACTTTTAATCTTTCCCAGGTGAGACTGAGGTGCAGGAGGGCAGGGATATCTGGTTCCAGTATGTACAATGTAGAACATTACAGCATAGGACAGGCCCTTCGGCCCTCAATGCTGCACCGACCTGTGAAACTAATCTGAAGCCTATTTCTCCTACACTATTCAATCTTCATCCATATGCCTACCCAATGAGCATTTAAATGCCTGTAAAGTTGACGAGACTACTTCTGTTGCAGGTACTGCATTCCACGCTCCTACTACTAAGTAAAGAACCTACCTCTGATATCTGTCTTCTATCTATCATCCCTCAATTTAAAGCTATATCCCCTTGTGCTAGCCATCATCATCCGAGACAAAAGGCTCTCTGTCCACCCTATCAGATATCTCTGATTATCTTATATGTCTCAAGTCACCTCTCAACCTTCTTCTCTCTAACAAAAACAACCTCAAGTCTCTCAGCCTTTCCTCATACGACCTCCCCCCCACACCAGGCAACATCCTGATAAATCTCCTCTGCACCCTTGCCAAAGCTCAACCTTCTTCTCTCGAACAAAAACAACCTCAAGTCTCTCAGCCTTTCCTCATACGACCTCCCCCCCCACACCAGGCAACATCCTGATAAATCTCCTCTGCACCCTTGCCAAAGCTTCCACATCCGTCCCATAATGCGGTGACCAGAACTATCGACAGTACTCCAAATACAGCTGCACTCAAGTTTTGTACAGCTGCAGAATGACCTCATGGCTCTGAAACTCAATCCCTCTTCCAATAAAATCTAACACATCTTACGCCTTCTTAACAAACCTTTCAACCTGTGTGGTGACTTTGACGGGTCTATGCACATGAACATCGAGATCTCTCTGCTCATCCACACTAGCAAGAATCTTACCAAGTTAAAAATCACACAACACCAGGGACACTTATCACGAGCATGTGTGAGACTTGATAGACCAGCTGATCATTTACTTACATCTGGTTCACAATAGCTGCCTCTTTCCCTCCAATAAACACATAACAGGCGCAATTCTCTATTCCCATACTTTGTGGCAAGCTGCCAGGATTCTCTTACTTTAAATTCTCTTTCACAAATCACAAAACCAAAAAAAATTTCCAATACTCACATGGTGTTGACTGAGTGGGCAATGTGACATGTTGCTCCTTCACTCCATTGAAGAGCAGTTCAGCACCACCTCTATAAGATATTAGTTATGAAAAAAAAGTTAGAGATTATTCAACTGTTTGCAAAATGGATACAAAATACAATATTTTCCTTGTGGTTCTGAAGGTGAGGAACTGTCAATGCTAACGAACAGAGCAAGCTTCTACTCTTCCAATAACCTGCATCAAACAATCCCAAATTAGGAAGGGGGTCATTCAATAAAACATCAAGCATTCTCCACTCTATCCAAACCACACATTCTAACCACACTCTCAAGAAAGCCTAGCTGCACCAGTGTTACCTACTTTCATACTGATAGAAAAAAAAGAATACTTTCACTGGAATAGGAGCAGCCCATTCAGTTCACCAAGCTCTATAAGCTACTGGACGAACACTTTCCAAATTGTTATTGGTTCCCATTGTCTCATTCAAACAACAAATTAGTCATTGCTTATATAGTCCAGTACACCACAAGGTGGTGTGGCTGAATGGTCTGAGACAGCTGGCTCATGTTCAGAGGACTCTTGTGGTGCAGTGATCGTGTCCCTACATCTAGGCCAGACAGTCCAGGTTCCTGATGAAGGGTTTTTGCCTGAAATGTTGATATTCCTGCTCCTCAGATGCTGCCTCCAGCACCACTCTAATCTTGAGTCCAGGTTCAAGTCCCACCTGCTCCAAAAGTGTGCCAAAGCATGCCTGAGCAGGGTGATCAAAAATTTTTTTTTAAAAATCGACATAAACAATGCCTCATTTTCCACTTGGGCACTCTACAGCCTCTGGACTCAATATCAAGTTCAACAACTTTAGGTTCTCCTATGTCCCGACCCCAAATACACACTAGGCCTTGTCACCACATGGTCTAATATTACACACAACCCATGGTTAGCTACTGATAGTCTTCAATAACAGCTATTCACTCTCCTAGCCTGGTTGTTATCCATTCCTTTGTGTTTCTCTCTCTCTCTGGACTCTACCTTCTGTATAAAAACCATCAGTTCCGAGAAAAGGTTGCTGGACCTGAAACATTAACTGATTTCTCTTCACAGATACTGTTTTGTTTCTGATTTCCAATATCTGCAGCATTTTCATTTTTTTTATTCGATATAACCAATGTGCAGCTAGTGGCAGAATTCAATCAGGTTGAGTATCCCTAAAGTAGTAGAGTGGGAGAAATAAACCATGATTACATCCCGATAACATGGCAATCAGAAATAAAATCAATCCTGATAGAAACGGTGGGGAATCCTGAACAAGAGTCAGTTCTGATTCAGCTGGAATACCTCACTGTTGGAAAGATTGGCAGCATCCTGCCTAATGTCACACGTGAAGCATCAACACTATCACTGGAGGTTTGCTACCATCCTCTAAGCAAGGATACAAGAAAATGAGAAATCTGAAATGAGATGCTGGAAATCTGAAACAAACACAGAAAATGCTGGAAAAACTCAGCAGATCTGGCAGGGCCAGTGCAGTGAGAAACAAGGTCAATCATTCAGGTCTAGAACCAGCTCCTTCAGAAGAAATCTCCAAAGAAGTCACTCCAGACTTGAACCTGTTTCTCTCAGAGTTTCT
>NC_057739.1:39031657-39037097 GCF_004010195.1 Chiloscyllium plagiosum | reverse complement strand
ACACCATATCTGTCTTGGTTTCTGGCAGTGAAAGTCCTGAAATACTTAAAGGAACTATTAGAAACTGTAATGAGGTGATTTCTGGTCATTCACACATATAGAGTTTAAGGAGCACATACACTCTAGAGAACTGTAGGGCCGGAGAAGGTTATGCAGATAGAAAAAGATCTTTATCTCTAACCAGATGTTCTGTGCAAGCCATCCACACTATCAAAATATTAAGAGGTAAATTCTAAGTGAAGTTCAATCCCTCCATTTGAGGATGCATTGGTCAAGCTCACTCTTGACTGGAGAATGCAACTCGCAATCCTCACCTGCAATGTACCAAGGGTCTCACAAGACTCCATTTCACAATAATCCGCATTGATGTAGCACTTAACAAGTAATAAAATATTCCAAGGATCAGTATAAAACAAAATATGGCACTGACCTGCATGAGGAGATATTAAAGCAGATAAGTGTTAGCTTGGTCAAAAATATAGTTTCTAAGGAGTGTCTTAAAGAAGAGAATAGAGACGAGATTTAGGATGGGTATTCCAGCTCCCAGGGTCCAGAAAGCTGAATATACAGCTGTAAGTGGTGGAGTGATTGAAATTGTAGATAGGCAAGAGGCTAGATTGAAGGGGCGCAGATATCATGGACAATTATAGGGTTATAGACAATTCCAGAGATAGGGAAGGAAAGGCCATAGAAGGATTTGAAATTAGCTATTGATTTTGATGAATAGTACAGGAACAGCAATCTGCATTAACGAAAAAAAAAGGTAAGGCTGCCATAGTCATACCAGAGCATTGGGCTGCTCTGACAATATGGAGAGATGATTGGTGACAATCCTTCCTCAGTCAGTGATGAGAATTGAACCCAACCATTGGTGTCACCCTGCATTCCAAAGCAGTGGTCCAGCCAACTAAGCTAACCAACCCTCACTACCATAGTATTTTCAGTGTAAGAAAAAATAAATTAAGACTTGCATTTAGAGAGTGTTTTTCATTCACATTAAGTGCCTAGGAAGTGCTTTTGCAGCTATTATATGTTTCTTGAAGTCATGATTGTAATCCAGGAAATGCAGCAGCCAATTTGCCCATAACAAACCCTCAGAAACAGCAATGTAATAAAGGCTTACTGCAGTGAACCGTTCCTGTGAAGTTGATAGTGAGATAAATATTGAGCAGGACAATTTGAAGTAATCCCATGCTCTTTTTCAAAATAGTGCCACGGGGAGTCCAGAACTAGAGGCCATCGGTTCAGGGTGAGAGGGGAAAAATTTTAAAGGGACCGAAGGGGCAACTTTATCACACAGAGGGTGGTGCATGTATGGAGTGAGCTACCAGAGGAAGTGGTGGAGGCTGGTACAGTTACAACACTTAAAGGGCATCTGGGTGTATATGAACAGAGAGATGAGTTTAGAGAGATATGGGCCAAGTGCTGGCAAACAGGACTAGATTAATTTAGGACATCTGGTTGTTCCAAAAGGTCTGTGTCCATGCAGTACATCTCAATGACTCTAAGTCCACCTAAATAAGAAGATGGAGCTTGGGTTTAACAATGTGTTCAGAAGATAGTCTCTGAAAGTGCCGCCTGCAGCACTCTCAGTCCTGCACTGAAGCATCAACTTGACCTCTCTATTCATGCCCTGGAGTGGGTTTGAATCTGCAGAGAATTAGCACAAAGTTGTTCTACAGGCAAATAGTAAAAATGGACAACATAGTAAAGCAGAGGGAAACTCAAAGCTTCATCAAACCACTGGGTTTGTTGAAAGGAGGTCATATGTGGCGATGGAGTTAGACAAGCAGAGGGGCTACCATAGGGTCAATCGCATCGAAGAGAAGGAATCTAGGAAGGCCGTAATGACTATGCTGTGCCTAATCTTTGAACGAGCTATCCAATTAGTCCCACTCTCCTGCCTTATCTTGCACCTTTTTGTGTCAAACTTGAACGTACTGGAGGCAATCTATACCTTTAAATACAGAAAGAACATGTTCACACGTTCTCTGGTTCATTCCTCTGGGCAATGTCTTGATTTCCAGACATTAGCACATCTGGAAATGTCCTGATTAATGCAGCATGAAAGGCTTTGACAAAACGTACCTTTTTCTCAGCTTTTCAAGTTTGTTTTTATTTATTTGTTTTGTGGGATGTGGGCATTGCTGGCTGGGCCAGCATTTATTGCCTGTCCCTTGATAATGTGGGGGTGAGCTGCCTTCTTGAACTGCTGCAGTCCACCTGCTGTGGGTAGACCCACAATGCCATTAGGGAGGGAATTCCCAATGTATGTAACATGTTCGAAGGTTACAATTGAATCTGTATGCGCTTCCCTTTCAGGCCACGCATTCTGGATTTAGGTCAGAAGTCACACCACACCAGGTTATAGTCCAACAGATTTATTTGAAATCACAAGCTTTCGGAGTGTAGCACCTTCATCAGGTGAAGGGAAGAATAACACACAGGGACTGAATTTACAGACAGAGATCAAGGGGCAGAAAGATCAAAAGATCATACAAATATTGTCAAATAATAAGTTTCTTCAGGTGATCAAAGGTGTCAGACAGTGTGAGTAAAGTAGATGAAAGTGAGGACTGCAGATGCTGGAGATTAGAGTCAAGATTAGAGTGATGCTGGAAAAGCACAGCAGGTCAGGCAGCATCCGAGGAGCAGGAAAATGAATGTTTCGGGCAGGAGCCCTGATTGATTCCTGATGAAGGGTTCCTAATCTTGACTCTAGTGTGAATAATGCGTCAACAGCCAAATAGTAAGTGAAGGGGGTGACCTACAATCTGATTAATTGAGGCAGAGAGATAATTACAAAAGATTTTAAGCAAGGTGGTGCTTTTTCCAGCACCACTCTGATCTAGACTCTCGTGTAAGTAAAGTGTCAACAGCCGAATAGTAAGTGAAGGGGGTGACCTACAATCTGATTAATTGAGGCAGAGAGATAATTACAAAAGATTTTAAGCAAGGTGGTGCTGGAGACAAACCAAACAGCTAGAATAACATGATAGGTATAAGCTCACAGGTGAGGATGCCCCGAGGCATGGTACATTGGCGGGACTGAGCAGACACCTTGACAATGGATGAATGGGCACTGCACAATAATCACCAGACAGGGGTGTTCCCTCCCAGTCGGGGAACACTTCAGTGGTTAAGGACATTTAGTTTCCGATCTTCGGGTAAGCGTCCTCCAAGGCGGCCTTCGAGATATGGAACAATGTGGACTCGCCGAGTAGAAACTGATAGCCAAGTTCCGTACTCATGAAGACAGCCTCAACATGATCTTGGGTTCATCTTGTGCTACGTGACCACATCACACTGTTCTGTATCTGTAAAATCTTCCTTACTGTCCTATTTTAGAACATTACCTCGATAGCTTGTTGTGATCTGTCTAACTTAATTAGTTTGTAATGTTTTGGATTATGTATTAATGGGTGGTACGGTGGCACAGTGGTTAGCACTGCTGCTTCATAGTGCCAGAGACCCGGGATCAATTCCTGCCTCAGGCGACTCTCTGCGTGGAGTTGGCACATTCTCTCCATGTCTGCGTGGGTTTCCTCCCACAGTCCAAAAAATGTGCAGGTTAGGTAAATTGGCCATGCTAAATTGCCCTTAGTGTTAGGTGAGGGGGTAAATATAGGGGAATGGGTCTGGCGAGGTAGCAGGTCAGTGTGGACTTGCTGGGCTGAAGGGCCTGTTTCCACACTGTAAGTAATTTAATCTAATCTTATTAGTTTGGTTCGACCCTCAGCATGTGACTCGTATACCTATCATATTATTCCAGTCATTTGGTTTGGCTCCAGCACCACCTTACTTTTAATTTTTTGTAATTATCTCTCTGCCTCAATTGATCAAATCATAGGTCATCCCTTCACTTGCTATTCAGCTGTAACGTGGAGGAGCTGGTGTTGAACTGGGGTGGACAAAGTTAAAAATCTCACAACACCAGGTTATAGTCCAACAGATTTATTTGGAAGCACTAGCTTTCGGAGCGCTGCTCCTTCATTAGGAAGCTGTGGAGCAGGACCATAAGATGCAGAATTTATAGCAAAAGATTACAGTGTCATGCAACTGAAATGATATACTGAACAAACCTAAATTGCTGTTCAATATATCACTTCAGTTGCATGACACTGTAATCTTTTGCTATAAATTCAGTGTCTTATAATCCTGCTCAACAGCTACCTGATGAAGGAGCAGCGCTCTGAAAGCTAGTGCTTCCAAATAAACCTGTTGGACCATAACCTGGTGTCATGTGACTTCTGACCTTGTCCACCCCAGTCCAACTCTGGCACCTCCACATCATTCCCAGGTTTAGCGAGGGACTCTCACGGCCTGACTATTAGTGAGAGGAGGTGGGAATACTGATGGGAAGAAATGGTATCAGCACTTTGAGTAATTTGGATTTTCTTAGGAGCATGGATTTAGAGTCTGTACTTGCACTGAAGATCCACAATACACTTCTACACTCAATGCGGAAGTAAAGTGTGTCTACTCCTAAATTAAAGGACAGTTGGAAGCTGAGATGGGATTTTCTTGGAAAATAAGCTTAGATCGTCCAGAATGACCATCCTCAGACATAGCTATCACAGAAATACTTCACAATAGCTGGTTTTCAATGCTATCATCACCCACTAAGTTTAGATTTATTCATAAAATGAAACATTGAGGATGGCACTAAGGTCGGTAGAGTTGTGGATAGTGATGAAGGATGTTTCAGGTTACAGAGGGACATAGATAAGTTGTAGAGCTGGGCTGAGAGGTGACAAATGGAGTTTATTGCAGAAAAGTGTGAGGTGATTCACTTTGGAAGGAGCAACAGGAATAAAGAGTACTGGGCTAATGGTAAGGTTCTTGGTAGTGTAGATGAGCAGAGAGATCTCAATGTCCAGGTACATAGAACATAGAAAAGTACAGTGCAGAACAGGCCCTTAGGCCCACGATGTTGTGCCGAGATTTAATCAATAGACAATAGACAATAGTTGCAGGAGAAGGCCATTCTGCCCTTCGAGCCTGCACCGCCATTCAATATGATCATGGCTGATCATCCTTAATCAGTATCCTGTTCCTGCTTTATCTTCATAACCCTTGATTCCACTATCCTTGAGAGCTCTATCCAACTCTTTCTTAAATGAATCCAGAGACTGGGCCTCCACTGCCCTCTGGGGCAGAGCATTCCACACATCCACCACTCTCTAGTCCTAAATGGCCTACTCCTTATTTTTAAGCTGTGTCCTCTGGTTCGGCACTCATCCATCAGCGGAAACATGTTTCCTTCCTCCAGAGTGTCCAATCCTTTAATAATCCTATATGTCTCAATCAGATCCCCTCTCAGTCTTCTAAACTCAAGGGTATACAAGCCCAGTCACTCCAGTCTTTCAGCGTAAGGTAGTCCCGCCATTCCAGGAATTGACCTCGTGAACCTACACTGCACTCCCTCAATAGCCAGAAT
>NC_057739.1:39020868-39029527 GCF_004010195.1 Chiloscyllium plagiosum | reverse complement strand
CAGAATACTTTCCATCTACAACCACTCTCTGCCTTCTGTCAGCCAGCCAGCCAATTCTGGATCCAGATAGCCAAATCTCCCTGTATCCCATACTTCCTGACTTTATGGATGAGCCTACCATGGGGAACCCTATCAAATGCCTTGCTGAAATCCATTTACACCACATCCACTGCTCGACCTATCTTGACACCTCCTCAAAGAATTCAATAAGATTTGTGAGGCATGACCTGCCCCTCACAAAGCCATGCTGACTGCCTTTAATCACACCATGCTTTCCCAAATAGTCATAAATCCTATCCCTCAGAATTCTTTCTACAACTTTGCTGACCACAAACGTGAGATTGAATGCTCTGTAATTGCCAGGGATTTCCCTATTGCCCTTCTTGAAAAGAGGAACAACATTCGCCTCCTTCCAATCCTCCGGTACGACTCCCATGGAGATTGAGGAGGCAAATATCCTCGCCAGCAGCTTAGCAGCCTACTTTCTTGCTTCCCAGAGCAGCCTAGGATAAATCTGGTCTGGCCCTGGGGACTTATCAATCTTAATGTTTTCCAATGTTTCTAGCACATCAACTTCATCAATCTTGATCTGGTTAAGACTGTATCTCAGCTCCTCTAAGTTTTCATTTACAACAAGGTCCCTTTCCTTGGTGAAAACTGAAGCAAAAAACTCATTTAGGGTTTCCCTGATCTGCTCAGACTCCCCGCACAAGTTCTCTTCGCTATCCCTGATTGGCCCTACCTTCTCCCTGATCATTCTCTTATTCCTCACGTATGAGTAAAACACCTTTGGGTTCTCCATAATCCATCTTGCCAAGCCTTTTTCTTCCCCCCTCCTGGCTCTCCTCAGTCCATTTCTGAGCTCCTTTCTAGCAAGCCTGTAATCCTCTAAAACCGTGCTCGATCCTTGCTTCCTCCACCTTACATAAGCTGCCTTCTTCCTTTTGACGAGAAGTTCCTCTGTTCTCATCATCCAAGGTTCCTTAGTCTTACCCCTTCTTACCTGCCTCAGGGGAACAAATTTGTGCATCACTCGCAACAACTACTCCTTAAATAGTCTCCACTTTGTCTGCTGTGCCCTTTCTGTGGAATAATTGCTCCCAATCTGTACTTCCCAATTCCTGTCTGATAGCGTCCCCAATTTCTTTTCCCCAATTAAATATCTTCCCTCGGTAACTGCTCCTTTCCCTCTCCAAGGCTATGCTAAATGTGAGGCAGTTGTGGTCACTGTCACCAAGGTGTTCTCCCACCACGAGATCTGACACCTGTCCTGGCTCATTGCCGAGCACCAAATCCAAAATGGCCTCTCCCTTCACCAGCCTGTCTACACACTGAGTAAGGAAACCCTCCTGAACACACCTGACAAAACGGCTCCATCCAAACCATCTGCACTTAGGAGGTTCCAGTCGATATTGGGAAAGTTGAAATCACCCATAACAACAACCCTGCTACTTTTGCATTTTTCCAGAATCTGCCTGATTATGAGATCTTCAATCTCTCGACTGCTATGAGGTGGTCTGTAGAAACCCCCAATGTGGTGGCTGTTCCCTTGCTGTTCCTAACTTCCACCCACACTGACTCAGTAGACAAACCTTCCTCAACAACCTTCGTTTCTGTAGCTGTGATGCACTCTCTGATTAGTAATGCTACACCTCCTCCTCTTTTTCCACCCTCCCTGTTCTTTTTAAACATTCTAAACCCTGGAACATCAAGCAACCATCCCTGCCCCTGTGAAACCCAACCATCCCTGCCCCTGTTATGGCCACAACATCATAGCCCCAAGTACTGATCCATGCTCTAAGTTCGTCACTTTTATTCCGGACACTCCTTGCATTAAAGCAGACACTCTTTAACCGATCCTTATGTTTCATCGTGTGAGAAACCTTCCTGATAAATTCAATATACCCTGTCACTGTCCTGTCTGCAACTGACCCCCTCTCAGACATGTGGCTCTGATTCCCACCCCCCTGCCAAACTAGTTTAAACCCTCCTGAATCGCATGAGCTAATCTCCCACCCAGGACATTGGTGCCCCTCCAGTTCAGGTGCAACCCGTCCTTCATGTACAGGTCCCACCTTCCCCAGAAGGTATCCCAATGGTCTAGGTATCTGAAGCCCTCTCTCCTGCACCAGCCTCGCAGTCACGTGTTAAGCTGCATTCGCTGACTGCTCCTCATCTCACTATCCCGTGGCACCGGTAGTAAACCTGAGATCGCTACTCTACTCGTCCTGCTCTTCAGATTCCAACCTAACTCTCACTTTTCAGATCCACAATCCCTTTCCCACTTAAAAACTCCCCTGAAGTCCTTCGCTCCTCCCTCGCACCTCTCGGCAAATGGGTGCCGAGATCCCTGAAAGTTGCCACCCAAGTTGATAGGGTCGTTAAGAAGGCAACGGTGTGTAGCTTTTATTGGTAGAGGGATTGAGCTTCAGAGCCATGAGGTCATATTGCAGCTGTACAAAACTCTGGTGCGGCCGTACAATTCTGTCACAGCATTAAGGAAAGATGTGGAAGCTTTGGAAAGAGTGCAGAGGAGATTTACCAAGATGTTGCCTGGCATGGAGGGAAGGTCTTATAAGAAAAGGCTGAGGGACTTGAGACTATTTTGTTAGAGAGAAGAAGGAGTTTAATTTGGATAAATGCGAGGTGCTGCATTTTGGGAAAGCAAATCTTAGCAGGACTTATACACTTAATGATAAGGTCCTAGGGAGTGTTGCTGAACAAAGAGAGCTTGGAGTGCAGGTTCATAGCTCCTTGAAAGTGGAGTCACAGGTAGATAAGATAGTGAAGAAGGCGTTTGGTATGCTTTCCTTTATTGGTCAGTGTATTGAGTACAGGAGTTGGGAGGTCATGTTGCAGCTGTACAGGACATTGGTTAGGCCACTGTTGGAATATTGTGTGCAATTCTGATCACCTTCCTATCAGAAAGATGTTGTGAAACTTGAAAGGGTTTAGAAAAGATTTACAAGGGTGTTGCCAGGGTTGGAGGATTTGAGCTATAGGGAGAGGTTGAACAGGCAGGGGCTGTTTACCCTGGAGCGTCGGAGGCTGAGAGTTGATCTGATAGAGGTTTACAAAATTATGAGGGGCAGGGATAGGATAAATAGGCAAAGTCTTTTCCCTGGGGTCGGGGAGTCCAGAGCTAGAGGGCATAGGTTTAGGGCGAGAGGGGAATGATGTAAAAGAGACCTACGGGGCAACTTTTTCACACAGAGGGTGATACGTGTAAGGACTGAGCTGCCAGAGGAAATGATGGAGGCTGGTACAATTGCAACATTTAAGAGGTATTTGGATGGGTAGATTAATAGGAAGGGTTTGGGGGGATATGGGCCGGGTGCTGGCAGGTGGGACTAGATTGGGTTGGGATATCTGGTTGGCATGGACTGGTTGGACCGAAGGGTCTGTTTCCGCGCTGTACATCTCTATGACTCTAAGGTTGAGAGGTGACTTAATTGAAACATACAAGATAATCAGAAGATTAGATAGAATAGACAGTGAGAGCCTTTTTCCTCAGATGGTAGTGGTTAGCATGAGGGGACATAGTTTTAAATTGAGGGATGATAGATGGCAGATGGCAGAAATAGTTTCTTTACTCAAAGAGTAGTAAGGGCGTGGAACACATTGCCTGCAACAGCAGTAGACTAGCCAACTTTAAGGGCATTTAAATAGTCATTGGATAAACATATCGATGAAAATGGAATAGTGTAGATTAGATGGGCTTTAGATTGGTTTCACAGATCAGCACAACATCAAGGGCCGAAGGCTGTAACATTCTGTGTTCTATGTACAACTATATGACTCATAACTCCCCACCAACTGTGTCAATAATTGACTCTTCATATGATTTTAATTAGTCATTACAAAAACATAACAACCAAATTATCTAATTAACTAGTTGACAACTCCTTAAAGAGGCACTGCACCACAAATCAAAATTTTCACAGAAATGTAGGAAATTTCATTAAAATGCTATATTGGGGAATTGTCTCTTAATGCTCTTGTGAAAATCAAATTTAACTTAAGCTGATTACATGAGAGGAGGTTTTAAGGGGCCCTTTAAAAGGGCTTTATAACAAAATAAAAAGTTCAAAGTAAACTTTAAAGTTTAAATAAAAATACAGTTGGAGGAGGAGTTAAGTAATTCCCGCCCAGTGGGGTCCACTGGGATATGAAAGGCCTCACAGGCAGGAGTGAACACTGTCTGAGTCTTCCCCCTGAGCATTGAGTACAGGAGTTGGCAGGTCGTGTTGCGGCTGTGCAGGACATTGGTTAGGCCACTTTTGAAATACTGCATGCAGTTCTGGTCTCCCTCCCACAGGAAGGTTGTTGATAAACTTGAAAGGATTCAGAAAAGATTTACAAGGCTGTTGCCAGGGTTAGAGGATATGAGCCATAGGGAGAGGCTGAACAGGCCGGGGCTGTTTTCCCTGGAGCTGAGGGGTGACTTTATAGAGGTTTTTAAAATTATGGGGGGCATGGATAGGATAAATAGACAAAGTCTTTTCCCTGGGGTGTGGGAGTCCAGAACTAGGGGACATAGGTTTAAGGTGAGAGGGGAAAAATTTAAAAGGGACCGAAGGGGCAACATTTTCACGCAGAGGGTGGTGAGTGTATTGAATGAGCTGCCAGAGAAGTGGTGGAGGCTGGTATAATGACAGCATTTAAAACACATCTGGATGGGTATATGAATAGGAATGGTTTAGAGGGATATGGGCCAAGTGCTGGCAAATGGGACTAGATTAGGTTAGGATATTTGGTCAGCATTAATGAGTTGGACTAAAAGGTCTGTTTCCATGCTGTACATCTCTATGACTCTATGACATAACTAAGGAATGTCTCTTTACATACCATCAAGTCTTTTCTGGCTTCTCTTTTTATATGCAGAGATGCTTTCCTCACCACTGAACATGTTTTGTTTTCACTGCAAATCACCTGGTGTGTGGTCATTTGAATCAACCTGTTCAGGCAAGTTATGGGTATCTGAGGCACATTTACTGTGCATATTGCTTCTACCTCACGCTGAAAGGTCAAGCTGAGGTTGTGGCCTGCTTCCAGATTGTGGCAATGGCCTGGTGGCATTATCACTAGGCTATGAATCCAGAAACTCAGCTCACGTTCCCGGGGACCGGGGTTCAAATCCTGCTATGGCAGATAGTGGAATTTGAATTCAATTTGAAAACAAAAATCTGGAATTAAGAATCTGTTGATGACTGTGAAACCATTGCCGATTCAGAATCAGAATCCCTACAGTGTGGAAACAGGCCCTTTGGCCCAACCAGTCCACACTGACCCTCTGAAGAGTATCCCACCCAGACTCATTACTCTATGTATGCACCCAACCGACACATCCCTGAACACTGCAGGCAATTTAGCACAGCCACTTTACCTAACCTGCATATCTTTGGATTGTGGGAGGTTGTTGGGAAAAAAAAATCCATCTGGCACACTAGTGTCCTTCAGGGAAGGAAATTGGTCCATTCTTACCTGGTCTTGCCTACATATGACTCCAGACCCACAGCACTGTGGGTAATTCTCAAGTGCATCTCTGAAAAGGCTGAGCGAGCCATTCAGGTCAAGGGCAGCTAGAGATGTGTAATCAATGCTGCGCAGCTAGCGATACCCATGTTCCATTGGGGAATGTTAAAATTCACACAGTTACCATGTGTCATGTGAGTATGTCACTTTCATAGACCCTTCCCGCCCCACTAAATAACATAATGAGTCCTCTATGTTCATCCCTGGTCTGTATCCAAGTTACCTCCCATCCCCGTCCAATCTTGCTCCTGCCTGAAGATATGCATTTTTCCTTCATTAACACTGCTGCCTCACAGTTCCAGCAACCCGGGTTCGATTCCAGCCTCGAGTGACTGTCTGTGTGGAGTTTGAACATTCTCCCCGTGTCTGCGTGGGTTTCCTCCGGGTGCTCCGGTTTCCTCCCACAGTCCAAAGGTGTGCAGGACAGGTGAATTGGCCATGCTAAATTGCCCTGTAGTGTTCGGTGCATTAGTCAGCGGCAAATATAGGATAGGGGAACCGGTCTGGGTGGGTCACTCTTCGGAGAGTTGGTGTAGACTTGTTGGACCGAAGGGCCTGTTTCCACACTGTAGGGTATCTAATCTAATAACTTCCCGGAGGTAGTTGCTACCTCTTGAAGTGCTAAATCTTCACGGGTGGCTCAAAACTGTGAGCTGAAGCTATATCCTGATGAGAAATGTCACAGTCCTGAACTGTCCTGTCCTCAGCTGACATCTCAGGTCGACACACATTTTACTCAATAATCTGCTGACCAACTATCAACTTGGGTTCTCAGCATACAGCTCCTGAGCTCATTGCAGCCTTGGGTCTAAATATGGACAAGGAAAGATGAATTCCAGAATTAACAGGGACTGCCTTGAAGTCAAGCTAGCTTTTGTTTAAAATCAGAGAAAATGGTTGTGATTGTTGAATGTCAGTCATCCCAACTTCAGGATATCTCTGCAGGATTCCCTCAGGGTAGTGTCCTGGGCCCAACCATGTTCATCTGCTTCATCAATGACCTTCCCTCCATTATAAAGTCAGAAGTGCAGATGTTCATCAGTGATTTAATATATATATATATATATATATATATACACACACACGCATAGTCAAAAACACAGTTCAGTTCTGTACAGGAGCATTAGATTAGATTCTCTTCAGTATGGAAGCAGGCCCTTCAGCCCAACAAGTCCACACTGACCCTCTAGGAGAAAATGAGGATTGCAGATGCTGGAGTACCAGAGTTGAAAGATGTGGTGCTGGAAAAACACAGCAGGCCAGGCAGCATCCAAGGAGCAGGAGAATCGACGTTTCGGGCATAAACCATTCCTGAAGAAGGGCTTGTGCCCAAAACGCGATTCTCTTGCTCCTCGGATGCTGCCTGGCCTGCTGTGTTTTTCCAACACCACATTTTTCCACACTGACCCTCTGAAGAGTAACCCACCCAGACCCTATATTTACCCCTGACTAATGCACCTAACACTATGGGCAATTTAGCATGGCTATCTCACCTGACCTGCACATCTTTGGATTGAGGGAGGAAACCCACACAGACACGGGGAGAATGTGCAAACTCCACACGGACAGTCACCGATCCCTGACTCTGGGAGGCAGCATTGCTAACCACTGAGCCACCGCGCCATCCAGCACATTGGCATTTAACTATCCAAACAAACCAAAGACATCGCTTACACACACAAAACTCTATTTACGTGCATTTGAGGCACCAGAGGGTCTGATAACTGAACAGACCTCCATTTAATTTTGGCGGTGGGGGGGTTCAGTGATGGTAACACTACGGAATGTCAAAGGGCGGTGGTTAGACTCATATTGAGTCCCTAAACCGGGAGCACCTACATTCCATGTCAGCTCCCTGCTGATATCAGACTGGCAGCCATTCCTGATCTGGATTCAGTGACTCTAACTGGGAATGTGTCTGGTGATCACAGGGGAAAGGGGTAGAAAGAGAGAGCAAGAGAAATGGTCCTATTCCAGTCTAAGAACTGACTGAAAATATTTATTGGTTTGGCTCAAACCAGCAGGCTGGTCACTGAGCTGAGGTGTTCGAGATAGTGGAACACTCCTCCGCTGCCTGGGAAGGAGGAATACAAGAGACAAGTAAGGGACTGCTCCAAGGAATACAAAATTGGGGTTTGCTCCAAGGGAAATCTCTATCATGAAACCGTTCTGCCACCTAGTGGGCACTGGTGGCAGTTGACTCAATGTCAAGTCTCTTAAAGTTGAGAGATCTCTAGTTTCAAAGAGAAAGGAACACCAGCCAAGCCTGTGATTCACCAGTGGGAGTCCAACTCTTTAACCCAAACAAATGGAATGCGCAGAGTGAGTGATACACTGTTGCTCTGACTGCAGTACTCATTTAGAATTTCACATTGCTAGAGAGACTCAGATATCCTGAGTACACTGTAACACACCACCAACAGACATAAAACAGCTTTAAAAAAATAATTGACTGTTTGTGTGCAAGATAGGAGCATTTGAAACACTCCTGAATGTGTGGCTGCTTTAATTAATTGATTGAAGTGTTGACTGAAGTGTTGACTTCTATGCCCAAGTATAAAAGTTATTGTCAATCATATATTAAGTGATGAACCAGACTCTGGTCAAAATGCTTTTTTATCATGATCAACCCATGTTCAGCTCTAACAAGAGAGAGAGAGAGTGTGTGTATGTGTGTGAGAGAGAGAGAGTGAGAGAGAGAGAGAGAGAGAGAGAGACGTTTCGTCCCCTGTCTAGGTGACATCCTCAGTGCTTGGGAGCCTCCTGTGAAGCGCTTCTGTGATCTTTCCTCCGGCATTTGTAGTGGTTTGAATCTGCCGCTTCCGGTTGTCAGTTCCAGCTGTCCGTTGCAGTGGTCGGTATATTGGGTCCAGGTCGATGTGCTTATTGATTGAATCTGTGGATGAATACCATGCTTCTAGGAATTCCCTGGCTGTTCTCTGTTTGGCAAAATCCCATGCAAGGACTGCACAAAACACTACATAGGACAAACAGGAAGACAACTAACGATCCACATCCATGAACACCAACAAGCAACAAAACGACATGACCAGCTATCCTTAGTACCCACACACCCAGATGACAAGCAACATGAATTCGACTGGGACAACACTACTATCATAGG
>NC_057739.1:39011337-39020616 GCF_004010195.1 Chiloscyllium plagiosum | reverse complement strand
GTTTCGTCCCCTGTCTAGGTGGCATCCTCAGTGCTTGGGAGCCTCCTGTGAAGCACTTCTGTGATGTTTGCTCCGGCATTTATAGTGGTTTGTCTCTGTCGCTTCCGGTTGTCAGTTCCAGCTGTCCGTTGCAGTGGCCAGTATATTGGGTCCAGGTCGTTGTGTTTGTTGATAGAATCTGTGGATGAGTGCCATGCTTCTAGGAATTCCGTGGTTGTTCTCTGTTTGGCTTGTCCTATAATAGTAGTGTTGTCCCAGTCGAATTCATGTTGCTTGTCATCTGAGTGTGTGGCTACTATTATAGGACAAGCCAAACAGAGAACAGCCAGGGAATTCCTAGAGGCATGGCACTCATCCACAGATTCAATCAATAAGCACATCGACCTGGACCCAATATACCGACCACTGCAGCGGACAGCTGGAACTGACAACCGGAAGCGGCAGATTCAAACCACTACAAATGCCGGAGGAAAGATCACAGAAGCGTTTCACAGGAGACTCCCAAGCACTGAGGATGTCACCTAGACAGGGGACGAAACGTCTGCAACACAAATTCCCAGCTTGGCGAACGGAACCACAACAACGAGCACCCGAGCTACAAATTTTCCCACAAACTTTGAAGAGAGAAAGAGATTATCCTATTCCAGTGTAAGAAAAATCTGAAAATATTTATTGGTTGGGTTCAAACCTGCAGAAAGGTTTCTGAGCCCCGCCAAACTATCATTCTTAAATAAATCATGGTGCACATTTTAAAGCAATTTATTTTGAATTACATTTGCAAACACTGCCTGATTTGTGTCAGAATGTGTGCGCAATGATAGGTTTGAATGAAAACTCAAGATAAAAGAAACTGGGGCACAATTTGTGATCTATCCACCCGCAGTGGGTGATGCTAACCACTGGAGTAATCTCCAGGCTGGGCAAAAGAGCTGACAAGCCTGTAAAGGTATTGTAAACAAACTGCTCAGGGCGAGCACAGGATCTCTGTGATCCTTCTAGATACTCCAGCTTCCTCATCTGAATCTGATCTATCCACATCTTGAGGGATGGGTCCACAAACTTCACACAACCTCGAATCTCTTGCCTCGGTGACACAGTGGCGATATCATGGGGCTGGGGCACATGGGTTCAAATCTCCACCTGGTGGTGAAATTTAGATTCAATAAAATCTGCACTGCACTTAAAAGACATTTGGATGGGATTATGATTAGGAAGGGCTGAAGGGATGTGGGCCAAATGCTGGCAAATGAGACTAGTTTTTTTAATAGTGTGTAGAACAGTCCAGCACAATACAGGCCCTTCGGCCCTCAATGTCGTGCTAGCCTTTTATCCTACTCTCAAAATCAAACTAACCTACACATCCATCATTGTACTAACTTCCATGTGGCTATCCAAGAGTCGCTTAAATGTCCCTAATGCATCTGACTCCACGACCATTTGGTCAGCATGGATATGTTGGACTGAAGGGTATGTTTCCTTGCTGTTCACATCTTTGACTCTAAACACTGTTAGTTCAGTCATGCCCTTTAGTCACCTGGCATGTGGCTCCAGGCACACAGTGATTTGCTTGTCTCTCTCCAAGGGTTTTAGCAAAAACGCATCAGTGCATGGGTAATTATGGATGGACAGTAAACATTCAGATAGTTTGCGACACCCACATCCTGTGTAAGGAAATAAAAAACGCTGAAGAAATTTACCAGACTGTCTACGTGCGGCATCTGTGCTCACACACAGGCTGAGTCTCAAGGCTGTGGGCTGAAATCCGAAGGGCTTCAATTTGGACTGGCTTTCCTGTGCTGCACTCTTCAAGGTCTTATCTTTAGAGTATGACCCCAGTTCCTGCCTACCCTCTACAATGGGCACAGTGTTGGTTTTGAGACATGCAGATTTTCTGACCAATGTTCATGCTTCAAGCAACAGATTACTTTGTCAAAACGGTTTTGGTGTTTGCCGGACCCTCTCTACACAAATTGGTGTCAGTATTTGCGACATTACAACACTTCCAGCATATTTAATCGACTATAATGTGCTTTTGGAATGTTTGATGATTATGAAAGGCACTGTATAATTCATCACCCTTCCAAACCCATGACCACTTCCTTCTAGAAGGACAAGGGCAGCAGATACATGGGAACACTGTCCCTTGCAAGTTCCCCTCCCAGCCACTTACCATCCTGACTTGGAAATATATCATTGTTGTTTCACTGTTGCTGAGTCAGGAATTCCCTCCCTAATAACATTGTGGGTCAACCCCCAGCAGGTGGACTGCAGCAGTTCAAGAAGGCAGCTCACTCCCCACCTTCTCAAGGGGCAACTAGGGACAGGCAATAAATGCTGGACCCAGCCAGAGATGCTCATATTCCATGGACAAATTAATTTAAAAAAAATGCAAGATTTCCTTGTCTCTTTCAGATCCTGACCTTTTATTGAACATCCACACCACAGGCGCTGCTGATATTGATCTGAAGTGAAAACTGATTAATTTAACCCCCTCCTTGTTACAGACCCTCTTAAATCAATTGTATCATTGCAGTTATGTTGAAAAGGGTATGCTGGAGTTGGATTAAGTACATATCCCAATGAAAGTCCCACACACAGCAGAACGATGGTTCAGTGAACCGAAGGGGTCACCAAGATTAGCAAGTCAGTGATAGCATGCATGGGCACTGTCACTGGTATTGACTTTGGATTTCCACATTTACTGATTGAATTTAATCTTCATCCTTGGCTGCAGTGGGATTTGTGAGTCCATGTCTGCAGAGACACACTTCTGGATTTACCCATCCACTATTGCTCTGGCACCGTCTCCTAAAGCAGTCTGTCCTGGTGAAACCAATGGCTGGATTCCCACAGCATATAACATGATTTGATTCACAACGTGGCCTGTTTTTGTTTTATTTTGTATACTTTGTACGTGCGCAAAGGTACACGTGCAGATGTAAACATCTGTACTGTCCACATTACGGTGTACACAAGGAGACATGACACTCTGTGCTTCTCAAGTGAATACCTGACCCGGTTAAAGCGATCCATCTGACAGCCATGTATGCTTCTCTGGTCATGATCCTCTTACCTCCTGATCGTTTCAGTATCCGAATGTCTACCAGCCTCTGAATTGATCATACTCAGTAACTGAGCATTCATGCTCCCTTAGGTTGAAGCTTCCAAATTTGGAGGAGTGGGGGGCAGTTGGTCAGCTCAGACGGCTGGTTTGCATTCTAGAGTGACTCCAATAGCGTGCGTTCAATTCCCGCACTGTCTGAGGTTACCAGGAAGGACTCTCCTCCTCAACATTTCTCCTCGCCCTCAGGTTAAACCGCCACCAGTCACCTCTCTCGAATGAGACAGGGGTCCTCTGGGTGGCTTTACCTTTATCCCAAAGGCTCGTGAGCCTCTGAGGGAAGGAAATTCGGCTTCTCCCAATCCCAAATGATCATCAGCTTTTCCTGAGTCTGATTCCCAGCATTTAACCCCTTAAGGGATTCTTCATCTTTCCATGAATCATCTCTTATCCTTGTATGCTCTGGGAGAGTGATACCTACATCCCTGTAATGATACCTTTTTTCAAATCGTTCACGGGATTTGGGCATCATTGCCCTGAGGGCAGTATTTCTTTCCCATCCCTAATTGCCCTGAGACCAGTTAAACATCAACCATGTTGCTATGGGTTGAGGAGACTAGATTAGCTAAGGAGAGATTTCCTTCCCTCAAGGGCATTAGTGAACTGGATGGGTTTTCCTGACAATTGGCACCAGTTTCATGGGGATCATTACAATGTAATTCCAGATTTTTATTGAATTCAAACTCCACCATCAGCAAAAGCAGGGATTCGAACCCAGCTCCCCAGAACATTACCTGGGTCTCCTGAGGTCATAGTTCAGCAATAATACCATGACCTCCTCACACCATCGTTCCTAATGAAAGCAATGTCTTTATCCAGGGGCCAGTCACATGTTCTGAGACCTCATCATATGCATGTTCTTCACTTGATCCTGTTCAACTATTTGCCGGATCAAAATCCTGGAATTACCTCCCTAAGGGCATTGTGGGTCAACCCACAGCAAGGTGGACTGCGGTGGTTCAAGACAGCAGCTCACCCCCACCTTCTCAAGGGGCAACTAGGGATGGGTAATAAATGCTGACCCAGCCAGAGATGCCCACATCCCACCAATAGATTTTAAAATCTATTTTAATTTTAGGGGCGGCACGATGACTCAGTGGTTAGCATTGCTGCCTTACAGCGCCAGGGTTCCAGGTTCGATTCCAGCCTCGGGTGACTGTGTGGTGCTTGCATATTCTCCCAGTGTCTGTGTGGGTCCCCTCTGGGAGCTCTGGTTTCCTCCCACAGTCCAAAGATGCGCAGGTCAGGAGACTTGACCATGCTAAATTGCCCATAGTGTTAGGTGCATTGGTCAGAGGGGAATGGGTCTGGGTGGGTTACTCTTCGGAGTGTCAGTGTGGACTTGTTGGGCCGAAGGGCCTGTTTCCACACTGTACAGAATCTAGTCTAAAGGATCACCATGGAATATCCTTTTCGCAACTGATGCCTAAATGTCTACACTTCCAGGCCATCCCACTCCATTATGTTCCAGGTCAAGGCATTTAACCGGTTTAATTCCCAATTAGAGTCATAGAAATGTACAGCATGGAAACAGACCCTTTGGTCCAACCCGTCCATGCCGAGCAGATATCCCAACCCAATCTATTCCCACCTGCCAGCACCTGGCCCATATCCCCCCAAACCCTTCCTATTCATAGATCCATCCAAATGCCTCTTAAATGTTGCAATTGTACCAGCCTCCACCACATCCTCTGGCAGCTCATTCCATACACGTACCATCTATAGTTCTGGACTCCCTGACCCCAGGCAAAAGATTTTGCCTATTTATCCTATCCATGCCCCTCATAAATTTGTAAACCTCTATAAGATCACCCCTCAGCCTCCGATGCTCCAGGGAAAGCAGCCCCAGCCTGTTCAGCCTCTCCCTGGAGCTCAAATCCTCCAACCCTGGCAACATCCTTGTAAATCTTTTCTAAACCCTTTCAAGTTTCACAATATCTTTCCGATAGGAAGAAGACCATAATTGCACGTAATATTCCAACAGTGGCCTAACCAATGTCCTGTACAGTCGCAACATGGCCTACCAACCCCTGTACTCAATACTCTGACCAATAAAGGAAAGCATACCAAACGCCTTCTTCACTATCCTATCTACCTGATGTTCACATCCAAATCATTTATGTAAGTGACAAAAAGTAGAGGACCCACCACCAATCCTTGTGGCACTCCACTGGTCACAGGCCTCCAGTCTGAAAAACAACCCTCCACCACCACCCTCTGTCATCTACCTTTGGGCCAGTTCTGTATCCAAATGGCTAGTTCTCCCTGCATTCCTGCAGCTGCTTTTTTCTCCTTGTCAGCTTTTTCCCATTTCTTTCACACCCTTGTTATTTCCAGCACAACGGAAGGGAACAGCAGACAATCCTCTCACAGTGAGAATCAACCCCTGACTCTTACCCTTGGTCAACCCCCAAACGTGCCCACAAATCCCTTCTTAGGAACATTCTCCATCAATCCCCTCAATTTTGAACTTCCCTCTGGTACTAAGCCAGCCCATGTATTGAACCTATCATTACCCCTAGCCCAGTGTTAGGCCTATCCAGTCAACAGGCCTGACGGAGTAATTGACTGTCACCCCTATCGAAGTGTTCCTGACTGTTGTCGACACCACCACCACCCCCCCCCTCAATATTACCTCCTTCCCTCCCATGTTCCATTACATATTTGATTACCCCCTTCACAATTCTTGCCCACTCTATATGCCAGCATGCTGCCTCCAATCCACCATACTGACTTCACCAGTGGCTTCTATCCTGCAGCACACAGTGGGCCCCTCGTAACGGTTCCCACCCCTAACCCCCACTTCGCTTTGTATGGATGGTCCTCCAAGGCTGACTGTCTTTGATGGACAGGCCCGTGTGATACACGGCTAGAGCCCGGACCGACTTCGCTGAGACTCGCTGAATTGAATTGAATTGAATTTATTGTCATGTGTACCGAGGCACAGTGAAAAGCTTCTTCTTGTGAGCAATACAGGCAGATCACAGAGTTAAATAACATAGAGAAGTAAATAATAGATAAACAGCAGCAAAAACAAAAGCACAGGGACAGGCAAATGTGAAGAGTTTGTGAGTCCATTCAGTATTCTAACAAAAGTAAGGTAGAAACTGTTTCTAAACCAGCTGGTGCGTGTGTTCAGGCTTCTGTACCTTCTCCCCGATGGTAGAAGTTGTAGAAAAACATTGTCTGGGTGGGATGGATCTTTGAGAATGCTGGTGGCCTTTCCTCGACAGTGGGCCTGGAAGATGGATTCTGTAGATGGGAGGTTGGTCTTTGTGATTGTCTGGGCTGAGTTCACCACTCTCTGTAACCATCTCTGATCTTGAATGGTACAGTTGTCATACCAAGTAGTGACATATCCAGATGGAATGCTCTCGATGGCGCACCTATAAAAGTTGGCAAAGGTATTCGCTGTCATGCCAAATTTCCTCAGCTGCCTGAGGAAGAAGAGACATTGTTGGGCCTTTGTAACCAGTGCATCCGCATGAAGAGTCCAAGAAAGCTTGTTGTGGATGACCACTCCCAGGAGCTTGACACTCTCCACTCATCCCACTTCTGTGCTGTTAATGTGTACGGGGTGGTGGGGGAGGGGGTAATGAGTAACATCCTGCCCAAGTCAATAATGGTATCCTTGGTTTTGCCAGCATTGAGAGCTAGGTTGTTCTGAGTCCACCATTTCCAGGTCTTCCACCTCCCGTCTGTAGTCTGTTTCGTTGCCACCTGAGATTCGACCAACTATGGTGGTGTCATCAGCGAACTTGTAAATGGCTTGTACTGGCCTCACAGAGCTGACTATGGCCTATTCCCCAGACTGTAGAGGCACATACCCCCGACCCTGGGCCCTGCAAAGAGCCGACTGACTGTGCCCTGGCCCCTGGACTGAGATAGGAAGCTGCCCTTGACTTACTGCCTGGAGGGGGTCTCCTTTAACCTGACTGAGCAACTGCTCCCCTTGGACAGGCAGGAGGCTGGAAGAACACAGCAAGCCAGGCAGTATCAGGAGGTGGACAACTGAAGAAAGGTTATACTCAAAACGCTGACTTGCCCACCTCCTGATGCTGCCTGCCTTGCTGCGTTCTCCCAGCCTCCTGCCTCTTTGCTTTGGATTCCAGCATCTGCAGTTTTTTCGCCCCTTAGACTTTGTGGCTATTTAATGGACAACAGGACATTGTGTTCAGTGTTATGTGGCTGGCACATTGACACAGGGATTCTATGTGTTTTCAAGCAGGTACAAAGTGAGTGAACACCCACAGAGTAAGGGAAGAGCCAACAGCTCCATGTCTGGTCCAAACCCGGGTGCCCATCCGGAAAGTGTGGAAAGTGTCCTGGAAGCAGCATTCCAATGAAAAGTGCCAGTGCCCTCCAAATTGCAGCATTGAAGTTCAGAAGCCTGTTGTAAGTGAATGGGAGATATGTGGTGGTGATATGGTGTGGCTGGTACATATCAGTGACCAGCTCCTTGCACACGGTGTGCGCCCAGTCACTGCCTATGGAGTGTGCCCTGAGACGTTGGTGCCTGGAGTCAAAAATGTAGAGGACCGAGCAACGAGCAGGAGTTACTAGGCACTCTCGAATGTGCCGGGAATTGTCACCATCTAGTTTCTATCCAGCGATGGGAGAATGGGGAACTGCATATTAATGGAGTGAAATTAGGAAAGAATGAGGTGTTAAGGCATGATTATGTATGTAAACAGACCTTTCACCACTCGTTAGCAAAACCCTCATTCTCGCTGTTCAACACCAGGTTGGAAAATGGAACATTTTGCTCTAGACATTGAGATAAGGTGAGAGTGACAGCCCTTGATGTCAAAACCATAAGACCATAAGGGATAGGAGCAGAATTAGGCCATTTGGCCCATCGATTCTGCTCAGGCATTTGATCATGGCTGATATGTTTCTCAATCCCATTCTCCTGCCTTCTTCCCGTAACCCTGGATCCTGTTACTAATCAGGAGCCTATCTATCTCTATCTCAAATACACTTAAGGCCACATTTGACTGAGTATGGCATCAAGGAGCCCTAGCTAAACTGGAATCCATGGTTATCAGAGGGCAATCTCTCTGCTGGCTATAGTCATACCTGGCACAGAGGGAGATGGTCGTGGTTGTTGGTGGTCATTTATCTCAGCTCCAGGACATCTCTGAAGGAGTTCCTCAGGGTAGTGTCCTAGGCCCAACCATCTTCAGTTGCTTCAACAGTGCCCTTCCCTCCATCATAAGGTCAGAGGTGGAGATGTTGACCGATGATTGCATAATGTTCAGAAGCATTCATGACTTTTCAAATACTGAAGCAGTCCATGTTCAAATGTAACAAGATCTGCATAATATCAAGGCTTGGTTTGACTAGTGACAAGTAACATTCACACCACACAATGCCAGGCTATGACCATCACCAATAAGAGACAATCTAACCAATGCCTCTTGACATTCAATGCATTACAATCACTGAATCCCCCACTATCAACATCCTGGGGGTTACCATTGACAGAATCTCATCTGGACTCTGTAAATACTGTGGCTATAAGAGCAGGTCAGCGGCTAGGGATATTGCAGCGAGTAACTCACCTCCTGACTCCCCAAGCCTGCCCACCATCTACAAGGCACAAGTCAGGAGTGTGATGGAATACTCCCCACTTGCCTGGATGGGGGCAGCTCCAACAACACTCAAGGAGCTTGACACCATCCAGGATAAATCAGCCCACTTGATAGACACCACATCCACAAGCATCCACTCCCTTTACCACCAATGCTCAGTAGCAGCAGTGTATACCATCTATCCAAAAGATGCACTGCAGAAATTTACCAAGGATCTTTAGGCAACACTTTCCAAACCCACGATAATTTCCATCTGGAAGGACAAGGGCAGCAGATACATGGGAACACCACCCCCTGCAAGTTCCCCTCCGAACCACTCACTATCCTGACCTGGAAACATATTGGAGGAGAAAGTGAGGACTGCAGATGCTGGAGATCAGAGCTGAATATGTGTTGCTGGAAAAGCGCAGCAGGTCAGGCAGCATCCAAGGAACAGGAGAATCAACGTTTCGGGCATAAGCCCTTCTTCAGGAATGAGGAAAGTGTGTCTAGCCGGCTAAGATAAAATGTAGGGAGGAGGGACTTGGGGGAGGGGCGTTGGAAATGCGATAGGTGGAAGGAGGT
>NC_057739.1:39003072-39010124 GCF_004010195.1 Chiloscyllium plagiosum | reverse complement strand
CTGACCTCTCCGCCTCCACCCCCTCTCCAGCCTATCACCCTCACCTTAACCTCCTTCGACCTATCGCATTTCCAACGCCCCTCCCCCAAGTCCCTCCTCCCTACCTTTTATCTTAGCCTGCTGGGCACACTTACCTCATTCCTGAAGAAGGGCTTATGCCCGAAACATCGATCCTTTCTGTTCCTTGGATGCTGCCTGACCTGCTGCGCTTTTCCAGCAACACATTTTCAGCTGGAAACATATTGGCATTCCTTCACTATGACTGGACGAAAATCCTAGAATTCCCCTCCCGAAGGGCATTGTGGACAGCAGGTGGACTGCAGCAGTTCAAGAAGGCAGCTCACCCCCACCTTCTCAAGGGGCAACAAGGGACGGGCAATAAATGCTGGGCCCAGCCAGAGATAACCACATTCTAGGACTGTGCTGGTCTCAATGTAAAAAGGACTTTCCTCCTGCCCAGTGAATTTACAGAAACTCCACCCTTCTATTGACACCTCGGTACAGTTCATATCATTCCTTACAAAGTTCCTGCAATATTCGCCAAACTCAGCTACTGGGAAACTCGTAGATATGGAATAAAAATGCTATCCCTGCAAGGACACACCCTGGTTGGCCATTCCTGCAGAGGCAGGATTTGTAAGACAGAACAGACTTCTCCTGATGCTGCCTGTCTTGCTGGGTTCTTCCAGCCCCCTGCCTGTCCACTTGAAGACAGAGACTGAGAACCAGAAAGTGTTGTTTCTGACTTTGCACAGTAGAGGGGGGTAAACCCCCAGGACTGTCTACATTCTTGGCAGGGATAGGTCAGAATTAGAGACAGAACTACACTTTGCATAAAACGGAAACATTGTCACTGGTTACTGGTGATTTTTATTGTCTCCACTACTGAAGGGAGGCAGAAATAATGTTTATACCCCAATTGGCCATTTCCTGCAAAACAACATCTAATAGATGAATTTTGATGAAACTCAATACACGAATAGGTCTGACCCAGATAAGAACTGATTCGCTTAAATAAGGATTTAGGTTCAGATCCTGGAATTTTTTATTTAAAAGGAGACATTAATAACGGGAGAAAAAATAATGCTGTGCACGGCTTTATTTAGAATTCTTTGGATTGTCTCAGCTGCTATTCTGGAATTTATCGAAGCTCTCAAAATGTGAGCAGAATCTTCAGAGCAGCTTGTTGGATGTGGTATGGCCTGAAGCCTCCTCAGTCTGGTGGAAGATCTTGATAAAAATATGTCTCTTCAGCTATGTAGTTACATATGCAAAGTTAAGTGCCCTCCTCATTTGTTTATTCCTGTTTTCTGTACTCCTCTCTTAACACCCTAAGTCGAGAGTGCGTTGCTGGGAAAGCGCAGCAGGTCAGGCAGCAATTGAGGAGCAGGAGAATTGACATTTCAGGCATAAGCCCTTCATCAAGAATGAGGCTTGTGGGCCAGGGCTGAGAGATAAATGGGAGGGGGTGGGGCTGGGGGTAGGTAGCTAGGAAAGCGATAGGTGGGTGAAGGTGGGGGAGAAGGTGATAGGTCAGAGGGGAGTGATGGACAGGTCCAGAGGGTCGTGTTGGGTTGGAGGCTTGGGACTGGGATAATGTGGGGGGAGGGGAAATGAGGAAGCTGTTGAAATCCACATTTATCCCGTGTGGTTGCAGGGTCCCAAGGTGGACGATGAGGCGTTCTTCCTTCAGGTGTCGGGTGGTAAGGGTTTGGTGATGGAGGAGGCCCAGGATCTGCATGTCCTTGGCGGAGTGAGAGGGGGAGTTGAAGTGTTCAGCCACGGGGCGGTGGGGTTGGTGGGTGCGGGTGTCCCAAAGATGTTCTCTGAAACGATCCGCAAGGAGGCATCCTGTCTCCCTAATTAACTACTTGCCTTCTGGTGTCTCACTCCATTCCTCATCGTTGAGCCAGTTAATCAGCTGCTTGACCAGAGTATTGTGTATCCTGTCACCCAGCTGCCATTTGGCTATAAAAGTAAAGTTTCCTCCAGGCACATTGGTTTGCGATTCGAAGTAGTGTTATGGTCCAGATCAAACTCCCACAAAATATATTAAGAGGAGAGCCTCGACCCCAATTTTTTTCTTATTTTGAAGGCAAGAGCCAGGTGTTGTGTTCCAGATGCAATTTGATTGGTCAAACTATCAAGCTTGAAGCAAAACGCACTTTATTCGCACACTTTAGTTAAAATACAACAAAAGAAAGAAGAAATCGGAATAACTTAACTCTCTTGGAAAATTTAACAGAATAATAGAACATAGAACATAGAACATTACAGCACAGTACAGGCCCTTCGGCCCTCAATGTTGCGCTGACCTGTCATACCAATCTGAAGCCCATCTAACCTACACTATTCCATGTACGTCCATGTGCTTGTCCAATGACAACTTAAATGTACTTAAAGTTGGCGAATCTACTACCGTTGCAGGCAAAGCATTCCATACCCTTACTACTCTCTGAGTAAAGAAACTACCTCTGACATCTGTCCTATAAATCACCTCTCAATTTAAAGCTAGGCCCCTCGTGCTCGCCATCACCATACTTGAAAAAAGGCTCTCCCTGTCCACCCTATCTAACCCTCTAATTATTTTATATGTCTCTATTAAGTCACCTCTTAACCTTCTTCTCTCCAATGAAAACAGCTTCAGGTCCCTCAGCCTTTCCTCATAAGACTTTCCCTCTATATCAGGCAACATCCTAGTAAATCTCCTCTGCACCATTTCCAAAGCTTCCACATTCTTCTTATAATGCGGTGACCAGAACTGTTTAATTACTAAATGTTCCAATATAGTAATGACTCATTAACACACCCTTGGCAAAGGCAAATTCAGTAAAATAGATGATCTCACATGCAATTTCAGCTGCAGAAAGAGAATCCCAGATTTTAGCTGTAACAGAGAATGGAAAAACAGCTTCCACATCCAGCTTCAAGAGGATCCAGCTGCTACTGAAAAACTCAGACTAAAAAATCCTGCCTCTGTAGGAGCTTGACCCCACCCATTCAATCTGCTTCTATTGTTCCAACTTTAAAAAAATTCATAAGCTGTTTACTTTATTGGATTCAAATGGACAGCTCTGTAACTCTGCCTTGAAAAACCCTCTTCAAACAAAATCCAGAATTAAATACACCTCTTAAAGCCTTAGTATCATCACAACAGGAATCCTGATCATTATTTTTCCTTTCTTTTGGAGTGAATGGTAGATGGTAAAACTCCTGTGACTACTGAGATTCAGCCTTGCTGGTGTGGCAGAGATCAGGGATCAGGCCTGAGACCCTTTTGGGCCATACGGTTCAGTTTTGCACTGTCTTTACAAACTGATCTATGAGGACAGCCCATTGCACCAGAATTGTAAGAATATCTGATGCTGTTGTTATTATGTGATGAGCAGCTCTAACCTCGGAGAAACTGAATCGACACTCACACCACTGGGCAAAGGGAAATGGATTTTATGGAATGATTCATGGAAAATGAAAAGTTTGTGGTTACATTGCCCAGGAATTTGACTTGGACCTCAGGATGTTCCAAAAACTCTGCTGCCAATGAAGTCCATTTGAAGAGTAGTCCTGGTTATAATGTAGGACGTGCAGCACAGCAAGACCCCATAAACAGTAATGAGGCAATAATCTGTTGTTGGTTTAATTTATTTCTTTGTTTTTCTATTTTGAACCCAGGTATCTTTTACCTAAGATAGCTCCAGGAATAGTGACTTTGTTCACTTTTCACTGTACCCCTGAATACACATGACAATATCCCTAATTTTAGTTCTTATAGCTCTCCTAGCATCTGAGCTAAAGGAGGATTGCGTGTTTCAAAGGCTGGCAGTACCAGTCTGGATACCAAAAATCTACTGAATTTCACTTTCGAAAGGGCCAACCAGGGGTCAACTATTGGAGATGAATGGGAGGAGGGGATGTGAAGGATAGGAAATAAAGTGAGTTCCAATATTTCAAAACAAAACACTTTTGGGCTCCCAGCCATGCCCATATTGTGTGCAGAAGACAGTCATTCTGTTTTTACCAAGCGATTAATCCAATAATGTCCTTTGGGGAAGGAAATCTGCCATTTTTACCGGGTCTGGCCTAGATGTAAATCCAGACCCACAGCTATGTGGTTGACTCTTAACCGCTCCCTGGGCAATTAGGGATGGACAATAAATACTGGCCTAGCCAGAGATGCCCTCATCCCATGAATGAATAAAAGTAAATTCAGAGGCCCAGGCTAATTGACACAGGTTCAAATCTCACTGCTGACGAAAGTTAAATTCAATTACTATCTTTGGAAAGTTCGTCTCAGTTATGGTGACCATGCAACATGCATTAATTGCTGTTTAAAAATCCATCTGATTCACTAATGTCCTTTTAGGGAAGGAAATCTGCCATCCTTACCCAGTCTGGCCTCTATGTAATTCATGGGACTGCAAGGCAGATCTCTCTCCTACTCTCCAAAGGGCCAGCAGCCATGCTGTTTCAGGATAAGGAGTGTTAGTGTGCCTAACGATATCACCTGGACTTCTAGGCTACCTCTGAATAAAGTGCCAACAGACAACTAACTCAGGCAACCAGGGTTTATTGATATCGCTGCTGGTTGTGGGATCTGCGTGGGTTTCCTCCGGGTGCTCCGGTTTCCTCCCACAGTCCAAAAATGTGCAGGTCAGGTGAATTGGCCATGCTAAATTGCCCGCAGTGTTAGGTGCAGGGGTAAATGTAGGGGAATGGGTCTGGGTGGGTTGCGCTTCGGCGGGTGGACTTGTTGGGCCAAAGGGCCTGTTTCCACACTATAAAGTAATCTAATCTAATCTTGCCATGCACAGAATGGCTGCTGCATTTACCTGCATTGCAACTATAAACGGACTGTGTACGTGTGAGTCTGTGCGTGTGTGCTTGTGTCTATGTGTGTGCTTATGTGCCTCTGTGTTTATATATGCGTGCGTGTATGTAACTAGTTTATGTGTGTGTCTGTATGTGTATGTGTGTGTGTGTGAGAAAATGTGTCTGCATGTGTGAGTGTGCATTGGTTTGTGTGTGCGTGTATGTTTTTTGTGGAACTCTATTGGCGTTTTCTGATGTGATACACTGAAATGATTCATCATGACCTCCTGAGTTAATCGAGCTAATTTAAATTCGACAACCGTAATCCTCTGAATAAAGGGTCAGTGAAAACTGTTTTGGTGCTGGAGTACAGGGCTTTACTGGGGCTTTTCCAAAGGGCAGTGTGATACACTAAACTGATAGCCAGGATTTCCTACATTTATTAGATCCATAAGAACTTAGCATCTATAATCCCCTGCTTGTACAAGAATTTTGTGTCAATTTCTTAACACTGTTTTAGTTCTGACTGAACTGCACTTGGAACGGCGCCAAGTGCAGGAATGCTGTATGGAAGCATAAATCAAACAATTTGGAAATTATTGAAGTGTGTGACGGAGTGTGACATTTGCTTCTCGTGGTTGAGGGCTCTTTTTAAACAGCATTTGAAGAAAGTGGAGCACACTTGAAGTTTTCTAGATGAAAGATTAGGAATGATGGGGAAGTATCTGTGACAATAACCTGGGGTGATATAGCACTGCTGCTGCTGTCATCTGACCTTCCTGATAAAGAAATGGGGGGTGGGGGAGGGTTGCCTTTTCTATCTGGTCTGCAACTTTTCTGTGGCCGAGCTAAGTTAAAAATCTCTGGCAGCTGGTTTAGAAACAGGACATGGCAAGTTACAATTTGGCCAAAGCTACACAACAAGTGTAGTCTGACTGAAATGTGAATGTTTTGAGTTGTGGTACGTGAGGGATGTTGCGTAGATGGATAGAGGCCACGCCGTGCAATCAGACAAGAGGCCAAATGAACAAATTTCGCATCATTGAGGATTCTCCTGCACGCATACCTAGTCAATAGCAGTAACTTTCACCAGAGGCATGCCTGGGCTTGGGGATCTGATGAAGAGTCATTTAGACTTGAAACGTTAGCTTGCGCTCTCTCTCTCTCTCTCTCTCTCTCCATGGATGCTCCCTGACCTGCAGTGATTTCCATCATTTTTTGTTTTCAGTACAGATTCTGGCCTCTGCAGTAATTTGCTCCCAGGGAGTCGGGTTTGATTCCACCCTCGGGTGACTGTCTGTATAGAGTCTGTACATTCTCCCTGATCCTGTGTGGGTTTGCTCTGGTTTCCTCTCACAGTCCAAAGATGTGCAGGTTAGGTGGATTGGACATGCTAAATTGTTCCATAGTGTCCAGTGGTGAGCAGGTTAGGGTGGGTTAGCCATGGGAAATGCAGGGATACAGGGGTGGGGTAGAGGTGAGAGAGTGAGTGCGGGTCTGGGTGGGATGCTCTTCGGAGGATCGGTGAGGACCTGATGGGCCAAATGGCCTGCTTTCACAGTGTGGGGACCCAGCAGGCAGGTAAGCAGCAAGTCTGTAAACAACAACACGTTAAACATGCATGCAGCAAGGTATGGTATTTATGTGGGATAGAGCTGATGAGACAGAGCAAGTCATGAAGGCAAGGTAAGATGATCTCCAAAGGAGTTGCATGGCTACTGGACTGAGGCAGCAATGCAGTGGTCTCAGTCAAAAAATGTGATGCTGGAAAAGCACAGCCAGTCAGGCAGCATTTGAGGTAACTCCCATCGATCAATAACGCTAATAGCTCTCATTTAATGTATCCCTAATAGTCAAAGGGAAATTGAGAAACAAACTTGTAAGGAGATCTCAGAATTCTGTAAGAATAATAAGGTGGTTATGGTAGGGGGTTTTAACTTTCCAAACATCGACTGGGACTGCCATAGTGTTAAGGGTTTAGATGAAGAGGAATTTGTTAATTGTGTACAAGAAAATTTTCTGATTCATTATGTGGATGTACCTACTAGAGAAGGTGCAAAACTTGACCCACTCTTGGGAAATAAGGCAGAGCAGGTGACTGAGGTGTCAGTGGGGAAGCACTTTGGGGCCAGCGACCATAATTCTATTCGTTTTAAAATAGTGATGGAAAAGGATAGACCAGATCTAAAAGTTGAAGTTCTAAATTGGAGAAAGGCCAATTTTGACGGTATTAGGCAAGAACT
>NC_057739.1:38990178-39002952 GCF_004010195.1 Chiloscyllium plagiosum | reverse complement strand
TTATAGAGGTTTACAAAACTGAGGGGCATGGATAGGATAAATAGGCAAAGTCTTTTCCCTGGGGTGGGGGAGTCCAGGACTAGAGGGCATAGGTTTAGGCTGAGAGGGGAAATATATAAAAGAGACCTAAGGGGCAACTTTTAACACAGAGAGTGGTGCGTGTATGGAATGAGCTGCCAGAGGAAGTGGTGGAGGCTGGTACAATGGGAACATTTAAAAGTCATTTGGATGGGTATATGAATAGGAAGGGTTTGGAAGGATATGGGCCTGGTGCTGGCAGGTGGGACTAGATTGGGTTGGGATATCTGGTCGGCATGGACAGGTTGGACCGAAGGGTCTGTTTCCATGTTGTACATCTCTATGACTCTATCTATGACCACAAGTTGGGTCCCAATAGTCCAATTGGTGTTGTTAACAATGGAGTTCCAGGATTTTGACCCAGTGACTCTGAGGGAACGGTGAGATATTTCCAATATCAGGTTCTTTCTACACGTTTGAACTCCTGGTTGTGGGGTAAGTGTACATCCAGAATGGGAGTTGGCATTGGCAGCGTAATCTCCAAGGTGGGCCCACCGATGAAGGATGCCAACTCAGGCATTGGCGAGGCGGGGGGGGCAGCGCAGGTGTGGTTTGTGAGCTGGATGATAGCAGAGGCAGCAGCAGGAAGATGGACTCTACTCCAGCTGTATTCTTTTATTCTTAAACTATTCTCTTTCTGTTATATCTTTTTACTCTTCAACTGTTCTCTCTCTGTTCTATCTTTTTATTCTTAAACTATTCAAAATGGCGCTGGATTGTGGGGACAGTTGAAGCTTTTTGATGTATCTTACTATATTATTCACTGTAAAATTTCAGTAACAATAAATCATTCAATATCAAATGATACAGAGCTGAGTCGATTCTAAAGAGTATGTATGGTGTAAATGATCCCTGTTCCTGGCTAAGGGAGGGGAGGTGGTCATTTTCAGTGTATCAGTAATGTCAAGGGATCTGTCTGTTTTCATTCCTGTCTCAAGGCTTGTTAACAGTTTTTAATCCAACAAGGGTCATTTCAGAGGGTAAACTGTCATTCATTTTGCTTTGGGTCTGGAGTCACAGAGAGATTTCCTTCCCTAAAAGGACATTCATGGACCAGATGGGTTTTTACAATAATAATTCCGTGGTTAGCATTAGATTTTTAATTCCAGATTTTGGATTCTGCCATGGTGGGATAAAACCTGAGTCTTCAGAGTATTCCCTGGATCTGCTGATTATGAGTCCAGTGACCATACCAATATGCCATTGCCTCTCCATTGTAGCTGCTGGTCACTGGAAGTGAGTTACATTGTAGAATGCAGCCTCTGACCTGCTCTTATTGATATGGCTGAACCAGTTCAGTTTCTGTTCCATGGCAATCCCTTTGGATGTTAACAAAGGGGCGTACCATGACAGTAAAGCCTTTGAATGTCAAGGAGAGATTCTCTCTGATTGAAGATGGGCATCACCTGGTACTTGCAACAGCACAAAATTTTAAAAATTATTTCCATTTATCAACCCAAGCCTCTGATGTTGTGTGGGTCTGTCTGCACATGGACGGGGGGGGGGCTGCCTCAGTTTCTACTGAATGGTAAACGCAGCTGAAAACGTGTAATCACCTGCCCTCACCCCTCTCCCGGAAGTAATTGTGTTCCCATTACCTTTTTCCTTCCCTTAACCATCCCCCAGGTATAAGGAAGAGGCACTGTTCCAGCATGGTGGTTCAGTGGTTAGCACTGCTGCCTCACAGTACCAGGGACCTGGGTTCAATTCCAGCCTCATGCGACTGTCTGTTGGAGTTTGAGTGCCCCAGTTGCCTCCCACAGTCCAAAGATGTGCAGGCTAGCTGGACTGGCCGTCCTAAATTGCTCAGTGTCCAAACATTTGTAGGCTAGGTGGGTTAGCCATGGGAAAATGCAAGGTTACAAGGATTGGGTAGAGGAGTGTGTCTGGGTGGGATGCTTTTCAGAAGACTCGATGGGCAAAATGGCCTGTTTCCACACTGTAGGGACTCCGCTTATCACATGATAACTTCAATTCTAATCTTTGGGCAGTATGGTGGCCCAGTAGTTAGCACTGCTGTCTCACAGTGCTAGGGATCTGGGTTCAGTTCCAGCCTCGGGTGACTGTCTGTGAGGAGTTTGCACATTCTCCCCGTGTCTGTGTGGGTTCCCTCCAGGTGCTCTGGTTTCCTCCCACAGTCCAAAGATGTGCAGGTTAGATGAATTGGCCATGCTAAATTGCCCTTAGTGTTCAGGGATGTGTAGGTTAGCTGCATTAGTCAGGGGTAAATATAGGGTAGAGGAATAAGTCTGGTGGGTTACTCTTTGGAGGGTCAGTGTGGACTTGTTGGACTGAAGGCAAAAGTGAGGACTGCAGATGCTGGAAATCAGAGTCTAGATTAGAGTGGTGCTGGAAAAGCACAGACGGTCAGGCAGCATCCAAGGAGCAGGAAAATCAACGTTTTGGGCAAAAATCCTTCATCAGGACTGAAGGCAGGGAGCCTCCAGGGTCGAGAGATAAATGGGAGGGTGGTGAGGCTGGCGAGAAGGTAGCAAAGAGTACAATAGGTGAACGGGGGTGGGGATGGAGGTGATAGGTCAGAGGGGAGGGTGGTCTGGATAAGTGGAAAGGAAGATAGACAGGTAGGACATTTCATGAGGACAGTGCTGAGCTGGAAGTTTGGAACTAGGGTGAGGTGGAAGGGGAAATGAGGAAACTGTTGAAGTCCACATTGATGCCCTGGGGTTGAAGTGTTCGAGGCGGAAGATGAAGCGTTCTTCCTCCAGGCGTCTGGTGGTGAGGGAGCAGTGGTGAAGGAGGCCCCAGGATCTCAATGTCCTCGGCAGAGTAGGAGGGGGAATCGAAATGTTGGGCCACAGGGAGGTGTGGTTGATTGGTGCGGGTGTCCCGGAGATGTTCCCTTAAGCGCTTTGCGGAAGGCGGAAAGGGGTGGGGAGGGAAATATATCCCTGGTGGTGGGGTCTGTTTGGAGATGACGGAAATGTCTTTGGATGATGTGGTTTATGCGAAGGTTGGTAGGGTGGAAGGTGAGCACCAGGGGCGTTCTGTCCTTGTTACAGTTGGAGGGGTTGGGCTCAAGGGTGGAGGGGTGGGATGTGGATGAGATGCGTAGGAGGGCATCTTCACCCATGTGGGAAGGGAAATTGTTGGGCTGAAGGGCCTGTTTCCACACTTTAGGGATTCTAATTCTAATTTTAAAACCATGGAGGTATGATGTGTAGCTAGTGCAATGTAAGCATTTAATTTTGGATCAAATGAATGGGAAGGTTGGGATGGGTGGGGAGAGCAGTTGAAATAACATTGTCAGTGAGGCCCCATCTCTTTAATTTACCTCGCCTGGTCCATTCCCCCTGCCCCCCAAACCCACTCCCCGCCAAAAGCTTCCATCTGCCTGGAATCGATTAGAGTGATTTTTAAAAGCCGGACTTAATTTGCCTTTAAATGAAACCCTCAGGTTTGAAAGAGATCATTCCCATGTTCCACATGTTGGCTTTTCTCTCTCCCTCCCTGGTGCCCAGCCCCCCCTGAGGTTCCACATGGATTAAATTAGATCCTGAGTTCAGCTCCTGAGCCAATGACTGCTTCCAGCCTGCGTCCAGCCCCTTGTTAATTTTCTGGCTCGCTTGTCTGGACACCACATGTCGCTGGGACATTGAAGAATAAGAAACAGCTCACGTCATTTATATTAAAGCAAGCCTTTCAGCTGAACTCATGTTTGGCAGCTCCTGAGCCTTACTTTCCCACCCCCACTCCTTTCCCTGCTGCTGAATTCCTCAGGAATACTTATTCCAGACCAGCACTACGACTTCTTCATGTTCTGCATCACTGACAGATCCCTGTGTCCGACCCCATCATTTCTCTGCTGCAGGGTGTTCCCCCAGCCCCATCCCTGTCAGATACTTGTCCCTGTCACCCACTCTCCCTGCACTGGGAAAGCTCCCTTCACAAATCTCGGGCTGCACCGAGACACTTTACAGACAGAGAAGTCCTTTATTGTGTATTCTGTTGTAATGTAGAAACTGCAGCCATAGAGTCATAGAGATATACAGCACGGAAACAGACCTTTCAGTCCAACTAGTTCAGTAGCTGCCAGCTTACAGACTGGTTGAAGGGAAAGTATTGGTCAGGAATATACCACAAGATCTTCAGCATACACTCTTGAAAGAGGACACTTAAGAGGCAACGCCCTTGATACTGTGATGCTCCCTCAGTCCTGAAATCAAGTATCCGCCTGGATGATGCGTGGGTATTCTGAGGACGACAAGAGAATTACTGTCTCCCGCTTCCCCCCCCCCCACCCCAGACTTTAGTTCAATGTAGCTCCCTCCTCGCCTTCACTACCCGTTTTTGTTACTGCACTGCGCCTGGTCAACAGCAGTTGTTAATTGTTTCACTGGTGACTCAGTGGAAGTTTATATGCAAAGGAAATGAGAGGCCCTCATGTGGTGCAGTGGAAGTGTCCCTACCCCTAGACTAACGAGGCCTGGGTTCAAGTCCCAAGAGATATTTAACAACATCACTGAACAGATTGATTGGCAGAAGTAGGATGAAAGAAGTGAGTGGGGTAGGGACCCAGATCCAGAGGCTGTGCCACATTGTGATCCATGTCTCACACTTTGGAGTCTCTTGTTCAGGTATTGAAGTGGGACTGGGTACCCTTTACCCATCTAGCCCAGTCATTACTCTGCTCAGGATCCCCTTGCCCCTCACTGGGCCAGCCCCCAGTATTTCAAATTGAAACGTATGATAGGAGTTACGAGGCAAACAAAAGTGAAACTCATAACCTGTGCTTCAAAATGCGGGTTCCATGTCTCCTGGAGGGCCAGGGACAATCAGAGCTGTCAGTACCCCTCCTCCCTTGAGGCCAGCTATTCGCCTGCGGAGGCCATCGCAGCCAAGCTCAGTTAAATCCTCCATTGCTGGAATTTACCCCACTCTCCCCCAACCTAGCAACAGGGGGTCACTTGTAACCCTGTTTCGCCTGCACGGTGGCTCAATGGTTAGTACTGCTGCCTCACAACACCAGGGTCCCAGGTTCGATTCCAGTCTTGGGCAACTGCTTGTGGGGAGTTTGCGTGAGTTTCCTTCCCCCTCCCCCCCCCCCCCAGTCACAAAGATGTTCAGGTCAGGTGAATTGGCCATGCTAAATTGACCATAGTGTTAGGTACATTAGTCAGAGGGATATAGGATTGGGTGGGTTACTCTTCGGAGGGTCGGTGTAGACTGGTTGGGCCGAAGGGTCTGTTTCCACACTGTAGGGAATCTAATCTAATAAACCCCCGGGGGAGGGTGTTAATTTTCTCCCTGGAACAGATGGTGTTATCAGTTTCTGATTTTAAAAATGTTGAACAGTCCAACCTTCAACTTTGACACAAAACAGATTGCATTTTGAAACACAAATCATAAAATCCACCCGCCCTGTCTGTAAAATTTCTTTCCATTGACAATAATTTTCCTTCCCCCCCCCCCCCAACACTGCCACACATTTTAGCCTCCAGTCATGTTTTTAAAAGTTTTCTCATGTTCTAGCGGGGTGCCAACTCCGCCAGTGCAGGAACGCCTTGGAAACTTTTCAAAAACTTTCTTTCTCTCTCTCTCTCTCTGTCTGTCTGTCTCTGGATCCTATTCTCCGAGACCCTCCCCAGACCGAGTTGCTGACGCGTCTCTGGTGCTGCCTGGGGTGGGGGAGTCAGTCAGTGTTGTGTGACTGACTGCAACACCGCCTCCTCCTCCTTCATCACCACGCTGCTGCTGCTGCTGTTGTTGTTGAAGGCGATGGCTGGGGCTGCGTGCACGCTGCTGTCTCTCTGCCTCAGCCTGGGGCGGCTGCCTTCAGCTAGCGCCTACTTTTCCGAGGAACGGCAGCCCGGCGAGTCGCCGCTGCAGAGCCCCACCGTGCTGATCGCGATCATCGCCCGGAACACGGCTCACACCCTGCCTTACTACCTGGGGGCCATAGAGCGGCTGGACTACCCCAAGCACAGGATCTCCATCTGGTAACTGAACCTTCCTCAATCCGGCTGGGGGTGGGGGGCACTCTGTGGTTAGCGCCGCTGCCCGGGACCCGGGTTTCGATCCCAGTCTCGGGGGAGACAGCCCGGGTGCAGTCTGCGTGTGTCGGGTACCTCCCACAGTCCAAAGGTGTGCGGCTTGGGCGGATCGGCCATGGGAAAATGCGGGATTGTGGTGGATCTGGGTGGGTTGCTCACTGCAGGGCCGAATGGCCACTTTCTGCAGTGTTAAATTGCTTACGGTGTACAGGGATGTGCAGCTTTTGGTGGGTTGGCCATGGGAAATACGGGGTTGGCTGGGGCGGGCGGGGTTGTTTCTGGGTGGGATGCTCTTTGGAGGGTCAGTGTTAACTCAATGGGCCAAATGGCCACACTGTAGGGATTTGACAAAGTTATTTTGAGTTTGGAAAATACTTGGATCCAATTCCCTGTTTGCAAACTCTATTCTTTTTGCCTGTTATACTGGAATGTTTGGCTCCCTTCAGTTCAGCACCACCTGAACTCCACAAGGATTGTTAGTGAAGGAGTGGCATACCTCATTGATAACACTTTTAAAACCAAAAGCTCCTCTCTCTGTGTGTATGTGTGTGTATGTGCATATGTGTGTGTGTATATGTATATGTGTGTATATGTGTGTGTATATGTGTATGTGTGTGTATATGTGTGTGTGTATATGTGTATGTGTGTGTGTATATGTGTGTGCGTATATGTGTATGTGTGTGTGTGTGTATATGTGTGTGTGTGTGTGTGCACATGTATCATCCCCTTGCTCTCACTAGGGATTCCATGATTCTATTCTCTGACTCCTGACCTCAGCCCATGTGTTTACGTAAACTATAGCGGCTGGAGGAAGCCATTTGGCCCTTCGAAGCTGCATCTCCATTCATGGCTGATCATCCCCAACCTTGTTTCCTGCTTCCTCCCCTTTGCATTGAAGAGGCCCTTTAGGAACTGGAAATAAAGGGCCAGCAACGCCCATATCCCGTGGGAGAATTTAATCAACTACATCCATCCTTCTTCCTTCCTAGACTGCTTTCTGTGGCAGACAATTCCACAGGCTCTCCAGTGTCTGGGTGAAGGAATTTCTCCATGTCTCGCTCTCACTTATCCTTAGAATGTGACCCCTGGTTCTGGAGTCCCCAGTCATCGCAAACCTCCTCTGTACATTTACCTTGTTAGAATTTTGTAAGTTTCTATGACATCCCCTCCTTTAATCCCTTCTCAACTCCAATGAGTATATTTCTGACTCATCCAGTCTCAAATGAGCGTGATTCTGGCAGGGAGGTGAGTGGGAGTGGGGGTTAACCCTCAGTGAGCCTGAGTTAGGGAGGGGCAGAGATCAGTCAGAGCCTTTGCTCCTGGTCATTGTCCAGTGACTTTACCTACACAATGTGCAGGCAGTGGGACATCACCCCCCCCCCCCCCCCCCCCCCCAGACCAAGAGCTGCCAACTTACAGTGGAATGTGGTGTGAACCAAATCATTGGCGAGAGAGGTGCAGGTGGAGCTCATTCTGACTCTACACGTGAAAGTTGTAACAAGAACACTCCAGAGTTTTGGGACTGTACAACATTTGGCATGAGATGGAGCCACAGTTTTGAATAATATACATTTCCCTAAACTTGGAGTCTCAGTAAAGTGTTTCTGTTTGCAGCACAGTGGCAGCAGCCAAGTGTAAGTCTATAATGGACAGGAGATACCTTACACAGTCCGGATTGTGGCTGTTGAGTGATTTAAATGCCAGTTTTACTTGGGAACTAACTATTACAGGATGATCTTCTGTGTTTGTACAGAGACACCCATTTTGGAAAAAAAACATTTTATTTTAACGATTGTGAAAGTTGTTGTAGTTTTCACATTTGAGCTAAATAACTCATAGACTGGAAATACAACGTTCCACCCTGACAAACTAACATTCTCTTGCATCCAGTTTGTAAGAGTTGAGTTTTGGGACGTGTCCATTCCTCATTGTCCTTGAACTTAATGCCTTGCTCAGGCATTTCACAGGCAGCTGCATTGCTGTGGGTCTGAAGTCATGTGGAGGCTCGAGCAGGTCAAGGGTGACACTAGTTTTATGATCACTATGACCAATACTAGTTTTTCAAACCCAGACTGTGTTTTAATCAATTGAATTTAATTCCACCAGGCAGGATTTGAACCAGTGATTACCAATTTCCACTACCCTACCAACTCCATCTGATTGACCATCCCCTGCTTACCAAGAAAAGGTGATGTTGGGTTGATGGGCTGCCCCGTTTCATTTCAATAGATTTAATTCGACTGTGTGGCTAGGTACGTCGCATCAACAACCTGCATTTATATAGTGCCTTTTACATAGTAAAACATCTCCATAGCCCTTCACAGGAACAATAATTGAACATTTTGTTTTAATTCGTTCATGGGGCTTGGGTGTCACTGGCCGAACCAGCATTTAGAATCATAGAATCCCTACAATGTGAAAGCAGGCCACTCGGCCCTTCGAGTCCACACTGACCCCCCGGCCCCCCCGCCCCAAAAGAGCATCCCACCCAGACTCCCAGCAACTCCATGTGGAGCAACATTGCAAACTTTTCACTGTACCCCTGTACTTAAGTACATGTGACGATAAACCTAAACGTGACTCCTCTGGTACAGGAGACCACTAGGTGATGTTAGTAGAAGGTTTTAAATGAGAGAAGAAAGGGGAAGAGCCTGACAGGGGGAGTTCCCGAAGATGAGGGTGGCACGGTGGCTTAGTGGTTTGCACTGCTGCCTCACAGCACCAGGATCCCAGGTTCAATTCCAGCCTCGGGTGACTGTCTGTGTGGAGTTTGCACATTCTCCCCGTGTTTGTGCGGGTTTCCTCTGGGTGCTCCAGTTTCCTCCCACAGTGCAAAGATGTGCAGGTTAGGTGAATTGGCCATGCTAAATTGCCCACAGTGTTAGGTGCATCATTCAGAGAGAAATGGGTCTGGGTGGGTTACTCTTCGGAGGGTCGGTGTGGACTGGTTGGGTCGAAGGGCCTGTTTCCACACTGAGGGGAATCTAATCTAAAATGGGATTAAGACAGCGCCACCTGTGGGTGAGCAGTTAAAATTGAGGGTGTGCAAGAGGCTAGTAATAAAACTGTAGAATCCCTACAATGTGGAAGCAGGCCATTTGGCCCATCGAGTCCACATCAGTCCTCCGAGGAATGACAATATCTTGGACGGTGTGGGCCTTCAACTGCTTTGAGTCAGCCACGCTGATATGGAGTCACAGGGCTCTTGTGGTGCAGTGGTAGTGTCCCTACTTCTGATTGCAGAGTCCTGGGTTCAAGACCCACCTGTGAGAAAGTGAGGACTGCAGATCCTGGAGATCAGAGTCGAGAGTGTGGTGCCGGAAAAGCACAGCAGGACAGGCAGCATCCGAGGAGCAGGAGAATCGACGTTTCAGGCATAAGCCACTCATCAGGAATCCTGATGAAGACCTTATACCTCAAACGTCAATCCTCCTGCTCCTTGGATGCTGCCTGGCCTGCTGTGCTTTTCCAGCAACACACTCTCAATGCAAGTCCCACTTGCCCTTGGATTAGTGTCAGGTACATCTCTGAAAGGGTTGATTGAAAATATCAGTGCTGGACCTGGAGTCATCTTTGGACTAGATAGGTTAAAATTGGAAAGATTCTTGCCTTAAAGGATACCTGATCAAATATTTAGGTCTCTGTTGTGACTTACCCTTCCCCAGTCAGGTGGTGGTAATTAAAAGGGCAATACAGCAGACATTCTGCAGTCAGCTATGGCCTGCTAGCAGTGTGTGAGATACACAGTGATGTACATTTCTGCACTCAGGTTTCATGTCTTTTTGTTCAGGGCAGCAACGGATCACAATATAGACAACACGACCGCTATCCTGCGAGAGTGGCTCACCAGTGTGCAGAGGTTTTACCATTACGTAGAGTGGCGCCCTTTGGATGAGCCAGTGTGAGTATCTACACCTCCTCTCTACACAGCTCCTTGAAAGGAATGAGTTATCCCAGCGAGCAGTTAAAGTGCAATTGACTCAGGACTCCTAAGAGGACCCTGTTGAAGTGCTCATTGATATCACTGTAAATTATAGTATAATTAATTGAAGTCAGTACTTATGGTAAATTGTGTCATAATTTAAAGGCTGAATGAATCTCTGATTGTCTATTTTAGTTAGCAGTAGCAATCAGTGACTTTCACACATTGCTGTCTCTGCTGCAGCCACTGCTGTTAGTTACAACACAAATTCTTGTATAAATGTTTTGTCTTCTTTTTGCAATATCTACAATTTACCTTTTGTCCTCTTCCAAAGCCCACAATGGGTTAAAGGACTTGCATTTATACTGCAACTTGTGCACCTTTGGGATGTTCCACAATGCCTCATAGCCAGGTTTTGAAATATATTTCCTGTTGTAATGTAGGGACTAGCCATGTAAAAGCTGTGGTGACCAGAGCAGCACAGAGATTCGGAATCCTGCTGCAAGTAACTCACCTTCTGATTGCTAGTTGCCAGCCTACAAAGGCCCTAGGAAGCCAACAAATGGATAATTTTATCCTTCAGCCTTTATGGGTATGTTCATGGGGGTGATCGTGCTATAGGGGAATCATAGAATTCCTACAATGTGGAGGCAGGCTATTTGGCCCACCAAGTCCACAGCAAAGAGCATCCCACCCAGACCGAGCCCCCTACCCTCTCCCTATATTTCCCACAACTAGTCTACCTAACCTGCACAAGCTTGGACATCATAGACAATTTCAAGATTAGAGTAGTGCTGGAAAAGCACAGCCGATCAGGCAGCATCTGACAAGCAGGAAAATTGACGTTTCGGGCAAGAGCCCCTCATCAGGATGGGCTCCTCGGATGCTGCCTGACCTGCTGTGCTTTTCCAGCACCACTCTGATCTGCAGTCCTCACTTTTGCCTCATCATAGACAATTTAGCATGGCCAATCCACTGAACCAGTACATCTTTGGATTGTGGGAGGAAATCCACTCAACTACAGGGCGAATGTGCAAACTCTACACAGACAGTCATCCAAGGGTGGAATCGAACCCAGTCTATGGTGCTGTCAGGCAGCAGTAATAACCACTGAGCCACTGTGCCGTCCAGGGTAACGTCACTGAATTACAGATCCCAACACCTACTGTTGAGGGGCATGGGTTCAAATGCCCAATATGTCAGCTGGTGGAGTTTAAAATTCAGTGAATAAATCTGGTAGAGCTACTCTCGGTAGTGGTGATAAAAGCCAAGCCTGTTCACTAACACACTACATTTAGGGTCCTGTCTGTGACTTTCTATGAAATGGTTCAGCAAGCTGTCAGTTCGAGGGCAGTTAGAGATGGGAGGAAAAAATGTTTCTTCCTGCCTGCCTGCTCCAGACACAGTCGAGATATGACCCCTGTGCTCCAGAGGGTTTCGGTTTCGAAGTGGAGAAGAAGGATAAATGAAGCTCATAAGGACCGCTGTTGCATGTTCCTGAAGGATTTAGTGACGATACTGTAATTGTCGGAACCTGGATTGTGGATGGTTTGTACTGAGGGAATGGGTTAGATAGGGCATTGTTACCGTTGAGGATTTGACTTGTCCTGTAAGAGAGCTGAAGCCTGGATCTTACAATCTCAATGATTGACGGCTTTCATTAAACAAACATTGAACGCTGAATCAGAGGGACTGTTAGAAAGCTTGCACATCTGGAAACTGCATTAATTTTGCTGGCAGTTCTCTCGTGTTCCTTTTGTGCAGGTCTGTGGTAAGATGTTGAATTCTTAATGAAAACCATCTGGTGCTAAATGAACCTCCATGGGAATGAGTAGCTTGGACTGGCTTATCAGATTTATCTGTCGTTCTACGAAGGAACTATTTTCTCTCTGATTGCTCCTGTCACCTGTGGGTTTAGATTCCACCATTGCGACAGTCTGGACGGTCGGAGGAAATTGGTCTGTCTTTCGTGAAACAAGCACAAATATTTCAAGTGGCGGGGAAGTCTGAGGTGTATTACGTTGGATTCATTCTCTGTTTCCTTCTGTCTGAACCTGTGCAATCAAATGGAAATGAAATGTATTCCACTGCAAGGCTTCAGTCCACCCAAGGACATTATCTTCCTGGAGGCAAATGCTTTTCTCAGTGTGTCAATTCCCCCATTCGGTTTATTAGGGACAAGGGTGTCTTTCCGTCTCTCAGTCATGCCCAGTTTTGATCACTCCAGCATAAGTGGCCATTCAGATGACTGAGCTCTAGGTGCTGAAATCCTTTCTAACCAGCCTCTCCACCCCTCTCTTAAAATGCTCCTTGAGATCTACCTCTTTAGTCAAGCTTTTGGTTAACTGAACTGATGTGCCTCTGTCAGAATCTCATTGATAATGCTTCTATGTGGCGTTTTCAGAAATTTAAGCACATTAAAGGCACAAAATGCAGGTTGCTTTAGTGTAGAATAGACAATATCAATTCTCAATCGACCAAAGGGCTGAGAAGTGGCAGATGGAGTTTAATTTTGATAAATGTGAGGTGCTGCATTTTGGGAAAGCAAATCTTAGCAGGACTTATACACTTAATGGTAAGGTCCTAGGGAGTGTTGCTGAACAAAGACACCTTGGAGTGCAGGTTCATAGCTCCTTGAAAGTAGAGTCGCAGGTAAATAGGATAGTGAAGAAAGCGTTTGGTATGTTTTCCTTTATTGGTCAGAGTATTGAGTACAGGAGTTGGGAGGTCATGTTGCGGCTGTACAGGACATTGGTTAGGCCA
>NC_057739.1:38974729-38989519 GCF_004010195.1 Chiloscyllium plagiosum | reverse complement strand
GATGACACCAAAATTGGAGGTGTAATGGACAGTGAAAAAGGTTACCTCAGGATACAACATGATCTTTACCAGATGGGCCAATGGGCTGAGAGGTGGCAGATGGAATTTAATTCAGATAAATGTGAGGTGCTGCATTTTGGAAAAGCAAATCTTAGCAGGACTTATACACTTAATGGTAAGGTCCTAGGGAGTGTTGCTGAACAAAGAGACCTTGGAGTGCAGGTTCATAGCTCTTTGAAAGTGGAGTCACAGGTAGATAGGATAGTGAAGAAGGCGTTTGGTATGCTTTCCTTTATTGGTCAGAGAATTGAGTATAGGAGTCGGGAGGTCATGTTGCGGCTGTACAAGACACTTTTGGAATATTGTCTGCAATTCTGGTCTCCTCCCTATCGGAAGGATACTGTAAACCTGAAAGGGTTCAGAAAAGATTTACAAGGATGTTGCCAGGGTTGGAGGATTTGAGCTATGGGGAGAGGTTGAATAGGCTGGGGCTGTTTTCTCTGGAGTGTCGGAGGCTGAAGGGTGACCTTATAGAGATTCATAAAATCATGAGGGGCATGGATAGGATAAATGGACAAAATCTTTTCCCTGGGGTAGGGGAGTCCAGAACTAGAGGGCATAGGTTTAGGGTGAGAGGGGAAAGGTGTAAAAGAGACCTAAGGGGCAACTTTATCATGCAGAGGGTGGACCGCGTATGGAGTGAGCTGCCAGAGGAAGTGGGGGAGGCTGGTACAATTGCAACATTTAAAAGGCATCTGGATGGGTATATGAATAGGAAGGGTTTGGAGGGATATGGGCCGGGTGCTGACAGGTGGGACTAGATTGGGTTGGGATATCTGTTCGGCATGGACAGGTTTGACCGAAGGGTCTGTTTCCATGCTGATACATCTCTATAACTCTAATTCAAAAACCAGGGAAGCAATTTTCACGAGCACTATGTTGCATTACAACAGAAACTGAGTTTCAAATCAGTAACGGGATTGGGAGCAGATCATTGTCTTTCGTGGTGTTAGTTCAGGGATACATTTTGCCTGAGATTCTACAGGAGATCTCCCCAGCTCTTCCTCCAAATAATGCCTGGGATCTTTCACGTCCACCTGAGGGTGAAGGCAAAGCCTCAGCTTAGCATCCTAGTCTGAAAGTGTCGCACTCCCTTAGCATGGTGATGAAAGGTCCCAACCTGAAACGCTGACTCCCCTGCTCCTCTGGTGCTGCTTGACCTGCTGTGCTTTTTCTGGCTCCACACTTTATTGGCCCAGCCTTAATTAAGACTGAAATCTCTGGAGGGGGACTGGAATTCATAACCTTCTGACTCAGAGTGAGAGCATTACCCACTGAGCCACAGCTGACACCACAACAGAGTTGCAGCTTTGCTTTAGCCAAGTGAGAGTTAAAGATCAGAAAGTGGCCGAAGATTCTGCCACGTCAGGCTTTCTAGTTGCTGTAGGATCCCTTATAGCTGGACATTTATACCTTTTATGTATGTAGTGAACAGTGACAGTGAAGGATGACGTAGTACAGTCCAAGTGCCCATTGTTTGAGCCTAGGCTCTGATGCATTACGTGACAGGAGTGTGTCAGTTGGCTGCAGTACACTGGGGCTTGGGAGGGATGTGCAAGATTGCACTTGTGGTGAGATCACTCCCACCCCCACCCCACCCGGTGAAAGTCTGTGAATAGGAATGCATCTATGGAAATAAAGCTCTCAGAAGCAGTGTGCAATATCACATTTTAAAGACCTATAATAGGAGAATGTGTAGGGAGTAATCATTGTCATTTGTACCACACGAGGCATATCGCCAAGTCAACTTGATCTGATTAGTGTCTAGTTACAAGCAGCCCATTAATGAAAGCAGTCTACCTCCTGCTGAAATTTAGTGGCTGTGTGCAGACTGTAATTCCCCATACGCAAATGTTTGTTTTACAGTGTTCAGTTTACAAAGTTTATATACCTGACATAATGGCCTGTTTTAAATTCACATCAGAAACGCAGTCAAATGGTTGTATCATGGTTATCTCTGATTAAGTTACTCACTTTTACAACTTTCCCTTATGTTGCTTTCCTTCTCTGGTAGAAGAGTTGACTGTAGACAGGGGGAATTATTCTTCTTACCTGTAGCTTCCCCATGCTACCTCATCCTAATCAATTTGCCTGGAGCTGTACTTTTTTGTAAATGCTGACTTAGTTTATTTATTTTTGGGACGTGGCTGTCACTGGTAAGATTAGGTTCTGCTACCTATGCCATCTTGTAGGGGGCAGTTAAGAAGCAACTCTGGGAGTAAAGGGCAGCAGGGAACCAGATTATTTAAAAAAAAAACCGATAGGTTCATGGGACTAGCTTTATATCTCTGATTTAGTCATTATTCAAGTTCCAACTGTTGCTGTGGTAGGCTTCAAGGACATCGAGTCATACAGCACGGAAACAGACCCTTCGGCCCAACCAGTCCATGCCGACCGTAATTACAAACTAAACCAGTCCCAGCTGCCTGCTCCTGGCCCATATCCCTCCAAACCTTTCCTATTCATGTACTTATCCAAATGTCTTTTAAATGTTGTAACTGTTCCTGCATTCACAAATCCTCAGGAAGTTCATTCCACACTCAAACCACCCTCTTGTGGAAAACAAATTTGCCCCTTATGTCTGTTCTTTAAATCTCTCTCTTCTCACCTTAAAAATGATTCCCCCCCACCCCTTTGTCTTGAAATCCTCAATCCTAGGGAAAGGACACCTGCCATTATCTCCATCTATACCTCTCATTATTTTACATAAAGCCACCTCTCAACTCCCTACACTCCAGCGGTAAAACTCCTGGCCTACCCAGCCTTTTATAACTCAAACCTTCCATACCTGGCAACATCCTGGTAATTCTCTTCTGAACCCTCTCGAGCTTAATAGTATCCTTCCTATAACTAGATAACCATGACACCAGTGTAATAGCCTGGGTCTCTGAATGACTCATCCATTTCTGCCACACCACGACCACGACTATGCGTGAGGTCATTTATAACACTGGATGGGAGGTCCTGTGGTGCATTGGATAAGTGTCAACACTTACTGGCAACACAATAGCTCAGTGGTTGTCGGGTTGGCACAGTGGCTCAGTGGTTACAGGGGTGCCACGGTGGCTCAGTGTTTAGCACTGCTGCCTCACAGGATCAGGACCCAAGTTCAATTCCATCCTCGGGCAACTGTCCATGTGGAGTTTGCACATTCTCCCTGTGTCTGTGTGGGTTCTCTCCGGATGCTCCGGTTTCCTCCCACAGCCCAAAGATGTGCAGGTTAGGGTGGATTGGCCGTGCTAAATTACCCGTAGTGGCCAGGGATGTGCAGGCTAAGTGGGTTAGCTATGGGAAATGCAGGATTACAGGGTAGGAAGGTGGGGATGAGAGGGATGCTTTTTGGAGCATTGGTATGGGCCGAATGGCCTGCTTCTACACAGAGGAGGATTCTATTCTATCTAAGCCAGAAATTCTAAGCTCAATTCCCACCCCAGGACTTGATGGCCAAGGAGGATGCACCAATAGCATGACTAAGCAGGTTAATTATCAACTTGTAAACCCTTCCAACACATATCAATGTAGGCAATAAGATCAGGAGAGATTGTTAATCAGTGACATGATGGAAGGAACCTTGAAGTCTCCATCATCAATATGTGTTGTTCTGGACAGCTACATGCCTGTAAGAGTGTTACCACGGCAACTCCGGCTCCCTGAGTGAACTGGAACCACCACCAACATATTATTATCAGTAATTCAAAGGACAATATATTATAAAATGCAATTTTATTCATAGAGTGGATTTTGTTTATTTACTAATGCCTTTTAGGGAAGGAAGTCTTTCAATCCTTGCCTGGGTCTGGCCTCTATGTGACTCCTGATCCACAGTGCTATGGTTGACTTGAATTAACTCCCATCTGGGCAATTAGGGATGGGTAATAAATGCAGACCCAGTGGGGGATAACCACATCTCAGGCATGAATAAAAAATAGAGAAAAGTTATGTTAACAAGTCAATACACAGAGTATTCTGATTAATGAACTCACCCCTCCCCCAACTTTCCCAAGCCCCTGAGTGCCTTAGTATATCCTAATGTTCCAACTATGTGAATACACTGGGCCTCAATAGTGATTGGTGATAGGGTTAGTCAGCTGTGGGGGGGGGGCATCACAGACTGAGTGCAATCCTCACAGAACATTGAGATGTCCATACTTTCCACCAAGGATTAACTATCCTAAAGTTTGGAGCAGGAACCCTGGTGGACTTGGTTCTTGTGTCCTGACATTGATTGACGAACTCACTATGGTCTGGGGATCACTCCCATTCACATTCCTGGTTATTTTGTGCAGGAGACGGCTCACAAATATTAGGATGTTGTTAAAGCCTGAAAACAGACAGGATGTTAATGTTTTCCATGTGTTCTGTAATGTCTGAACAGAAGCAGTCTGCATATTTCTGTGCCCTATAGATATTACACAGGCATTTTATCAAAGAGTTTCCCACTTTTTATCATTCTAGACACATTTCTCAACGAACTCAGAGATTTGGGACCAAGTAGAGGCAAAACATTTGTACGCAAGGATGTGGATGCACTGCCAGAGTCAGTGATTGAGAGAGATCTTTTCAAGATGGAGAAGTTGGGTTGGTGGATAGTTGAAGAAAAGGTGAATAAAAATGTGTAGGAACAGCAGCGGCTCAGTGGTTAGCACTGCTGCCTCACAGCACCAGGGTCCCAGGTTCGATTCCAGCCGGCGACTGTCTGTGTGGAGTTTGCACATTCTCCCCCTGTCTGCGTGGGTTTGCTCCGGTTTGCCTCCCACAGTCCAAAGATGTGCAGGTCAGGTGAATTGGCCATGCTAGATTGCCCGTAGTGCTGGGTGCAGAGGGAATTGGGTCTGGGTGGGTGACTCTTTGGAGGGTTGGGCCGAAGGGCCTGTCCCCACACTGTAGGGAATCTAACCTTAAAAAAAAAGGACAGGTGAGATGAAGTTCATTGTGCATGTAGAAGATAAAGATTGCCATTGATAGCTTGGGTTGTCTGGTCTATTTATGCACTACACCAGGATATGTGCAAAAGCTTCTCTTGTGTTAAGGAACGTCCAAAGTTCCATTTGTAGCATGTACTCATTTCTGAGAAATTTCACAATTGATGCCAATTCCCAGTGAAACTTCACACTAATTAATTCACCACCTTCCCCTGTGTAACCTAACACTTGGCAGCTTAGTTACTCCTCTGTAAACCTGTTTGCTTATTGCTCATGTGTAATCTCATACCTGCTCACTTACTATCCTTATGTGGTTAACATTTGTGTAACCTCACACTTGCTCTCTAACTGCCCTTGTGTAATTTCACATTTGTTCACTAATTACCCCTGTAGAATTTCACACTTGTGCAGTGACCGTACTTGTGTAACTTCACACGTGTTCAGTAATGGTCCTGGTGTAAACTCAGACCAAGTGGCTACATTTTTGGAATCTCATGTTCATTCTCCTGCAGACTCTACTTCTTGCTGTAATATAATTGTTCTGAATCCTCTTGTGTATTTTCAGACAGGACTGTTGGAATTAAAGTCACAAATTCTCAGAATGGCTGTTTAAGTACTTCTCCTGAACATTTCCTGGTACCCATTCATACATTGTTTCCAACCATCTTCTTAGCTGTGTTGTGTAATCTCTGTCTTCCTACCTCCCCAACATAATCTCCATTCAACTCACTTAGCTGGCCCTGCAACATGTCAACTAACTGGCTGTATGAGGAATGTCATTGTTCCCAGCGAGTGTAGTGGGAATAGTCCATGACTAGTCCTTTCTGTTGTCTTTTTCCAACTATCAGTTTTTCTTTGAAAATGATGTGTAATCTTACACTGTATTTAACTGATTGCGTTGATTTTAATACGAGTGGTAGTACTTTTCAGAACTGTCATTGTTGGAAACTATTGATACCATAGTGTCTAATTGTTTTTCTTAATTTGTTATGTAATAAAGTCTGCAGAAGTCAGTGCAGTTTAGTGAAAAAATTCCTAAATTGCATTATTTATCGTGCAACTGTGTGTCAGTACCGCACACTCAAATAACTAAGCTAGTTACCAAGAGCAATACTGATCTTTCAAGTGGTTTAAATATCACTGTAAGGGAGGGTGGAGTTGAGTTGGGTCAGTTTGGATTGAATTGAATTGAGTTGGGAAGGGTCAGAGTTGGATTGGATTGGGGTAGGGTTGTGTGGGTTGAGTTGGAATGGAATTAGGTTAAGTGGAATGGTTTAGATTGGGTTCGATTGAATTGAGTTGGGTTTGGGTATAGTTGGATTGTGGTAGAATTGGGATAGATAAGGTTGTGTTGTGTAGGGCTGGATTAGGATTGAGTAAGGTTGGAGTGGGGTTATAGTCCAACCGGTTTAATTGGAAGCACAAGCTTTCGGAGTGCTGTTCCTTCATCAGGTGGTAGTGGAGTCCATAATTGTAAGGCACAGAATTTATAGCAAAAGTTTACAGTGTGATGTAACTGAAATTATACATTGAAAAATACCTTGGTTGTTTGTTAAGTCTCTCATCTGTTAGAGTGACCATGATAGTTTCACTTCTTTCATATGTACATCACAAAACTTGTTTTAAAAGTTACATTCTCAGGTTAATTGTAATAGTTGGTGTCAACACAGATAAGATGTTGAGATGTTGAAGGTGTTAGTCCCCTGTGTGCAGTTGTCTGTGCCATAATGTTTCGACTGATTCTAATCTAAAAAGTGAGTTAACAGAGTCTGACATGGATTCATGCAGTTGTTGAGCAAAGTACAATGTAACTCTGCAAGTACAAATTCACCCCACAAACGTGTGTGTGTGTGCCTGTGTGTGTGTGCGCGCCTGTGTGCCTGTGTGCTTGTGTGTGCCTGTGTGTGTGTGTGTGCCTGTGTGCGTGTGTGTGCCTGTGTCTGTGTATAATGCAACGGTGGTCACCTGTAATGTGACATGAACCCAAGGTCCCGGTTGAGGCCCTCCCTATGGGTACCGAACTTGGCTATCGGCCTCTGCTCGGCCACTTTTCCCTGCTGCCTGTCCTGAAGTCCGCCTTGGAGGTAGGTCACCCAAAGGTCCGAGGTCGAATGTCCTGGACCACTGAAGTGTTCCCCAACTGGGAGGGAACCCTCCTGTCTGTTGATTGTTGTGCAGTGCCATTCATTCATTGCCGTAGCCTCTGCTCGGTTTCCCCAATGCCTCCGGACATCCTTGCCTGCAATGTATAAGATAGACAACGTTGGCTGAGTCACATGAGTACCTGCCATGTACAAGGTGAGAGGTGTCCCCACACATAATGGTGGTATCTATGTCCACACTCTGACACGTCTTGCAGTGCCTACCGTGACAGGGTTGTATGTATAATTCAATGTGTAATTTCAGTTACATCACACTGTAAACTTTTGCTGTGAATTCTGTGTCTTACAATTGTGCACTCCACAACCAACTGATGAAGGAGCAGTGCTCCGAAAGCTAGTGCTTCCAATTAAACCTGTTTGATTATAACCTGGTATTGTGTGATTTTTAACTTAGTACACCCCAGTCCAACACCGGCATCTTCAAATCAGGAATGGGGTTAGATTGAATAGGGTCAACTCAGGATTGGGTTGGGCTGGTTTGGAATCAGGTTTAGTTGTGATAATTTGGAGCATAGCTGGAAATGTGTTGCTGGAAAAGCGCAGGTCAGGCAGCATCCAGGGAACAGGAGAATCGACGTTTCGGGCATAAGCCGTTTGACTTGGGTCGAATTAGGGTAGGGTGGTATTAGGGTTGGGTGGGGTTCTGGTTGCATTGGATTAGGGTCAGTTCAGCCTGGATTAAGATGGTTAGTATTGTTGGGTGATAGGCAATGGTCAGGCACTTTAAGAGGGATGGGATAAGTTGATATTGGGGGGTTGTACTAAGGTCTGCTCTGCGAATCTCATTGTTTAACTTAAAGCCTAGAAACAGTTTATTTCTAATAGTGCCCTACAGATATTACACCAACTTCTTATTAAAGCATTCCTCACCTTCTGTTGTACCAGACACAATGCTCACAGAGCACAGATGTAAATGTTTAGGAGGCTTGACAATAAAGGTAATGTACCCCTGTTGTTCACAGAGAACGATAAAAATGTACCCACATGCATAGACGTTCTCTCCCTGATTTAGTTTACTATTACAGTGAAAAATAATTGGGTTTTTTCTTGTACTCTGACCCAGTATGTTGATGAGCAAGTTTCCACCAAAACAGGACGGAAAGCAGCAGACACCTTCACACTGACCATATCGGTCCCTACACCTGACATTGACCATATCGAGCCGTACACCTGACACAGACCATATCGAGCCCTATACCAGACATTGACCGTATCAGTCCTTACACCTGACACTGACTGTGTCGGTCCCGACACCTGATACTGACCATACAGAGCCCTACAACTGACACTGACCGTATCGGTCCCTACACCTGACACTGACCATATCGGTCTCTACATCTGACACTTAACGGATCGGTCCCTACACCTGACACTGACCCTACCGAGCCCTAAACCTGACACTGACCATATTGGTCCCGACACCTGACACTGACCGTATCGAGCCCTACATCTGACTGTCTGTATCGGTCCCTATACCTGACACTGACCGTATCGAGCCCTACACCTGACACTGACCATATCGGTCCCTATACCTGACATTGACCGTATCGGTTCCTACACCTGACACTGACCGTATCGAGCCCTACACCTGACACTGACCATATCGGTCCCTATACCTGACACTGACCATATCGGTCCCTACACCTGACACTGACCGTATCGAGCCCTACACCTGACACTGACCATATCAGTCCCTACACCTGACACTGACCATATCAGTCCCTACACCTGACACTGACCGTAGCGGTCCCTACACCTGACACTGACCGTAGCGGTCCCTACACCTGATACTGACTGTATCAGTCCCCACATCTGATACTGACCATATCGAGCCCTACACCCGACACTGACCGTATCGAGCCCTACGCCTGACTCTGACCGTATCGGTCCCTATACCTGACACTGACCGTATCGAGCCCTACACCTGACACTGACCATATCAGTCCCTACACCTGACACTGACCGTAGCGGTCCCTACACCTGACACTGACCGTAGCGGTCCCTATATCGAGCCCTACACCTGACCCTGACAATGTCGGTCCCTACACCTGACACTGACCATATCGGTCCCTACGCCTGACACTGACCATATCGATCCCTATACCTCACACTGACCGTGTCGGTCCCTACAACTGACACTGACTGTATCGAGCCCTACACCTGGCACTGACCATATTGGTCCCTATACCTGACACTGACCATATCGATCCCTATACCACACACTGACCGTATCGGTCCCTACACCTGATACTGACTGTATCGGTCCCTACAACTGACACTGACTGTATCGAGCCCTACACCTGGCACTGACCGTATCGGTTCCTACACCTGACACTGACTGTATCAGTCCCTACATCTGACACTGACCATATCGGGCCCTACATCTGACACTGACCGTAGCGGTCCCTACAACTGATACTGACTGTATCGAGCCCTACACCTGACACTGACTGTATAAGTCCCTACACCTGACACTGACCGTAGCGGTCCCAACACCTGACACTGACTGTATAAGTCCCTACACCTGATACTGACCGTAGCGGTCCCAACACCTGACACTGACCGAATCGGTCCCTACACCTGACACTGACCATATCGGTCCCTATATCGAGCCCTATACCTGACACTGACCGTATTGGACCCTACACCTGACTCTGACCCTATCGGTCCCTATACCTGATACTGACCATATCGATCCCTACACCTGACACTGACCATATTGAGCCCTACACCCGACACTGACCATATTGATCCCTACACCTGACAGTGACCATAGCGGTCCCTATATCGAGCCCGATGCCTGACACTGACAATGTCGGTCCCTACATATGACACAGACCAGATCGGTCACTACACCTGACACTGACCATATCGGACCCTACACCTGACACTGACCGTAGCGGTCCCTATATCTGACACTGACCGTATCAGTCCCTACACCTGACACTGACCATATCGATCCCTACACCTGACACTGACCGTAGCGGTCCCTATATCTGACACTGACCGTATCAGTCCCTACACCTGACACTGACCATATCGATCCCTATACCTGATACTGACCGTATCGGTCCCTGCACCTGGGACTGACCATATCTGTCTCAACATCAGTCCCAACACCTGACAATGACCATATTGGTTCCTACACCTGACACTGACTGTATCGGTCCCTACACCTGATTCTGACCGTATCGGTCCCTAAACCTGACATTGACCATATTGGTCCCTACCGCTGACACTGACCGTTTCAAGCCCTACACCTGACACTGACCATATTGATCCCTACACCTGACACTGACCGAATCGGTCCCTACACCTGACACTGACTATATCGGTCCCTACATCGAGCCCTACACCTGACCCTGACAATGTCGGTCCCTATACAGGACACAGGATCGGTCCCTACACCTGACACTGACCATATCGGTCCCTACACCTGAGACTGACCATATCGGGCCATACACCTGACACTGACCGTAGCAGTCCCTATATCTGACACTGACCATATCGAGCCCTAGACCTGACACTGACCATATCGAGCGCCACACCTGACACTGACCATATAGGTCCCTACACCTGACACTGACCATATTGATCCCAACACCTGACACTGACCATATCAAGCCCTACACGAGACACTGACCATAGCAGTCCCTACACCTGACACTGACCATAGCAGTCCCTACACCTGACACTGACCATAGCAGTCCCTACACCTGACACTGACCAGATCGATCCCTATACCTCGCACTGACCATATCGGTCCCTACAGCTGACACTGACCATATCGATCCCTACACCTGACACTGACCGTATCGGTCCCTACACTTGACACTGACCATATCAGTCCCTACACCCGACACTGACCATATCGGTCCCTACACCCGACACTGACAATATCGATCCCTATACCTCACACTGACCGTATCGGTCCCTACAACTGATACTGACTGTATCGGTCCCTAAACCTGACACTGACCATATCGGTTCCTACACCTGACACTGACCGTATAAGTCCCTACACCTGACACTGACCGTAGCGGTCCCTACACCTGACACTGAGCGAATCGGTCCCTACACCTGACACTCACCATATCGGTCCCTATATCGAGCCCTAGACCTGACACTGACTGTATCGAGCGCCACACCTGACACTGACCGTAGCGGTCCCAACACCTGACACTGAGCGAATCGGTCCCTACACCTGACACTCACCATATCGGTCCCTATATCGAGCCCTAAACCTGACACTGACCGTATCAGTCCCTACACCTGACACTGACCATATCAAGCCCTGCACCAGACACTGACCATAGCAGTCCGTACACCTGACACTGACCATATTGAGCCCTACAACAGACACTGACAGTAGTGGTCCGTACATCTGACACTGACCATATCGGTCCCTACACCTGACACTGACCGTATCGATCCCTACACCTGACACTGACCATATCAAGCCCTACACCTGACACTGACCATATCGGTCCCTGCACCTGACACTGACCATATCAAGCCCTACACCAGACACTGACCGTAGCGGTCCCTACAACTGACACTGACCGTAGCGGTCCCTGCACCTGACACTGACCGTATCGATCCCTACACCTGACACTGACCGTATCGGTCCCTACACCTGACACTGACTGTAGCCATACCTACATCTGACACTGACCATATCGAGCCCTGCAGCTGACACTGACCGTATCGGAGCCGACACCTGACACTGACCATATCGGTCCCTAAAACTGATACTGACTGTATCGGTCCCTACAACTGACACTGACCGTATCGAGCCCTAAACTGACACTGACCGTAGCGGTCCCTACACCCGACACTGACCGTATCGGTCCCTACATCTGACATTGACCAGATCGGTCCCGACACCTGACACTGACCAAATCGATCCCGACACCTGACACTGACCATATCGGTCCCTACGCCTGACACTGACCATATCGGTCCCTACGCCTGACACTGACCATATCGATCCCTATACCTCACACTGACCGTATCGGTCCCTAAGCCTGACACTGACCGTATCAGTCCCTACACCTGACACTGGCCATATTGGTCCCTACACCTGACACTGACCGTATCGTTCCCTATACCTGACACTGACCATATCGGTCCCTACACCCGACACTGACCAAGTTGGTCCCTACACCCGACACTGACCATGACACTGACCATATCGATCCCTACACCTGACACTGACCATATCGATCCCTACACCTGACACTGACCGTATCGGTCCCTACACCCAACACTGACCGTATCGATCCCTACATTTGACACTGATCATATCGGTCCCTGCAACAAACACTGACCATAATGACCCCAACACCCGACACTGACCAGATTAGTCCCTACACGCGACACTGACCGTATCGGTCCCTACACCTGACACTGACCATATCGAGCCCTACAACTGACACTGACCGTATCGGTCCATACATCTGACACTGACCACATCGGTCCCTATACCTGACACTGACTGTATCAGTCCCTACACCTAACACGGACTATATCGAGCCCTACACCTGACACTGACCATGTTGGTCCCTACACCTGACACTGACCATATCGATCCCTACACCTGACACTGACCGTATCGGTCCTGACACCTGACTCTGACCCTATCGGTCCCTATACCTGATACTGACCATATTGAGCCCTACACCTGACACTGACCATATTGATCCCTACACCTGACACTGACCATATTGAGCCCTATATTGAGCCCTATGCCTGACACTGACAATGTCGGTCCCAATATGGTCATTGTCAGGTGTTGGGACTGATGTTGAGACAGATATGGTCAGTCCCAGGTGCAGGGACCAATACGGTCAGTGTCAGGTATAGGGACCGATACGGTCAGTGTCAGATGTAGGGACCGACATTGTCACTGTCAGGCATAGGGCTCAATATAGGGACCGCTATGGTCACTGTCAGGTATAGGGCTCAATATGGTCACTGTCAGGTGTAGGGACCGATACGGTCACTGTCAGGTGACGGGACCGATACGGTCAGTGTCAGGTGACAATGTCGGTCCCTATACAGGACAGACCAGATCGAGCCCTAGACCTGACAGTGACCGTATCGGTCCCTAGACCTGACAGTGACCGTATCGGTCCCTACACCTGACAGTGACCGTATCGGTCCCTACACCTGACAGTGACCGTATCGGTCCCTACACCTGACAGTGACCGTATCGGTCCCTACACCTGACACGGACCGTATCGGTCCCTACACCTGACACGGACCGTATCGGTCCCTAAACCTGACATTGACCATATCGGTCCCTACACCTGACACTGACCATTGAGCCCTACACCTGACACTGACCGTATCGGTCCCTACACCTGACACTGACCATATTGATCCCTACACCTGACACTGACCATAGCAGTCCCTACACCTGACACTGACCATATCGGTCCCTACATCGAGCCCTACACCTGACCCTGACAATGTCGGTCCCTATACAGGACACAGACCAGATCGGTCCCTACACCTGACACTGACCATATCGGTCCCTACACCTGAGACTGACCATATCGGGCCCTACACCTGAGACTGACCGTAGCGGTCCCTATATCTGACACTGACCATATCGAGCCATACACCTTACACTGACCATATTGCTCCCTACACCTGACACTGACCATATTGCTCCCTACACCTGACACTGACCATATCGGTCCCTACACCTGACACTGACCAGATCGATCCCTATACCTCGCACTGACCGTATCGGTCCCTACAACTGACACTGACCATATCGATCCCTACTCTTGACACTGACCATATCAGTCCCTACGCCTGACACTGACCATATCGGTCCCTACGCCCGACACTGACCTTATTGGTCCCTACACCTGACACTGACAATATCGATCCCTATACCTCACACTGACCGTATCGGTCCCTACAACTGATTCTGACTGTATCGGTCCCTAAACCTGACACTGACCATATCGGTTCCTACACCTGACACTGACCGTATAAGTCCCTACACCTGACACTGACCGTATCGGTCCCCACACCTGACACTGACCGTATAAGTCCCTACACCTGACACTGACCATATCGGTCCCTACACCTGACACTGACCATATCAAGCCCTACACCTGACACTGACCATATCGAGCCCTACAACTGACACTGACAGTAGTGGTCCGTACATCTGACACTGACCATATCGGTCCCTACACCTGACACTGACCGTATCGGTCCCTACACCTGACACAGACCATATCAAGCCCTACATCTGACACTGACCGTATCGAGCCCTACACCTGACACTGACCGTATCGAGCCCTACACCTGACACTGACCGTATCGGTCCCTACACCTGACACTGACCATATTGTGCCCCAAACTGACACTGACCATAGCGGTCCCTACACCCAACACTGACCGTATCGGTCCCTACATCTGACATTGACCAGATCGGTCCCTACACCTGACACTGACCGTAGCGGTCCCTATATCTGACACTGACCATATCGAGCCATACACCTTACACTGACCATATCGCTCCCTGCAGCTGACACTGACCGTATCGGTCCCGACACCTGACACTGACCATATCGATCCCTACACCTGACACTGACCATATCGGTCCCTACACCTGACACTGA
>NC_057739.1:38948966-38973772 GCF_004010195.1 Chiloscyllium plagiosum | reverse complement strand
GGGGGGGGGGGGGGGGAGAAAGTAGCTTAGAGTACAATGGGTGAGCGGAGGAGGGGATGAAGGTGATAGGTTAGGGAGGAGAAGGTGGTGTGGATAGGTGGAAAAGGAGATAGGCAGGTAGGACAAGTCCGGACAAGTCATGGGGACAGTGCTGAGCTGGAAGTTTGGAACGAGGGTGAGGTGGGGAAGGGGAAATGAGGAAACTGTTGAAATCCACATTGATGCCCTGGGGTTGAAGTGTTCCGAGGCGGAAGATGAGGCGTTCTTCCTCCAGGCGTCTGGTGGTGAGGGAGCGGCGGTGGAGGAGGCCCAGCACCTCCATGTCCTCGGCAGAGTGGGAGGTGGAGTTGAAATGTTGGGCCACAGGGCGGTGTGGTTGATTGGTGCGGGTGTCTCGGAGATGTTCCCTAAAGCGCTCTGCTAGGAGGCGCCCAGTCTCCCCAATGTAGAGGAGACCGCATCGGGAGCAACGGATACAATAAATGATATTAGTGGATGTGCAGGTAAAACTTTGATGGATGTGGCTTTTGACTGACCATATCGAGCCCTACAACTGACACTGACCGTATCGGTCCATACACCTGACACTGACCATATCATTCCCTATATCGGTTCCTACACCTGACACTGACTGTATCAGTCCCTACACCTGACACTGACCATATCGGTCCCTACATCGAGCCCTACACCTGACCCTGACAATGTCGGTCCCTATACAGGACACTGACCATATCGGTCCCTATACAGGACACTGACCATATCGGTCCCTACACCGGACACTGACCATATCGGTCCCTACACCCGACACTGACCATATCGGTCCCTACACCCGACACTGACTGACCTGACACTGACCATATCGAGTCCTACACCTGCCACTGACCCTATCGGTCCCTACACCTGACACTGACCATATCGAGCCCTAAACTGACACTGACCGTAGCGGTCCCTACACCTGACACTGACCGTATCGGTCCCTATATCGAGGCCTACACCTGACACAGACCATGTCGATCCTTACATCTGACATTGACCAGATAGATCCCTACACCTGACACTGACCGTAGCCGTACCTACATCTGACACTGAACATATCGAGCCCTGCAGCTGACACTGACCGTATCGTTCCCTACACCTAACACTGACCATATCGGTCCCTACACCTGACACTGACCGTATCGGTCCCTACACCTGACACTGACCGTATCGAGCCCGACACCCGACACTGACCATATCGGTCCCTACACCCGACACTGACCATATCGGTCCCTACACCCGACACTGACCATATCGGTCCCTACACCCGACACTGACCATATCGGTCCCTACACCCCGATACTGACCATATCGGTCCCTACACCTGACACTGACCATATCGATCCCAAAACTGACACTTAACGTATCGGTCCCTACACGTCACACTGACCATATCGAGCCCTACATCTGATACTGACCGTATCGGGTCCTACACCTGACACTGACCGTATCGGTCCCTACACCTGACACTGACCGTATCGGTCCCTACACCTGACACTGACTGACCTGACACTGACCATATCGAGTCCTACACCTGCCACTGACCCTATCGGTCCCTACACCCGACACTGACCATATCGGTCCCTACACCCGACACTGACCATATCGGTCCCTACACCCGACACTGACCATATCGGTCCCTACACCCGACACTGACCATATCGGTCCCTACACCCGACACTGACCATATCGGTCCCTACACCCGACACTGACCATATCGGTCCCTACACCCGACACTGACCATATCGGTCCCTACACCCGACACTGACCATATCGGTCCCTACACCCCGATACTGACCATATTGGTCCCTACACCTGACACTGACCGTATCGAGCCCGACACCTGACACTGACCGTATCGAGCCCGACACCCGACACTGACCGTATCGGTCCCTACACCCGACACTGACCATATCGGTCCCTACACCCGACACTGACCATATCGGTCCCTACACCCGACACTGACCATATCGGTCCCTACACCCAGATACTGACCATATCGGTCCCTACACCTGACACTGACCATATCGGTCCCTACATCTGACACTTAACGTATTGGTCCCTACGTCTGATACTGACCATATCGATCCCAAAACTGACACTGACCGTATCGGTCCCTACACGTCACACTGACCATATCGAGCCCTACATCTCATACTGACCGTATCAAGTCCTACACCTGACACTGACCATATCGGTCCCTACACCTGACACTGACCGTATCGGTCCCTACACCTGACACTGACCGTATCGCTTCCTTCACCTCACACTGACTATCAGTCCCTACATCTGACACTGACCATATCGAGTCCTACACCTGCCACTGACCCTATCGGTCCCTACACCTGACTCTGACCGTATCGGTCCCCATACCTGACACTGACCGTATCGGTCCCTACACCTGACACTGACCGTATCGGTCCCTACACCTGACACTGACCGTATCGAGCCCTACACCTGACACTGACCGTATCGAGCCCTACACCTGATACTGACCATATCGGTCCCTATATCGAGCCCTACACCTGACCCTGACAATGTCGGTCCCTACATATGACACAGACCAGATCGGTCCCTCGACCTGACAATGACCATACGGTCCCTACACCTGACACTGACCGTATCGGTCCCTACACCTGACACTGACCATATCGAGCCCTACACCTGACACTGACCATATCGGTCCCTACACCTGACACTGACCATGTGGAGCCCTACACCATCTCCTGCATCAGGGAAAACATATCAATCCTTTCCTTCCCTTCAGCTCCCATATTCTCTTTGGAGACCTGTCAAGTTTCACTAACTGAGGTTTGACCCAGTTAACACTCTGTTGCTCACATCATATCCCACACAGATTCCCCCCGTATTCACCCGTTATCCTTACCCTCTCACAGGTCCACTTGCTTTCCATTTCTGCAGTGACCCATTTGTGAGCACATTGTTCTGTGTGGCTAAGTACTGACTCGAATGGCTTTCTGCCGTTGAATGCTCAGTGCAGTGGCATGTTCCAACATGATATTCAGTGTGACACAGGGCTGTATCCCATTAGCAAGTGTGGCACTGTGTGAATTGTGCCACACGGTGTACCTTATTTGACCCTGGCACCTGGTGTGTGTGATTGAGACAGAGAGAGAATGCCCTCACCAGCCTGCATTACAGAACCTTGCATTCAGTTGAATAGGCATAATACTTTAAATTTTATGTCACAGGTCGGCAGGGTGGTTAAGAAGGTGTTTAGCGTGTTTGTCTTCATTGCTGAGACTTTTGAGTATTGGAGTTGGGATGTCATGTTGAGGTCGTACAGGACGTTGGTGAGGCCTTTTCTGCAGTATTGTGTGCAGTCCTGGCCTCCCTGCTATAGGAAGGAGTTTATTAAACTGGAGAGGGTTCAGAAGAGATTTCTCCGGATGTTGATGGGAACGGAGGGTTTAAGTTATAAGGATAGGCTGGGACCTTTTCTTCAGTGGAGTGTAGGAGGTTGAAGGGTGATCACCTTAGAGATTTATAAAATCACAAGGACTGCAGATAAGTGCATAACAAAGGTCTTTTTCTTAGACTGGGGGAAGTTCAGAATGAGGGAGCATATTTTTAAGGTGAGGGGAGAAAGATTTAAAAAGGATACAAGGGGCAACATTTTTTACACAGTAGTTGGTAAGTGGAGTGAATTGCCAGAGGTAGTGATGGGTGCAGGTACAGTTACAATGTTTAAAAGACATTTGGATAAGTTTATGGATAACAAGGTTTGGAGGAACATAGACCATATGCTGGCAGGTGGGACTAGTTTAATTCGGGAGTGTGGGCTCGTTGGACCGAAGGTTCAGTTTCCAGGCTGTATGCCTGTGACTTCAAAGGGCAGCTCATGAAGCCGATATGATTTACTTTCATTCTCCTGCTCATAATCATCATGTTTGCCTCCAAAATTCCTAAGTTTGGACTTATTCCATCAATTTTTGATTACTTCCCACATCTGCAGTGTTTGAAGTGAGACACTGGAAGTGGGTTTTGACAGTGTTTATAATTGCCTAGTGCATCCAAGTGTGGACTCTTCACGATTGCCATGGGCAGTATTATTGGGAACAGCTGTAGAACTGTTCCACCTTCCATCGTTTATTGGTATTCAGCGGCTCTGCCTCGTCCCTGGGTCTGAATGGCAGTGCCCTGTTGATATGGGGCTGATGCAATCCCAGTCTATTGGAGAGGGTGGGGGCGGGAGTGTGAGGCAGTGGGGAAATTGGTGTTGTGACTGTTTTAATTTGTCTTCTAATTATACATTAGCCACAGGGCTCTGGAAAATATGTTCTAAACATTAATGTTTACTTTTGTTGAGTTAAACAAAGACATCAGACAGCTCACAGTTCAAAAGAGCAGAGGGAATTAAATAACATTCAAAGTTGGCTGGTATCACAGTGTCTCTCCCCCCACCCCCTCATTTTGCCTCTGCGTCTGTATTTCTCATTCTCTTTCTGTTCTCTGCAGATGTCTTGTTGGTTTTGTCGACATCTGTCTCTCATTTGTTGTCCCTTTCTCTCTTTCTTATAACCCCGCCCACTGAGGATCATAGGCATTGCTTGGTAGAAATGTGTTGTACAGAGGGAAACCATATAGCCCATGTATGCACCAGTCTGCAGCGACCAAACTATTCTATTCCCAATTTCTCCAGCACTTGGCCCATAGCCTGTGTACCTTTGCATTCTAAGTGAGCTCCTCTCACATCCTTTTTTCCCTCACTATCCTTCGCCTCTCGTTTTAGTCGCTCTCTTGATTGTGAATCCTCTTTCCCCATTTCCTTACACCTCTTCATCCCCTATACCTTTACCTACCTCTATTCATTCTCCCTCCATCTCCTTCCCTCCCCCTCCCTTGCTATGATTATGGTTTGCACCACCTTGTGTTCCTGCTGTCTCGATAAGGATGCCAGCATTATTCCAGCACCCGATTCCGTTCACCCACTGCCCTCTCATGTACAACGGGGGAACTGGATTTGCAACATGCCAGCACTAGAGTCACTTTCAAATGACACCTCGGAGCCCTGACTCCTTCAACCCCCTTCCCCTGATCAGCGCAAGGCCGCAGCACTGATTCCTGGCAATCTCTGCAGCCATACTAACCAAGACTGGGTGGGGAGCGAGAAACTGAAGCCAGGGACATAATCACTGTAGACAGTTGGATAGAGATGGAGCCGAGGAGACGACAGTATACTGAAGGCATGTCTCTATGTTCTCCTCTCTCCTACTCCTCTCCAAGTTCCTCATTTCACCCACTTTGTCGTTTTACCTTCCCTTCTCTTTCTGTTTGCCCCCGCTCAGTACTGAACTGAAATGTCAGCCTGGGTTAAATAAGACCATAAGACATGGGAGCAGAGGATGGCCATTCTGCCCATTGAGTCTTCTGTGCCATTCATTGAGATCATGACTGACCTGATAATCCTCAACTCCACTTTCCTGGCTTTACTCCATAACCCTTAACTCCCCCGACTGATTAAAAATCTGTCTATCTCCGTCTTGAATATACTTCAAATGACACAGCCTCTATGGTGCTCTGTTGTAAAGAATTCCACACATTCACTACCCTCTGAGAAAAGAAATTCCTCCTCATCTCTGTTTTAAATGAGGGAAGAGCAACCTTTTCACACAGAGGGTGGTGTGTGTATGGAACCAGCTGCCAGAGGAAGTGATAGAGGCTGGTACATAGAACATAGAAAAGTACAGCACAGAACAGGGCCTTTGGCCTACGATGTTGTGCCGAGGATTAATCCTCATGTAAAATAAAATAACTTAACCTACGCACCCTTCAATTCATGTGCATGACCAGCAGTCGCTTAAATGTCCCAAATGACCCTGCTTCCACCATCACTGCTGGCAATTCAATCCATGCATTCACAACTCTCTGCGTAAAGACAGTACAATTACAACATTTAGAAAACATTTGGACAGATACATGAATAAGAAAAGTTTAGAGGATTTTGGGCCAAATGCAGGCAAATGGGGCTAGTTCAGTTTAGGAAACCTGGTCAACATGAATGAGTTGGGCCGAATGGCCTGTTTCCATGCTGTATACCTCTGTGACACTAAGTGAAGGCATGATAGCTAAGTTTGCAGACAACACGAAGATAGATAGGAAGAATGTGTTGAGGGCATAAATAGTTTGGAGAAGGAATAGATACTTTGAATGCATGGCAGATGGAGTATAACATGGGAAAATGTGAAGTTGTTCACTTTGTCAGGAAAAAAATGGTATTTCTTAAACAGAGAACAACTGCAGAAATCTGAGGGGTAGAAGGATGTAGGTGTCTCAATGGATGAGTGACTAAATTTAATCAGAGAATCCCAACAGTCTGGAAGCAGGCCATTCAGTCCATTGGGTCCACACCAACCCTCTGAAGAGCAGCCCACCTTGTAACCCTGTATTCCCCATGGCAAACCCACCTAGCCTACACATACTTGGACACTACGGGCAATTTAGCATGGCCAATTCACCTGACCTGCACATCTTTGGACTGTGAGAGGAAACTGGAGCACCCGGAGGAAACCCACGCAGACACTGGGAGAACGTGCAAACTCCACACAGACAGTTACCTTTTAATTTGACAAGAATTGAACATAAAAGTAAGAATGTTATGCTTCAGTTATACAGGGCATTGTTAAAAACACATCTCAAATAACGTGTGCAATTTTGTTCCCTTTATCTAAGGAGGGATGTAAATATATTGGAGGCAGATTGACACCTGAAACGAGGAATACTTGGACAGGCTGATCTTGTTTCCACTCGAGTTTAGAAGGGGGAGGGATGATTTGATTGAGTGTATCAGATCCTGACTGATCTTGACAAGGTGAATGTGTGACAGAGTCCAGAATAACGGGGCACTGTATTACAATCGTGAAGAAGGGCTCATGCCCGAAACGTCAATTCTCCTGCTCCTTGGATGCTGCCTGACCTGCTGCGCTTTTCCAGCAACACATTCCAGCTCTGATCTCCAGCAGTCCTCACTTTCTCCACTGTATTACAATAAGGGTCAGCCTTTTAGGACTGAAACGAGGAGAATTCTTTTCTGAGTGTTGTGCAACTTTGGAATTCTGTCTCACGAAGTGGTGGAGACAGGATCATTGAATATTTTAAAGGGGGAGGTAGGTAGATTCCTTTTTAATCTGGGGAATCAAAAGTCATCGGGGGGGTAGGTGAGAACGTGAAATTTGAAACAGAGCAGCTAAGATCTTAAAGAATGGCAGAGCAGATTTGAAAGGCTGCATGTCTTCTGCTCTCACGCTCATTACCTCTGCAGAGATGTGAAGGGGGGAGTTTGTGGATGAGGTCAGGGAGGGATTTGAAACCAGGATAAGAATTTTCAAGAGATGCAAGCTGGGTCAGGTTCTGCATGCTGATCTACACTGTGATAGGTGAACAGAAGTTTGGTGTATAGGTGACAGAGTTTTAGATGAGTTCAGATTTATGAAGAGCATTTAACTTCCACATTTGCCAAAAAGTAGAGCCAGATATGACTTAGATTTTGGTTAATGTGTACATTTGTTCACGGGATATAGACATCGCTGGCCAGACCAGAATTTAATGTCAATCCCTTGAGAAGTTGTTGGTGAGTTGATCCAGGATGTTCATTCAGTTCCAGTGATATATTTCCAAGTCAGGATGGTATGAGGCTGGGAGGGGAACTAGCAAGTTAGTCATATTCCCCTGTATCTGCCCTTGGACCTCTGGAGGGTAAGGGTCAATGATTTGGAAAGTTCTGTTAAAGGAGCTGTGGTAAGTTGCTGCAGTGCATCTTGCAGATGGTATACACTCCTGTCACTCATTGAAGGACAGAGAGACTCAGTGGGCTGAATGGCCTAATTCTGTTACATTGTAAGCTCTTATTTGGGAAAGAGAGCAAAGGGCCATCCAGGAGACAGGACATGTTCAACCTTTGCTTGTGTCCCACTGTTTTATTAACTGAGTGTGAGCATGTTGTTAAAACCCAATTGTTGTTTCTTGTATTTAACATTTCCTTTTCTGCCCTGCAGATCCTATCCTAATGAGTTGGGTCCCAAACACTGGACCCACACTAGATTTGAATACATAATGAAGCTGAAGCAAGCTGCCCTGAAATCAGCAAGGAAACAGTGGGCCGATTACATCTTGGTGAGTGGAACTGACAATCCTTTCTTGACAAAGGATAAAGGGTCTCTCTCAAAGGAACAAATGAATCTGGATGTAGGTTTGCTCGCTGAGCTGGAAGGTTCATTTCCAGATGTTTCATCACCATACTAGGTAATATTTTCAATGGGCCTCCAGGCAAAGCCTCCAGGCCCACTGAAGATGTTACCTAGTAGGGTGACGAAACGTCTGGAAATGAACCTTCCAGCTCAGCGAGCAATCCTACATCCAGAACCTCAACCTGAACTACAAATCTTCTCAAAACTCGCTAAGAACAAATGAATTTTCCAATGACTTCATTGTCCCATGCATGGCACCTCATTGGAACTTACAAAATTCTTAAAAGGTTAGGCAAGGTTGATGGAGCAAGGAAGATCCCCCTCCCCTTTTGGGAGGGACACAGAAGACACTGTCTCAGAATAAGAGGCAGGCCATTTTGGAGTGATTCGAAAAGTAATGTTTCCATGCAGAGAGTCATGAATCTGTGAAATTTTCTAATCCTGGAGGCATGTAAGGTTCAGATATTGAGTATGTTCAAGCTAGAGGTCGATAAATTTCTATTGTTAATGACATTAAGGGTCAGTGTGGGAGAAAAGTGTTGAGGTAGATGATCAGCCACAATCTAGGACCTGGATAAAGGGGCTGAGTGGTTTATAGCTCACAAGTTCCTATATTCCATAGTTCAGAGTGTGGTGCTGAAAAAGTACAGCAGGTCAGGCAGCATCCGAGGAGCAGGAGGTTCGACGTTTCAGGCATAAGCCCTTCATTAGGAATCCTATGAAGGGTTCATGCCCGAAACATTGACTCTGCTGCTCCTCGAACCTGTTGTTCTTTTCCAGCACCTCACTCTCGACTCTGATCTCCAGCATCTGCAGTCCTCACTCCCTCCTATATTCCATGAACATCTCCCATCTCGGTGTTTAATGTTAGAGTGAAAAGGAGCTGGTGGTATAGAAATTTCATGCTGTGCTTCAAGTGATGAATTGCGTTTTGAAAGGCTAACTCTCCCAGTCTGTGCGGGAACATGACAGCTGTTGTTTAAACAATCTTGGCCGATTCATTCATAATAAAAAAGGAAAGTGCTCGAGAAACTCAGCAGGTCTGGCAGCATTTGTGTAGAGAGAAACAGAGTTAATGGTTCGAATCTGACATGACTTCTTCAGAATTTTCCTTTGCATGTTTTTCATGTTGATTAAGGGAGGAATGTCGAGCAGACCCCTGGAAAGGCTCTGTACCCTTGAAACCATTAAAATAGGTGGACACACCTTCAGGTGAACCCTTTATCCCAGCAATACCCCAGGGTTATATCCATCCCAAATCAGTTGACGATGTATGGAACTAGACACTAACTTTCATAACCTGCAGAATGCAACACGAAGTATTTGAGCTGCCTTCCCATCAAACCAGTGTCCCATAAATTCTCTTTCTTTATTTTTAATCAGCACACCTCCATAGCAGGTGGGACTTGAACTCAGGCTTTCGAGCACAGAGGTAGGGACACTACCACTGTGCCACAAGAACCTGTTTGTTGTATTCTTTTGGAATTACTTAAATACACCACTAAACCAAATTAAAGGGTGATAGGGTGTTAAATGCATGTAGTGTTTCTATTTTTTATAAATCCGAAGTCATAGAGTCACAGAGATGTACAGCACGGAAACAGCCCCTTCGGTCCAACCTGTCCATGCCGACCAGATATCCCAACCCAATCTAGTCCCAATTGCCAGCATTTAACCCAGACCCCTCTAAACCCTTCCGATTCATATAGATGCCTTTTAAATGTTGCAATTGTACCAGCTGCACCACCTCATTCCATACACGCACCACCCTCTATGTGAAAAAGTTGCCCCTTAAATCCCTTTTAAATCTTTCCCTTCTCACATAAAACCTATACCCTCTAGTTTTGGACTCCCCAACCCTGGGAAAATACCTGAGCAATTCACCCTATCCATGCCCCTTATGATTTTGTAAACCTCTATAAAGTCATCCCTTAGCTTCCGATGCTCAAGTCAAAACAGCCCCAGCCTATTCAGCCTCCCCTATAGCTAAAAGCCTTCAACTCTGAGCAACATCTTTGTAAATCCACCTTTGTTATTCCACCTATCCATTCCCCCCTCCCCCCTGACCTATCACCTTCATCCCCACCCCACTCACCTATTGTACTCTATGCTACTTTCTCCCCACTCCCACCCTCCTCTCATTTACCTCTCCACCCTTCAGGCACTCTGCCTGTATTCCTGATGAAGGGCTTTTGTCCAAAACATCGATTTTACTGCACCTCAGATGCTGCCTGAACTGCTGTGCTTTTCCAGCACCACTCTAATCCAGAATCTGGTTTCCAGCATCTGCAGTCATTGTTTTTACCTAAATCCATTCTGAACCCTTTCTAGTTTAACAACATCTTTTGTACAGTCGGGAGGCTAGAATTGAATGCAGTATTCCAAAAGTGGTCTAACTAATGTCCTATACAGCCGCAACATGACCTCCCAACTCCTGTACTCAATACTTTAACCAATAAAGGAAAGCATACCAAACGCCTTCTTCACTATCCTATCTAACTGCAACTCCACATTCAAGGAGCTATGAACCTGCACTCCAAGGTCTCTTTGTTCGGCAATACTCCCCAGCATCTTACCATTAAGTGCGTAAGTCCTGCCCTGCATTGCTTTTCCAAAATGCAACACCTCACATTTATCTAAATTGCCTTCCATTTGCCACTCCAGTTTTGGACTGGAGGCCCATGACCAGTGATGTTCCACAGCGATTGGTGCTGAGTCCACTGTTGTATGTCATTTATATAAATTATTTGGGTGAATATATAAGAGGCGTGGTTAGTAAGTTTGTGGATGTCACCAAGATTGGTAGTACAGTGGACAGTGAAGAAGGTTATCTAAGATTACAAAGAGATCTTGATCAATTGGGACCATGTGCTGAAGAGTGGCAGATGGAGTTTAATTTAGATAAATGTGAGCTATTGCAGTTTGGAACAACAAACAAGGGCAGGACTTGTACAGTTAATGGTGAGGCCCTGGATAATGTTGTAAAACATAGGGACCTAGGGGTTCAGGTACGTAATTCTTTGAAATTTGTGACATACATAGATAGGGTGGTTAAGAAGTTGTATAGCAGGCTTGCCTTCATTGCTCAGACCTTTGAGAACAGGAGTTGAGAAGTCATGTTGAGGTTGTACAGGACATTGGTGAGGCTTCTTCTGCAATACTGTGTGCAGATCTGGTCTCCCTGTCATAGGAAGAATATTATTATATTGCTGGGAATGGAGGGTTTGAGTTATAAAAATAAGCTAGAGAGGCCTGGACTTTTTTCACCGTGGTGTAGGAGGTTGAGGGGTGACCTTATAGAAGATTATAAAATCCTGAGAGGCATGGATAAGGTGAATAGCAAGGTCTTTTCCCGAAGGTGGGGGACTTCAAAACTAGGGGACATATTTTTAAGGTGGGAGGAGAAAAATTTTAAAATTAAGGGCAAGTTCTTTATTCAGAGAATGGTTGGTGTGTGGAATGAACTGCCGGAAGTGGTGGATGCAGATACAGTTAGAACACTTAAAAGACTTTTGGCTAGAGGCTTTGGATTAAGGTGGCTCAGTGGTTAGTATTGCTACCCATAGCGCCAGGGACCTGGGTTCAATTCCACCCTTGAGCAACTGCGTGGAGTTTGCATATTCACCCCATATCTGTATGGGTATCCTCCCACTGTCCAAAGATGTGCCAGTTAGGTGGATTGGCCATGGGAAATGCAGGGATGGGGTGGGTCTGGGTGAGATATTCTTCAAAGGCTGAATGGCCTGCTTCCACAGCTTAGGGATTCTATGGTTCTAAGTACATGAATAGGAAAAGTTTGAAGTGATATGGACCAAATACGAACAAGTGGGTCTAGTTTAGTTTGAGAATATGGAGTAGTTGGATTGAAGGGTCTGGTTCCATGCTGTGTGACTCTCATTTCTTATATTTATTTGATTAATGAAAATTTAGCTACTATAATCCCCGGAATAAGAAGCATTTTCTTTGCATCAATTTTTTTCATGCTGCATTACTTCTTACTGCACTGCACTTGGAACAGTACTGAGCGGGATTGGCCCTGAAACCCATCAGATCAACACTGCCAATAATTCTCATTCACTGTAAAAACCAGCACCACAACTTTGGTTCAACTGGACAACTAGTTAATCAAATTGATCCAAATAAAGCAGCCCCTTAAAGTGATACAACCACTAAATATTAAATCTCAAAGGAAACATAATTTGGACTAAAACATGGTAAAGGAGATGCTACATTCCTGCCTGTGTGATGACCACTGGTTGTAGAAGGCCTGAGGCCTGTCAGCGAACGCTGCTCGCTCTCTCTGTAAGGACACCTCAGGACAGAGGTAACCGTGAAAGAGAGGTGGGCAGTGGGGAATGATGAGCCCCCTCCACAGCCTGCTGTATGGACTCGTTAATGCAGTCCCGCCAGCCCCATTGGCCAGGCCCTTGGGGAGATCCACTGATCTGCCTGGCTACCCAAAGGTCAGGAGACTGGAGCTAAAGTGCAAACAAAATGTAAGTAGGCCCCTCAAGTAAATAATATGGGACCCTCTTGTAGTGCAGTGGTAGTGTCCCTACTCCTGGACTGAGACCCAGATTCAAGTCCCACCTGCTCCAGTGTTATGTGTCATAACATCTCTGAACAGGTTGATTAGAAAATAGATTTAAAACCAGAAGCTATGGCCTTATGCATCCCATATCATCACAGCTCGTGGGCTCCTCAAGGCTGTAACAAAAGCCTGTGAGTTCATGAACGTTCTAGGCCTCTGCTTGTAAGAGACTGTCACACACAGAAAGAAGGAAAATGTGCAAACTCCACAGAGACAGCCAAGGCTGGAATTGAACTCAGGTCCCTCGCGTTGTGAGGCAGCAGTGCAAACCACTGAGCCCCACCCCACTGAAGCTGATGGATGGGATGTCAATGAAACAGGCCACCTTGCCCTGAATGGTGTCAAGCTCCTTGTGTCTTACTGGAGCTGCACTCATTTAGGCAAATGAAGAGTTTTCTAGCACATTCCTGGCTGAGATGAGAACAAAAAAATCAGAGTGTTGTGAATGTTTGGAATTCTCTACCCCAGAAGACTGTGCATACTATTTCGATTAACCAAGTGAAACTAAGTCAAACCAAATTAAAAGGTGAGAGCTCCTTAACAGGGCAATGTAACAAAGAGAATGAGTTTCTTGCTCTCTTCTCTATAAAGATTACTACAGTGGTTAGCACTGCTGCCTCATCGTGCCAGGGGTCCGGGTCCTCTACATTAAAGATTACTATTCCCTTTGTTTTTTTTTGTGACACCATGCACTCGAATCTCGCTCTCCCCCCAATCTTCCCCTCTGTTCGTCTGGCTCCTGTCTGCCTTTCCTGACAATTTAAAACCTGTGTCTTTTCCACCTCCCCCTTCACTTCCTAGGAAGAATCATACTGGGCATGAAGTGTTAAATGTTTCTCTCTCAACAGATGATGCCTGACCTCCTGAGGTTCTCCAGCAATTTTAACTCTTATCTCCGGCATCCACAGCATTTTGCTTGTGTTCAAGCTTTAGGCCTTCCTTTATGAATCAAAAAAGAATGAATTGGCTTTTATATGTGTAGTTCAGGGGATCGATAGATACAGCTTGCTGAAATGGAGTACTTACGTAAGAAAAATGAACCTAAAAAGCTAATGTAACATTAGCTTTTATTCATAGAGAGCTGGAATATAAAAGGGAAGGAAAGTTTACCACAATTTACCGTATCACCAATTTTCATTTTATCTGCAAACTTACAGATTTTGATTTCTGCCATTTTGTCCCTTGAAGTAGTGACCTCAATGCAGCAACGCGTATGTAATCTCCCATATCATAGAAAACTGGGCGTGGATATTGTGATATTGAAGAATCCAACAAACATTTATTGCAATGTTCTCATATGTTTAAACGTTACATTCCTCAGGCACACAAGTGTCTGGGCTAATATTAAGCTATTAGCTTACAACAGAGGTGCATGCTTCTTATACTGTGTCATGCTGCATGTGATCTGAGGTAAGATGGAGTATGAGTTCTTAGAGTCATAGAGATGTACAGCATGGAAACAGACCCTTCGGTCCAACCCGTCCATGTCTACCATATATCCCAACCCAATCTAGTCCCACCTGGTAGCACCCGGCCCATATCCCTCCAAACCCTTTCGATTCAAATACCCATCCAAATGCCTCTTAAATGTTGCAATTGTACCAGCCTCCACTACTTCCTCTGGCAGCTCATTCCATACATGTACCACCCTCTGCGTGAAAAAGTTGCCCCTTAGGTCCCTTTATATCTTTCCCCTCTCACCCTAAACCTATGCCCTCTAGTTCTGGAATCCCCAACCCCAGGGAAAAGACTTTGCCTATTTACCCTATCCATGCCCTTCATAATTTTGTAAACCTCTATAAGGTCACTCCTCAGCCTCCGATGCTCCAGGGAAAACAGCCTCAGCCTGTTCAGCCCCCTATAGCTCAAATCCTTCAACCCTGGTAACATCCTTGTAAATCTTTTCTGAACCCTTTCAAGTTTCACAACATCTTTCCGATAGGAAAGAGACCAGAATTGTATGCAATATTCCAACAGTGGCCTAACCAATGTCCTGTACAGCCTCAACATAACCTCCCAACTCACTTCTCAGCCCATTGGCCCATCTAGTCAAGATCCTATTGTAATCTGAGGTAACCCTCTTCGCTGTCCACTACACCTCCAACTTTGGTGTCATCTGCAAACTTACTAACTGTACCTCTTATGTTCACATCCAAATCATTTATAAAAATGACAAAAAGTAGAAGTCCCAGCACCGATCCTTGTGGCATTCCACTGGTCACAGGCCTCCAGTCTGAAAAACAACCCTCCACCACCACCCTCTGTCTTCTACGTTTAAGCCAGTTCTGTATCCAAATGGCTAGTTCTCCCTGTATTCCATGAGATCTAACCTTGCTAATCAATATAGATCACATCTACTGCTCTGCCCTCATCAATCTTCTTTGTTACTTCTCAAAAAAACTCAATTAAGTTTGTGAGACATGGTTTCCCATGCACTTCATTTCTTCAAGGTTACATCTTCTGATAACAGCATGATATAATTAAAGATGTAATGATGTGGGACGTAACACAACATGTTCAAGCCCCATTCTCAAATCTTATTGGATAATGTCGGCTAAAACATCAGTGCATTATGCATTATCAACACCACCACAACCTGCAAATTTCCCTCACCTCTCTAATCCTCTCACCTTTCTGTCCTGGAACTAAATCACCATTCCTTACAGTTACTGAGTCAAATCATGGAACCCTCCCACCCTCCCTGACTGCACTGTGGTTGACCCTTCATTAGATGGCATGCATGGTTCTGGAAGATGACTTACCACCACCTACTCAAGGGCAATTAAGGATGGACAATAAATTGGAACACTTAAATCCCATGAATGCATCAAGAAACAGACATAGTTAGTCATAAAAATGATGTAGTGTCTAAATATCATACAACCTCTCTCAAACAGCAAACACACTGCTGCTGTTACTGTTCCTCCTTAAAATACAACACAATCTCCATGTGCCAGTAACAACAAGCATTGATTTTCCACTCAGTGTAATTTTGAACAGATTACTAACATGCAGACCACAAAAATCAAGTTTAACATTTGTTGCTATCAATGAGCATCAAGAACAATGAAGGGCTAAGGTGTACTTGGCAATAAATTAATCGACTCCAAATCACTCCTGCCCATGAGCCCCAGAAATTGGTTTACATTTTCCCAGTTGAGAAACATCTACACATCTACATTATTGGCTACTGGCTCCCTTCTGACAGATGTTGGACTGCTCCTGTTTCAATTTGGCCATGTCGAGTATATTTAGATGCAAGCAAGAGCCAAGTTCCACAATCCTCTTGTGTTCTGGCCATGAGAAGCCGTCAAGAATCCAAGGACTTTCAGGCTGAAAATCAAACAACTCCTGAGCACACAGTACACCACATCAGTCAGTACAATGCAAGTGATGACAAGCCATAGACTCCGCGCAGTGCAGAAAGAGGCCATTTGGCCCATTGAATCTGCACCAACCCTCTGAAGAGCATCCCACCCCATCCCTGTAAGCCCATGTTTACCATAGTTAACCCACTGAGCTTGCACATCCCTGAACACAATGGGACAATTTAGCATGGCCAGTCCACCTCACCTGCACGTTTACAAATGTATGAGACCTTGAGACTGCAGTTCCAATGAGACTGCTTTTCTGCCTCACGTTGGGTCCCTTTGCTGAACTTTGTTGGTCAGGTCCAAGTAGACTTTTTTTTTCCATTACTTGAGGAGTTAGACATCAACAACGCCAGGTTATAGTCCAACAGGTCTATTTGGAAGCACTAGCTTTTGGAGCACTGCTCCTTCATCAGGTGGTTGTGGACAATAAGATTGTAAGCACCCCAATCCAACACCGGCATCTCCAAATCTTGAGGAGTTAGGGAATAGATCATTTCTCTGCAGCACCACCATCTTCAAATATTAATCACGAGCGAAATGTTTAGTACATGCAATACCTGATCTAAATTATTCCATCAAATATCCAGATATTGCAATGTATATGCAGCACAGAAACAGGCCATTCAGCGCCCAATGCATGCTGGTCCTTATACAAACATATGAATTAGGAGGAGTAAGCCAGTCGGCCTCTTGTTTGACACGATCATGGCCTATCTGATTACCTCTGATAACTTTTCAACCCTTGCTACTTGAGAATTTATCTCCCTCAGTCTTAAAAACATTTGAAGATTCTTACCTCCACCATCTTTTGAGGACACCCCTAATCTCACCAACATACCCTTCTCTTCCTTTTTCTCTGAAGTACATAGCTCTCTTCCCTTTGCTTTGAGTTAAATATATCTCAGTTGAGTTTTGCACAGGTTAAAGGTAGAGAAAAGACCCTCCTTCTTTGCTTCTTCACTCCATTCCAGATCTGGTGGTACTTGTTGAGTAAAGCAATCCCACCACGGTTCCATCACCATACCCAGCAGAACCTTCCATGAAGTCAACAAGAAAGGAGGGACCAGGAGTCTGGCATGTCCTACCTATCGACAGCTCACCAGTCAGATGGGATTGTACTTCCCTACAACACACCAGATTGGTTGCTTGGAGTCACTGGCTATGCTGATTTACAGGCTCCACAGCCAAGGATTGCTGGCGTTCTGCTCAGTGAACCTCAAGAACCACCCCCCCGCCCCCAACATCATGGACCCCAGTGCTTTGCAGCTTGTGCACCCCATCTCTCGGAGGCTGGAGCCAGGTACCATTTAGGGTTCAGGTTTCCACTGCTGTTGACACTCTTTGAAACAGTGTTGAATCTTTGGGAGGACTGTGCTCCCTTTTATCTATGTGGTTTGATGCAGCATTATGAGTCTGGGTTTGTGGCAGACTGGTCAAGAAGACGGCAGAGTCAAGAAGTGTCATCAGGCTCAGACTTCAAATTAACACCATTTATTACACATTAATATTGGATGCAGTTACATGGTAACCTTAGATATATCAGGCTCTAATTTTTAATGACATTATATAAAGACTTAGCTTATATCTCCATCCCTTCATATCCATGCTGTTGTATTTATTTGTATGGAGGGGTTGATTTATAAGCAAAGGCTACACAGATTGAGACCCTAGTTTAGGAGATTGAGAACTGATCTCATTGAGACAGCTGGGATTTTTAAAGGGTGTGACAGGAAGGAGGGACCAGGAATCTGGCATGTCCTACCTATCGACAGCTCGCCAGTCAAATGGGATTGTACTTCCCTACAACACACCAGATTGGCTGCTTGGAGTCACTGGCCATGCTGATTTACAGGGTAAATGCTGAGAGGGTGTTTTCCCCCCAGGTCTGGCCCTAGTCTAGGACCAGAGGGCACGGTCTCAGAGAAAAGGGGCGCCAATTTAAGGCTGGGATGAGGAGGAATTTCTTCTCTCAGAGGGTGAGTCTTTGGAACTCTTGGCGACAGAGAGCCACGGGGCCGTGTCCTTGTGTATATTTAAGGCTGAGACAGACAGATAGATTCTTGATCAGTAGAGGAATCAAAAATCATGGACAAAGAGCAGGAACGTGGACATGAGTATTGATTGGATCAGTCATGATGCTACTGAATGGTGAAGCAGAACTGAACATCCCCCTCCTTTTCCTATTTCTTATGGTCTGGTCTGGTGCCGAGATTGAGACTAGATTATTGCAAACTTCTTTCACTCTGGTCAATTTATACTCAGTGATGGGCAGTGCCGTGACATCATCACCAAGTTGCTCCAGGGTCCTGATGACCTTTCACAACAAACTCTGGCGAATATATTGGGTAAAATAATACGTTGCTGATCAAAGCAGGAGAGAAGGAACAGTTGTTCCTGTTACAGGTGCAAATATGTTATGAAGTTTAAGTAGCAGCAATTACTTTTGGAGTTGTACTTGAGTTCGGTTTGAATATTCTTTACTCGTTTGTTCTTTGACACAGAGCTGGCCACGTTCACTATCTGGGATGTTGCCTAGGGTCCAGTGGGTATGAAGCTGACTGCTAAGTAGAGTTAATTAGATAATTGACTTTCTTCGTTCACTGGAGATCTGTGGCACCAGTAATGTGATACACAGCACAAAAACAGCCCGTCATCAACACCATACCAAACAAAGAGAATGCTAAAGAAACTCAGCAGGTCTGGCAGCACCTGTGGAGAGAGAAAGTGAGTTTTTCATTTCAATTCTGGTATGATTCTTCTTCAGATTCTGAAAGATAGTCATATTGGACTTGAAAGTTTTACTCTGCTTCTCTCCTCACAGACACTGTCAGACCTGCTGAGTTTCTCCAGCATTCTCTCTGTTTCAAATTTCCAGGAACTGCTGTATTTTACTTTTCAACAACACCAGAAGGCAGGCACTAGCTGATGAACATTTTAAGTGCCAAACTTCAAGGAATTGTACAAAAGGAAAAAACTTCCATTATTTCATGTAGAAACCTGGGATTTACCAAATCCTCTCAGACTGACCTTGGAATATAGGAAATGGGAGCAAGACAGAGAAGACCAAACAGCCCATTCACCATTCTATCTCAAAGCTATTTCTCTGCCTTATCTTCACTTTACTACTTTAATCCTTTAGTATCCAAAAAAAAAGCATTCTTATTTACAGCAATGTTGTGCTCTAAAATGGAGAGGCAGTTCAGATATAAATCTGTCTTGGTCACTGAATAATGCATTTGCAGAACTTAATTGAACAGCCTTGCCTCTGGTATTAGAGCCACGTGAAATCTGCTGGTTTTCAAGATTAAATTGCCCTGCAGCCATTCCAAGCACTCGTCATTGGGACCAGAAAGTTACTCTTCGCCCCTCATTTATTAGCTGTTTGTCTGAGTCAGTCCCAATGAGTGAGGAAGCAATTCAAATGCTCACTCATTAAAATAAACCAGTTCTAATAAACATCTAAGGAGCAATTGGAAAACCACTTAAATCAGATCACCATCATTTGTATAATGAGCTGGAAATGAGATTAGGATCTGCAGCCAAAATGAGCTCTGACTATGATTTAAACCTTGATTCTCGGAATGCTTGAGCTGAATTCCCTTATGAGTTTTTGTTGTCTCTTATCAACACAATAAAAGTTGTGTGCATACATCAGAGCTGTGGCACACTTTGAGCCAATTCTCAAAAGGGTGGCCAGAAGCTAATCACATTCCCTTCAGCCTTCTTTGCCATTCTGATTCATACTTGGCAGAACTGCTGGTCTCAACGGGCAGTGCCCAGTGTGGCACTGAAAGACACACACACACACACACACACACACACACACACACACACACACCAGGATGATGGTTAGGACTGTTCAGTGGTTAGCACTGCTGCCTCACAGCACCAGGGACCTGGGTTCAATTCCAGCCTCAGGCGACTGTCTGTGTGGAGTTTGCACGTTCTCCCCGTGTCTGCGTGGGTTTCCTCTGGGTGCTCCGGTTTCCTCCCACAGTCCAAAGATGTGCAGGTCGGGTGGATTGGTCATTCAAAATTGCCCAGTAGTGTCCAGAGATGTGCATGTTAGGTGGGTTAACCTTGGGAAATGCAGGGTTACAGGGATAGCATGGGTGGGCTAGGTCTGGGTGGGAAGCTCTTTGAAGGGCCGGTGCACATTCAATGGGCCTAATGGCCTCTTTCTGCACTATAGGGATTCAGTGATTCTATGGCCAAGTTGAATTGCTTGTTTCTGCCGGGAATTGGCCTCAGCCATTCTTGGGATATTTGCCTTGGATACCCCTACCACATGCCAACCTGACGTCATGTTCAACTTGAACTTTAAGCGGTTCTCTTTTCTTCCCTTCTCCCTTTGCCTCTTCTGTTCACCTCCACATGTTTCTCAATGTGATGCACGCACGATATAAATACAAGTTGTTATTCGTCCTTGGCTGCTCAGCCCGGCTCCATTTCAGAGTAGAGGGCATTCTGTGACACAGACTGTACCATTCTTCTCTCTCGTCAGTTTGCTCACCAGGAGCTGGTCTTCCTCCTGCTCCACACATTCCCGAATCCTCCAGTGGTGCAATCAACAGCCTTTAAGTATTTCCTGTTGGATGCCTGTTCACTGGTGAACAAGACTTTTGCCACCTACGACTTCATTTGTGTGACTGCATTGAAGTCCGGCTTTAATTAAATCTTAGTAAGTCTCCTGTGAACACTTCATCTGGTGCCCTGCCTCCTACCTCTCCTTTAACTCCTGGACTGAGTTTCTCACAGATTTTCTCTTGTTTTTCCCACCACTGTGGCTGCACAAACCAGACTTCCTCCTCACTGACATCACCCTCATTATAATGGAGTTACATAAGAGAGTGGAATCAAACTTTCAGTATTTAGTTCTTTATTCTTTGGAGTAATTCAAGGCATATGGGCATTGCTGACGAGACCAGCATTTACTGTCCATCCCTAATTGCCCTGGACAAGGTAGAGACACTCTGCCTTCTTGAACTGATATAGTCGTTGTGTTGTAGGGTTACCCACAAAGCTGTTCAGGAGGGAGTTCAGGATTTTGAGCCAGTCACACTGAACAAAACAGCGATATATTTCCAAGTCAGGATGGTGAGGATTTGGGGGATGGGATCTTGGAAGTGGTGTTGCCATTTATCTGCTACCCTTGTGGCTCCAGTTGGAAGAAGCCACGGATTTTGAACCTCCTGTCGGAGAATCCTTGCTAGTTATTCCAGCGCATCTACTGGATGCTACAGAGTGTCAGAGGTGGACGGAATGGATGCTTGTGGGTGTGGTGCCAATCAAGTGGGGGCTGCTTTGTCCCTGGATGGTGTCAAGCTTCTTGAGTGTTGTTGGGGCTACACCCATCCAGGCAAGTGGGGAGTATTCCACCACACTCTTTACTTGGGCCTTGGAGATAGTGGGCTGGCTTTGGAGAGTCAGGAGATGAGTTACTGCAGGATTCCTAGACTCTGATCTGCTTTTGTAACCTCAGTATTTAGATAAGCAGTGTTTATGTACAATTATGTGTAATTATTACACACGTGGAAGATGGCAATTGAGAAGATGAGGAATAGAAAGGGAGGACATCGTCATAGAAATACAACATTCGCTATTCAAATTCAAGTCCAATCTTCCTGAGATTTTAAAATATTTGACATGTGGAGCTCAATTTGTAAAACCCTTCCATTCTCCAGACACTCCAGTGCTTCAACCCATTGCAGCATCTGACTCGAGATGACCTGAAACACTGAGCTCAAATTCCCTGGTGCTGAAGAGATGGAGTTGGAGGGTATTGTTTTTGGGTGGGGTGTGGTAGTGGCTGGGGAATTAGGGGACAGCCCCCTGAGACATTCTCACGTCAGGGAGTCTCAGTCTTGCTCGGGAGCAGGCTGGGTAGAAGTCAGTCATCTGCTTCTTGAAGACAGATACTCAGTGTGAAGAAGGACCAGTTTAGGGGGTCATTTGTTTGCCCGTGCACAGATATTGTACCAACACTGGAGAGGCTGTCAGCTTCATTGATGTGGCCTCCTGCAAATAACGTCAAGCGGGGACGATGTGGAACCATCCTCAATTGCCTGCAGAAAAATGATCAGTTAAGCAAGCCTGAGGCTAGTCAGCTTATGGGGCCTGAGTCGTCACCCTCTTCACATGATTAGTGATGCACGTAGCCATGGCATTTTGACCCCGTGACCTCAGGGCAGGCAGCTGAGGATAGCTCAATATTGAGGAGCCCTCTTGTTCCCCTACATGCCTGCCTTGGCAGTGCCCATTGCCCCCAATGAATCATGGTCTGGCATCAGTACTGGCTGTGGTTGATCCTGGAGCTTCAGAGACCACTCCCTGGAAAGTGAACACGTTAATGAAATGGGTGGTCTCCGCACTCCAAAATTAGAACCCCAAAACTCTTTGGAAAACCATTTTCATTATTATTTTAAAATTATTCACTGGTGGGACATATGTGTCATTGGCTGGCCGTGATTTATTGCCCATCTCTAGCTCCCCTTTAGCCAATTGGCTGGCCAGGCCATTTCAGAATCCTGATGAAAGGTTCCGACCTGAAACGTCAATTCCTCTGCCGCTGCCTGACTTGCTGTGCTTTCCCCAGCTCCACTCTGACTCTCTAGTCCTCACTCTCTCCATTTCAGAGGACAGTCAAGAGTCAACCACATTGCTGTGGGTTCTGGAGTCACATGTAGGCTAGACCAGCTGAGGATGGCAGATTCCCTTCCCTGAGGGACACTAGTGAGTTAATGTAGATTTTGCGGTTGGTAATGGTTTCACAGTCATCAGTAGATTCTTAATTCCACCATCTGCCATGGCAGGATTTGAACACAGAGCCCCAGAACATTAGCTGGCTCTCTGGATTAACAATCTAATGATAATATCACTAGGCCATTGCCTTCCCCAGGCCTACAGCTGTGTTTCTCTCGTCACAGATGCTACTGAACACTTTCAGCATTATCTGCTTTCACTTCAGCATCTTTGGAACCTGAATTCTGTTTTTTTTTTTAACTTTGCTTTCAGTACGCAGACACGGATAACATTCTCACAAATGACCAGACGCTGAAAAACTTGATGGCGGAGAATAAAACTGTCATAGCTCCACTGTTGGCATCTCAGACTGCGTACTCGAATTTCTGGTGTGGGATCACTCCTCAGGTAAACGGGATTCTGTTCACACATCCTTCCCAGTGACAGGGAAATGTTATCCTGACTTGGGTGCCATGGTTTGTTGTGTCTGGTTGGGACAGGAGCTATGGTTTCAATGGCAGGGGATGAGGGGTGGTTGGGGGGGTGGGGTTGGGGGTTGGCAGGGTGGGGCAGGGGTTCGGGGGGGGGTGCAGGGAATGGTGTTGAAATTCGTTCGATGATTTTCTCTGCCATTCAGTGCAACTGTAGCAGAGGGTCTTACGAAATCCCCCGGGAAAATGGCACAGCGGGTCTGAGACTCAACACCTGAGGGACCGGGCTTGAAATTAGAGTGCTGTGTCTTCCTTTTCTTGGTATGAAGTAGGCCAAGGGCCCAGAATAGTACGGGTCGTGCAAGGGAATGCTCTGCGCTGGAAATGCATTGTCCATCCTTTTGGCAAGGAATTCTTCATAGGTGCCAGAACATACGTTGCGTGTGTAAAGGCTGAGGCCATCACATGTATATGATCTCCTTTGGTCATTTCAACTGCCTGCTGCACGTCCGGTCAGCCTGACAAAGCAGCGAAGAACTTGAGAGAGATGGGAAAAGTCAAGCTTAAATTGTGTCACCACCTTGTGCAGGGGGACCGGTGAGAATATTGGTCCAGGATGCATTGTATGTTTGTGGGCTGTATTCGTCACGTCCCCCTGCCCTCCTGGTCACTCCTCGGCTTCTTCAGTGAATCTTGGCCAGGGGCTGATTTTGCTGCCCCTTCGAAGGATGCCTCAGAGGGGCTGGGGGGTTGGGGAGCACACAAGCCCGGGTAGTTCAGGCCCGGAGAGCGTGCCCCCGCTCCAGGACCACTGCTGATTCTATCCCAGTCTTAAATCTAGGCCTTGTTGTTTCCAGCTTCCATCCTTGTTTTTCAGGAAGCAGGATTGTCTTTGATTTTTTTATATTGACCCTGTGATTCTTCAGCACTTTGTCCCCAGGCTGAGGTAATGGACAGGCAACCTAGCACTTTCTGTTAACAATAGGCCATCCACATCTCCCCTCCATCCACGGAACAATCTGGAACTCTAAGGACTTTGAGGCATTGGAATGCTTTACCGAGGTTCTGCTGTCATTTGGATGACATGATGTACCAAAACCAAAATACAAAAACAAAAAAAGAAACTTAAAGCTGTTCATGTCTTTTCTCTTCACTCCCCATCATCCTCCCCACCCTTTATTCCCATCTCCCTTTGCAGCCTCTCTCATCCTTCATTTCCCTCCCCATTTCCCCTTCCATTCTAACCTTTCCTTCCCCAGCCTCCCTCCACGTCCCTACTTTTTCCACCCTCCTGCTACCTTGTCATATTCCCTCCCCATCCCTCCCTAAACACCCATTCTCCTTGCTCTTTGCTCCCTCTCTCCTCTACTCCATCTTTCCTCCCTTTTCCCCACCTTCCCTCCCTCCCTACTCTCTATAAGTCGGG
>NC_057739.1:38943295-38948831 GCF_004010195.1 Chiloscyllium plagiosum | reverse complement strand
CCCCCACCCTCTTGCCCCAACCCCTCCTCCACTCTTGCCTCCTCCACCATTCCTCTGCCCTCTCCTTTCCTCCGTCCCTCCCTAACCTCCCCTCTCCATATCCCCTACAGAACCCCATCCTCGTCCTCATCCCTCCCGCCTCCATTTTGACAAATCCCAATATGGCGGTTGATGTTAACGGTCTCCCCGGGACTGCGGCCTTGCGCTGACTTCCTGTTTTTTTTTCTCTGTTTCGCTCGAGGGTTATTACCGCAGGACGACCGAGTATTTCCCCACGAGACACCGGCAGCGGTTGGGCTGCTTCCCGGTTCCAATGGTGCACTCGACCGTGCTGGTGGACCTGCAGAAGGAGGCCTCACGGGACCTGGCGTTTTTCCCGCCACACCCAGAGTTCTCCTGGTCCTTCGATGACATCATTGTGTTTGCTTTCTCGTGTCGTGCCGCAGGTAGTCAGCGTCGTGTGTGCTCAGAACGGACTATGGGAGGAAACCCACACAGACACTGGGAGAATGTGCAAACTCTACACAGTCAGTCTCCCGAGGGTGGAATCGAACCTGGTGATGTGAGGCAGCAGTGCTAACCACTGAGCCACTGTGCCGCCCCATTGCTTCGCTGTGTGAAAGGGAGGAAAGGAAAGAAAAATTCCCTTTACAACCTAATGACACACAAACTGGGCTGTATGCCTTTAATTAGCTAGAGTGAATAATGATATCAAGTTGGACTTTATCTGCAACACCTCAACCCCAAGTGTAGATATATATATACACATTCTCCACTCCAACTCAACTAATTCTATAAATGGACAGCACTTGAGAAATTGTTGTTGTTTCTGACTCTGACCTGGCAACCACCTTTCACAGCAAGCAAGCAGGTTTCTACAATAAAATCAAGAGACTTGAAAATCCAAGGGTAATCGAAGGATTTTTTTTTCAGTTTCTTGTGAAAGGGTCATGATACCCCACAGCACCAGGGACCCAGGTACAATTCTAGCCTCGGGTGAGTGTGGAGTTTGCACATTCTCCCCGTGTCTGTGTGGGTTTCCTCCAGATGTTCTGGTTTCCTCCCACAATCCAAAGATGTGCAGGTCAGGTGAATTGGCCATGCTAAATTGCCCGTCGTGTTCAGGGATATGTAAGGTTAGGTGTATTAGTCAGGGGTACAGTAATAGAGTAGGAGAATGGATCTGGGTAGAATACTCTTCAGAGGGTCAGTGTAGATTTGTTGGGCCAGATGTTTGTTTCCACACTGTAGGGAGTCTATGAAAGTCTCAGCAGGTCTGGCAGCATCTGTAGAGAGAGAAAGCAGAGTTAATGTTTCAGGTTCAGTAACCCTTCTTTAGAATGCTTCCTTGAGTCGCTGGTAAAGGAACGTTAACTCTGCTTTCTGTCTTTGCTGATGCTGTCAGACCTGCTAAGTTTCTCCAGCAATTTCTGTTTGCGTTTCTGAACTGCTTTCCCTTAAGTATATCCCCATTCACTCTGTAGCTGTTGACATTGTGTTGGTCTATGTCCAGCACACAGGAAAGACCACTGTCTAAAGTCTTTCCATGAAAGTATAATGAGGGGCCATTCCATTATCAGACCCTCTCATTGCCTCAGTGTATGTAAGTAATGGCCTGCATGAGTAAGAAATACCTTTGGTTTATGCAACAGTAAGAAATGTCAATTATTGGTTTTCTTGATATGCAAAGATTGCTTTAGTAGCTGTAAATGCAAATAATGATTTTCCATTAATAAATTATAATTTTGTAATTAAAAATAGCTACAGCACATAGGCTGCTCACCACCACCTTCTCCTGGGGTGACCTGGGACAGCCATCAAATGGACACACTCACTGATGCCCAAGGTCTATGTAAACACAATTACACTGACCTTTGTTTCTTCTGCCTACCTCTGCTCCCAGTTTGCTCTTTCTCACCACTATACCCCACTAAGATTGCTCCCCATCCAATATTCTGCATCCCAATAAAACCTACTCCTTAAACTCGTCACATCTCCATAAATATCCTCTTCACTTCACTCATTGATGGCTGTTTACTCAGGGATGATGGTTGACCTGACACTCTTAGCTTCCCTCCTTCACCTTTCCATCTCTCTCTCTCTCTTTCTATCTCTCTCTCTTTCTCATTCCTTTTCAAAGTATCTTACAGTGCAGAAAGAGGTCGTTGGCCCATTCTGCTTGCATTGCCTGTTCGATAGAGTCCCCACCCCAGGGCTTTCTACTCAAAATGTGTTAAAGTAGTCCCCTTCCAGGACATGGCTAATTTCCCTTTGAAGTTTCCCATGGAATCAGATCAGTGCGTTCCAACCTTTAATCACCTTCTTGCGCTCCTTTTAACACTTTGGTCACGTGTTCTGCCATCCCTGACTCGGTGCCAATCCTTTTCAGATAACACTTCTGTGAGACGCTATATAAATGCGACGTGTGGCTGTGGGATCCTGTGGCTCCACTCTCTGGGAATGTAGGGGCAGGCTGTTCAGCCCATCCAGCCTGCTCTGCCAGTTTGCAGAGTGGCAGATGTCTCACAGCGCAGACGGAAGGCATTCGGCCTGGCTCTTGAAATGAGCCTCAGTACCTAGTGCCAGTCTCCTGCTTTTTGCCCCATACCCTTTCATGTAATATTTGCCCAAATAATCGCCCAGTGCCCTCTTCAGTGAATCAACTGAACTTGTCTCCACCACACTTCCAGGTGGCATGTGCCAACCTATTTGGAGAGATGGTGCAAATGGTGTCCTGGCCTAATGCTTCCGTGATTCTGTGAACTAGGATTGGATCAACAATGCCCACATCCCGCACAAAAACAAAATCAAAATATTTGTATTTTATTTTAAATCCCACCGACAGCACGGATAGTTGAACAGTCAGCTGCCGAGCCAAGGGGAATATTAAGGATGGGAATTGGTTTAATGAGAGACCGCAGACTGATGCAGGAGTGGGCTGGAATCTACACGAGGTTATGGGATCAGGCAGCAGGAAGGAGTTGTTTGAGAGGCCCGGTCAAGTGTTGATCACCTCACTTGTCGCTGTTTTGTTTCCTCAGAGGTTCAGATGTACGTGTGCAACAAAGAGAGATACGGATTCCTCAACGTTCCCGCCAAGCCCGAAAGCACTTTGGAAGATGACCGCCTGAACTTCGTGCATATTATGTTGGATGCCATGAGTAAGCCCAGCCTTGAGTGCGCAGTATTTTCTGACCAGTCAGACACAGTGAGACAGTTACAGTAGGGAAGAGAAAGATACAAGATCCGTGCATCCACACAGCTAACAGCATTAAGGCTTCGTATCCTGGTGTGGGATGTTGCCCTGTCACTAGTCTGGGCATTAACGTAGTCAAGAGCACTAGGTTACTCTCATTTTCCTGCAGCAGTAGGAGCACTTTACTGCAAGTTTTACCTGCGGTTAGTCTCCTCAATGAGAGGTTGGAGGGGTTTCAGTAAGTACATTGGACTGAATGGTCTTTTCTCATTTGATACTTTCTTATACTCCGAAAATAGGGGGAAGATCATAAACAAGTCCAAATAAAACCATTACAACATTTCAAAAAAGGTTTGTATGTTTAAAACCCTCACTGCCTTATCAGTTAATCCGAAAGTACAATTTTCATTCAAGAGGGCTCTGTATGTGCAGATATTCAGATGCAGAATACTCTCTTGAACAATGTGGAAATTTAAACACTAGGAATTTTTATTTCCCGGCTTTCACAAATTGGTCTGTCAAATGTAGAATTAAAATTTTGCCAAGCGATCGAGTTCACAGAGTGCAGATCATGCTTCACAATTTATGAAATACTAGCTGAAATGTAGTCACTGTTTTGCTGTAGAACACATAGCTAAATGAATGTAGATTTGCTCGCTGAGCTGAAAGGTTCATTTTCAGATGTTCCGTCACCATTCTAGGTAACATCTTCAGTGAGCCTCCGGACAAAACACTGCTGATGTTTCCTGCTTTCTATTTATATGTTTGGGTTCCTTTGAGTTGGTGATGTCATTTCCTGTGATGATGTCATTTCCTGTTCTTTTTCTCAGGGGTTGGTAAATGGGGTCCAAGCCAATGTGTTTGTTGATAGAGTTCCGGTTGGAATGCCATGCTTCTAGGAATTCTCGTGTATGTCTCGGTTTGGCTTGTCCTAGGAAGGATGTGTTGTCCCAGTCGAAGTGGTGTCCTTCCTTATCTGTATGTGAGGATACTAGTGAGAGAGGGTCATGTCGTTTTGTGGCTAATTGATGTTCATGTATCCTGGTGGCCAGTTTTCTGCCTGTTTGTCCAATGTAGTGTTTGTTACAGTTCTTGCATGGTACTTTGTAAATGACATTAGTTTTGCTTGACTGTATAGATCTTCTCGAAACTCGCTAACACGTAGCTAAGCTGTGCAAACTGCAACTTCCCACACACAGCAATCTGATAATGATCAGGTACTTGTTTCTGTTGGTTGAAGGAAACATTTGGCCCGGAGTGGAAAGGGATCTTCTGTGGATGCTTGAGAGGACATACAGTGCTTTGGTCCCAAGTCCATTCCAAAAGATAGTACTTGCAATAGAGCTGCACTCCCTCGGTGCTGCTTTCCCTCAGTTCCCTGCTCTAGGCATGATGTGAAACTTGAAAGAGTTCAGAAAAGATTTACAAGGATGCTGCCAGGCTTGGTGGGTTTGAGTCACAGGGAGAGGCTGAATATAGACTGGGCTGAAAATGTGTTGCTGGAAAAGCACAGCAGGTCAGGCAGCATCCAGGGAACAGGAGAATCGACGTTTCGGGCATAAGCCCTTCTTCGAGCTTATGCCCAAAACGTCGATTCTCCTGTTCCATGGATGCTGCCTGACCTGCTGCGCTTTTCCAGCAACACATTTTCAGCTCTGATCTCCAGCATCTGCAGACCTCACTTTCTCCTCCTTGAATATAGACTGGGGCTATTTTACCTGGAGCATCAGAGGCTGAAGGGTGACCTTATAGAAGTTCATAACATCATGAGGGGCATGGATAGGGTAAATAGACAAGGTCTTTTCCCCAGAGTAGAGGAGTCCAGAACTAGAGGCATAGGTTTAAGGTGAGAGGAGACAGATGTAAAGGGGACCAAAAGGGCAACTTTTTCACACAGAGGGTGGTACGTGTATGGAATGAGCTGCCAGAGGAAGTGGTGGAGGCTGGTACAATTACAACATTTAAAAGGCATCTGGATGGGTATATGAATAGGAAGGGTTGAGAGGAATATGGGCCAAATGCTGGCAGGTGGGACTAGATTAAGTAAGCATATCTGGTCAGCATGGACGAGTTGGATTGTAGGGACTGCTTCCGTGCTGTACAGCTCCATGACTCTATATTGAACTCCCCCAATGCAGCTCTCGCCCAGTGTAGCTATCCCTCTGTGCTGCACACCACCCCCCCCCCCGCCGGTGCTGCATTCCGGCCCCCCAGTGCTGCACTCCCCCCAGTGCTGCACCCACCCAGTGCTGCACTCCCCCCAGTGCTGCACCCACCCAGTGCTGCATCCCCCCAGTGCTGCACTCCCCCAGTGCTGCACTCCCCCAGTGCTGCACTCGC
>NC_057739.1:38936097-38939160 GCF_004010195.1 Chiloscyllium plagiosum | reverse complement strand
TCCCCCCGGTGCTGCACTCCCCCCCGGTGCTCAGTTTATGTTTGGATCCTAGAAATGGTCTCTGAGCCTGAAACCTTTTCAGGGTCACCAGTTGAGGCTGGGCTGACAAAGCACGGGTTAAAACCTCTGCTATTAATAGGTTAACAAAGAGCAACAGCAGGAAGACAGGTGAGTGAATGGAAAGTAAGGGGGTGAAGGGAGTGAAAATTGGCGCTGATGAGGGGAACATTTTTCTCGCAAGGTCTTGGTGACGTCTTGCTCAGGTCAATTTGTCTAAAACCTGTTGGTGGACAAGCTCCAGTTAGCAAGCTGCAGCAGGGAACTCATGACCAGGTGAGGACGACCGAAAGAGGCCAATGGCGATGGCCATTCCGAGCTGGTCTTCATTGTTTTCTCTCTGTTCCTTTCTGGAGTTTGAGTGACCAAAACCCTCGTGTCTCTTCACTATTGCCCTTGGAGATCCGAAGTCTTCAAGCAGTGAATTAAGCTTGTGGAAACAGCCACGTTGACAAACACCAATTTAACAAGGCACCATCACCATTTGGATTGTGGACAGAAGCAGATATAAACAAAACAAAAGCCATGGAAACTTTATTATCTCAGTGATTATGTGCAATTGGAGACTGGCTGCATTGAATGACACTCAAGAATTTCTTCAGAATTAAATAAAAAATTGCAGGGTCGGGCACTCTTAAATATTACCATGTGTAAATATCAGTTCTCTAGAATTCTCTTGAGTTTTGTAGAAGCTGCTTTCAGTATTTATCCATCTGAACAAACGTTGTATATGTAATTTACAATAATGAGGAGGAATTCCTTCCCTCAGAGGGGAATGAATCTGTGCAACTGTTTACGACAGAAGCCCCAGTCATTAAGTCTGTTGAAGGCTGAGGTAGACAGCTGTTTGATCAGTACAGGAATCCAGGGTTCTGGAGAACAGCCAGGAAAATGGAGTTGAGGATTACCGGATCACCATCTCATTGGTGGTGCAGACTCAATGGGCTGAATGTCCTCCTCCTGCTCCTATCCCATGTGGTCTTATAAAGGAAGAGGGACTGGCCAATGCCTGCTTTCGTTGAGATGTTCTGTACTTCACCGTCACCGGTTAACGTCATTTTGTTGATATATTTCTCCCAAGTGCCATCCTGTGGGAAGTTGCCACTGATTTTCTGCTCAGTTGTGATGTCCTATTAATGGACAAAATGTTTGCTTCTCCACTGTTTCCTGCCAGTGGCTTTAAAGCCCATTGGTCACAAGTGTAAACCTGAGTGGTTTGTCACGAATCAGCTATCTTACCTTGGTTTGCAATGCTTAGAACTAAGCTGCAAGTTCAGTTCCCCTTTTTAAAGCCCAAGTAGTAATCTGAGTCATCTGGCAGTCATTTCCAATATGTCTTTGATGAAGGGGAGAGTGGCCAGGGTTTCAGGACGGGTTTTGTCTGCTTGTTTGGGTTTGTTGCTGAGAAGTTAGCGGACTGTGTTCATTGGGTACCCATTCTTTTTGAATACACGGTATAGGTGATTTTCCTCTGCTCTGCATAGATCCTCTGTGCTGCAGTGTGTGCTGGCTCGTTGAAATAATGTTTTGATACAGCTTCCTTTGTGGATGTTGGGATGATTGCTTCTGTAGTTCAGTATTTGACCCGTTTGTGTTGTTTTCCTGTAGACACTGGTTTGAAGTTCCCCCTTGGCTGTTCGCTCTACTGTGACATCGAGGAACAGCAGTTTGTTGTTGTTTTCCTCCTCTTTAGTGAATTTTATGCCAGTAAGGATTTTATTGATGGTCTTTAAAGTTTCCTCCAATTTGTTTCATTTGGTGATAACAAGGGTTTCGTCCACATGGTGGACCCAGAGTTTGGGTTGGATGGTTGGCAGAGCTGTTTGTTCGAGTCTCTGCATTACTGCCTCTACTAAGAACCCTGATATCAGAGATCCCATGGTGTTCCATTGGTTTGTCTGTAGGTTTTGTTGTAGAAGGTGAGGTGGGTGGTAAGGCATAGGCCCACTAGCTGGATGATACTGTCCTTGTTGATGAAGTTAGTGGTGTTTGGTGTATGGGTCTTTGGGTCTTCTAATAGTGTAATCAGTGTTTCCTTGGCCAGGTTGATGTTGATGGATGTGAACAGGGCTGTTACATCAAAGGAGACCATTATTTCATCCTCTTCTATCTTGATGTCTTTGATGGTCTTCAGGAATTCTTGGATGGAGTGGATGGAGTGTCATGAATCTTCTGCTAAGTGTTTTAGTCTTTGGTGTAGCTCCTTGGCCAGTCTGTAAGTTGGTGTTCCAGGTAGTGAGACTACGGGTCTGAGGGGTGCTCCTGGTTTGTGAATTTTGGGTAATCCGTAGAAGTGTGGTGTGTTGGATCCGTCTGGTTTCATTTTTTGGAAGTCGGTCTTATTTATTTCTCCAGATTTCTGAAGTGTTTTGTGTAGGGCTGTGATTTGGTTCTCGAATTGTGGGGTCGGGTCTATCACCACTTGATGATAAGTGTTGGTATCTGTAAGTAGTGCATTTGCTTTCTCAGTATAGTCTCATTGATTTAAAATGACTGTCAAGCATTCTTTGTCTGCAGGTAGGATAACAATGTTGTTATGTTTTTTTTAGTCTTTTTAGTGCTTTCCTTTCTGGTGTATTGAGTGTGTTTCCTTCGTTTTTCCTGCTTAATGTTGGTGCGACAACCTGTCTGATAATTGGCTGGGTTTCTTCTGTGAGTTGGTTGTCTTTCAGTGATGTTCCTAATGCTGCTAAGAAATCTTTCTTATCTGCATCCTGGAAGTTGTAATTTAATCCTCTTACGAAGACGGCTTTTTCAGTGTCTGTCGAAGGTCGGTCAGATAGGTTTTTATCCATGCTTCTGTGTTAACAGTGTTGTTATTTTGTGTAAGGTTTGTTTAATTATCTCGGCAGGTCTAGTTTATTCAATTTCTGTGTTTGTCGCTGTCTAATATCTATGGCTTGTTGTAATGTGGCTGTTCATTCATGGTCTGTTGCATTAGTGAGTAAAGATTTTAGGCAAAATATTTTCTGGTTGCATTTAGAGAGTCTGTTGAGGGCATCATTA
>NC_057739.1:38896913-38935597 GCF_004010195.1 Chiloscyllium plagiosum | reverse complement strand
ACCATAGCAAGAGCCAGGAGACAGAGGGAAACAGAGAGAGAGGGAGAATGTTCCCTGCCCCCCCTCACTCGTGTCATCTTCACTCGATGGTGGTGTAATTTCCAAAATCGCCACTTGCTCTCCCTGCTGCTGTTGGCAACGTGCTAGGATGGAAGGAATGCCTATCACTGCCTTCTTTGCAAAAAATATGTCTAAATGTGTTTGAAGCAGTATTGGAAGCTTTGATTCACATCATAGAGTTGTTTCAGTGCAGGAGAAAGCTACTCCGCTCATTGTCTGTGCTGGCTTTCCAAATGAACATTTCACCCTGGTCTCATTCTCTCCATCACCCTGCACCTTGTTCGTTTTCTGATAACAATCTAATTCCCTCCTGAGTGCCTTGATTGAACCTCCTTTCAACACGCTGTCGGGCAGTATATTCCATCCCGGAACCACTCCGAGTGTCGAAGGGTTCCTGCTCACTTCACTTCCGTGCTTCTGTTACTGATTATTTTGAGGCTGCATTGGCTGACACCAAAGCTGATAAGCGTTACCAGTGAATATGTCTGATAAATACGCTTATGAATATTGACAAATATAAATAAATGAGTCTATTTTAATGAACGAATCTCTCAGATCGCAGAAATAAAGTGCAAAAGAAATGACAACTTCCTTTAAATTTTAAAGGTCCTTTCAATATTTAATTACATTTAATACAGTCACCAATAATTAGTCAGGAACACAAATTAAATTTACAATTTTAACAAGCAAGAGTCATTCACAACTCACCTTAAAGGAACCTGTTTGGGAGAGGTCATAGCACAGAAACAGATAAGTGAATATTTTAAACATGGTCTTGCAGAAAGTCTGCAGTAGTGAGCAGAGTGGGTTCTTTGTGTTTTATTGAGATATGTCTCTTGATTAAACTTAAAAATATAAGCCATAAGTATTATGTTAGCCTGGAGCAGTGTTTTGTCGGGGAATAAGACAGTGCTAATTTCTGGGTGTGCAGATTGGAAGGAGCAATAATGTCCTTTAGTAGAGTGCTATGCTCTTCTTGTCAGATGTGGGAGTTTAGGGAAAGTTTACCTGTTACTGAGGATTACATCTGCAATAAATGCCAATGGTTGCGAGTCCTATTAGATCGAATGGATTGATTGGAGAGACAGTTAAGGGCAATGGGGAATTTACAAGAGCAAGGGGGTGTAATGGATGGCAGTTATAGGAAGAGAGGAAAGTTGCAGATACAGTCACATATATGGGTTAACTCCCGGAAAGGTAAGAGAGGTAGGTAGTGCAGGAGTCTTCTGTGGCTATCCCCATTTCAAACAAGTATTCTGTTTTGTAAAATGTAGGGGGTTTTGGATTCTTGGGGGAATGTCGCACGAACAGCCAAGTTTCTGGTATTGAGACTGGCTCTAATGCAATGAGGGGTACGTCGGGTTCCAAGAGATCAGTTGTGTCAGGACACTCTCTAGACAGATCTTTCTGTGGCCAGCAGTGCAAAATCAGAATGGTTTGTTGGCCCCCTGGTGCCAGGATCAAGGACATCTGAGAGAGAGTGCAGAATGGTCTCAAAGGGGAGAGGGACCAGCAGGAGGTCATTGTACTCATTGGAACCAACGACATAAGAAGGGAAAAGGTTGAGATTCTGAAGGGAGATTACAGAGAGTTAGGCAGGAATTTATCAAGGAGATCCTCGAGAGTGGTAATATCTGGATTACTCCCGGTGCTATGAGCTAGTGAGAGCAGGATTAGGAGGATAGAGCAGATGAATGCGTGGTTGAGGAGCTGGTCTATGGGAGAAGGATTCACATTTTTGGATCATTGGAATCTCTTCTGAGGCAGAAGTGACCTGTACAAGAAGGACGGATTGCACCTAAATTGGAAGGGGACTAATATACTGACAAGGAGATTTGCTAGAGCTGCTTGGAAGGTGGGGGCGGGGAGCTCAGGGAGATAGTGAGGAAAGAGATCAATCTGAGACTGGTATAGTTGAGAACAGAAGCAAGTCAAACAGTCAGGGATAAAGCTGAGAACAAAGTCGGGCTGATAAATCAAACTGCATTTATTTCAATGCAAGGGAAAAACAGGGAAGGCAGATGAACTCAGGGCATGGTTGGGAACATGGGACTGGGATATCATAGCAATGACAGAAACATGGCTCGTGGATGGGCAGGACTGGCAGCTTAATGTTCCAGGATACAAATGCTACAGGAAGGAATGAAAGGGAGGCAAGAGAGGAGGGGGAGTGGCATTTTTGATAAGGGATAACATTACAGCTGTGCTGAGGATTGATATTCCTGGAAATACATCCAGGGAAGTTATCTGGGTGGAACTGAAAAATAAGGAAGGGATGATCACCTTATTGGGATTATATTATAGACCCCTAATAGTCAGAGGGAAATTGAGAAACAAACTTGTAAGGAGATTTCAGCTATCTGTAAGAATAATACGGTGGTTATGGTAGGGGATTTTAACTTTCCAAACATCGACTGGGACTGCCATAGTGTTGAGGGTTTAGATGGAGAAGAATTTGTTAAGTGTGTACAAAAAAATGTTCTGATTCAGTATGTGGATATATCCACTAGAGAAGGTGCAAAACATGACCCACTCCAGGGAAATAAGGCAGTGCAGGTGACTGAGGTGTCAGTGGGGGAGCACTTTGGGGCCAGCGACCATAATTCTATTCATTTTAAAATAGTGATGGGAAAGAACAGACCAGATCTAAAAGTTGAAGTTCTAAATTGGAGAAAGGCTAATGTTGATGGTATTAGGTAAGAACTTTCAAAAGCTGATTGGTGGGGGGGGGGCAGATGTTCACAGCTAAAGGGACGGCTGGAAAATGGGAAGCCTTCAGAAATAAGATATATGAGAGTCCAGAGAAAGTATATTCCTGTCAGGGTGAAAGGGAAGGCTGATACGTATAGGGAATGCTGGATAACTAAAGAAATTGAGGGTTTAGTTAAGAAAAAGAAGGAAGCATATATCAGGTATAGACAGGATAGATTCAGTGAATCCTGAGGAGAGTATAAAGGCAGTAGGAGTATACTTAAGAGGAAATCAGGAGGGCAAAAAGGGAACATGAGATAGCATTGGCAAATAGAGTTAAGGATAATCCAAAGGGTTTTTACAAATATGTTAAGGACAAAAGGGTAACTAGGGAGAGAATAGGGTCCCTCAAAGATCAGCAAGGCAGCCTTTGTGTGGACTTGCAGGAGATGGGGGAGATAATAAACAAGTATTTTGTATCAATGTTTACTGTAGAGAAGAACATGGAAGATATAGAACGTAGGGCAGTAGATGGTGACATCTTGAAAAATGTCCAGATTACAGAGGAGGAAGTACTGGATGTCTTGAAATGCATAAAACTAGATAAATCCCCAGGACCTGATCAGGTGTACCCTAGAACTCTGTGGGAAGCTAGCGAAGTGATCGCTGGGCCCCTTGCTGAGATATTTGTATCATCAATAGTCACAGGTGATGTGCCAGAAGACTGGAAGTTGGCTAACGTGGTGCCACTGTTTAAGAAGGATGGTAAGGGAAAGCCAGGGAACTATAGACCAGTGAGCCTGACATCAGTGGTGGGCAAGTTGTTGGAGGGAATCTGAGGGACAGGATGTATGTGTATTTCGAAAGGCAAGGACTGATTTGGGATAGTCAACATGGCTTTGTGCATGGGAAATCATGTCTCACAATCTTGATTAAGTTTTTTGAAGAAGTAACAAAGAAGATTAATGAGGGCAGAGCAGTAGATGTGATCTATATGGACTTAAGTAAGACATTTGACAAAGTTCCCCATGGGAGACTGGTTAGCAAGGTTAGATCTCATGGAATACAGGGCGAACTAGCCATTTAGATAACAGAACTGGCTCAGAGGTAGAAGACAGAGGGTGGTGGTGGAGGGTTGTTTTTCAGACTGGAGGCCTGTGACCAGTGGAGTGCCACAAGGATCGGTGCTGGGTCCACTAATTTTTGTCATTTATATAAATGATTTGGATGTGAGCATAAGAGGTATAGTTAGTAAGTTTGCAGATGACACTAAAATTGGAGGGGTAGTGGACAGCGAAGAAGGTTAACTCACATTATAACAGGATCTTGATTAGATGGGCCAATGGGCTGAGAAGTGACCATTTGATCAAGAAATTTAGATAAATGTGAGGTGCTGCATTTTGGAAAAGCAAATCTTAGCAGGACTTGTACACTTAATGGTAAGGTCCTCGGGAGTGTTGCTGAACAAAGAGACCTTGGAGTGCAGGTTCATAGCTCCTTGAAAGTGGAGTCACAGGGAGTTGGATAGTGAAGAAGGCGTTTGGTATGCTTTCTTTTATTGGTCAGTGTATTGAGTACAGGAGTTGGGAGATCATGTTGCGGCTGTACAGGACATTGGTTAGGCCACTGTTGGAATATTGCGTGCGATTCTGGTCTCCTTCCTATCGGAAAGATGTTGTGAAACTTGAAAGGGTTCAGAAAAGATTTACAAGAATGTTGCCAGGGTTGGAGGATTTGAGCTACAGGGAGAGGCTGAACAGGCTGGGGCTGTTTACCCTGGAGTATCGGAGGCTGAGGGGTGACCTTATAGAGGTTTACAAATTAGTGAGGGGCACGGATAGGATAAAGACAAAGCTATGCTAAATTGTCCAAAGTGTTCAAGGATGTAAAGGTTAGGTGCATGAGTCAGGGGTAAATGTGGGGGAATGGGTCTGGGTGGGATAGTCTTCGGAGGGTCGTGTTGGACTTGTTGGGCCGAAGGGCCTGTTTCCACACTGTAGGGAATCTAATTCTTAATGCATTGGAATGATGCTGCTGTTACTTTTGAGCAGGTGAATGAGGCAAGAGGATGAGAGGGTCATACACTTAGCTGGCTCTGTCCCCAGCTTCACTCATTCAAAAATCCGAATGAGTTTCTGTCACCCACAGGCTGCTGTAAGAAGACCTGGAGGAGGAAAGGGAGTGTGCGGTGGAAGGTGGAGCATCCAGTGTATATTCACCTAATGTTCAGTACGTCTGCTGGAGAATGAGATGTTACATCGACCCAACTCACTGTGGCGTGGCTTTTAAGTACCCTATCTCAAAGCAGCAAGGTGCAAGGTAGCAGAGGAGTGACAGACCTGAGCTTGAGTCAGCACCTTCAGAGGAAGAAGCGAGATATTTAGGTGGAAGAGGAACAAAGCTGAATAGATAGTCTCCCTCGCACTGCACTGTAACCTGTCAGTAATACGCTGTTTTGGTTGGGTTTGTGTTTCTTGGGCAAAGACATATCTCTCTCTCTCTCTCTCTCTCTGTAAGAAAACCAACTCCAAACTAAAGAAAAGTGAGGTAGTGTGTATCTGAAATAAATGCGGAGCATGCTGGAGGAACTCGGGTCTGGCAGCATCTGTGGACAGGGAAACAATGTTCACCTTTCGAATCCAGAATGCCTCTCTTCAGACCAGGCAAAAACGATTCTTGCAGTAACTACTTATGACAAGATACTTTTGTGATTTTAGCATTTCATGTTGATGTGTATTGGTAAGATTCCTGATTACACTTCAGTGGTTACACAGTCAGCTGGAGATTGGGTGGATCTCTTGATGGTTTCCTCCTTTGTCTGATATCTTGTACAATAATCTCAGAATTAAGGAGTGCTAATTTAAGGCTGAGATAAGGAGGAATTTCTTCTGAGGGTTGTGAGCCTTTGGAACTCTTTGCCACAGAGAGCTGTGGGGGCAGAGTCCTTGTGTATGTTTAAGGCTGAGATATCCAGATTCTTGATCAGTCGGGGAATCGATGGTTACGGGGAAAGTGGCTGTGAGGAAAGTCGGATCCACCATGATCCTATTAAATAGTGGAGTAGGGTTGAGGGGCCGAACGATCTCCTTCTCTTCCTATTTCTTATGGTCTCAGTGACTCTGACTTAGTGAGGAGGCTGTGAATCTAACCAGTTCGTACCCACTACCTGTGCTCACCTCTCACTATCTCACCACACTCTCCACTCCCCTTTATCTATAGATTCCCATACCCCCACATCCAGTCCTGAAGAAAGGTTATATCCAAAAACATTGACTTCTCCATCTCCTGATGCTGCCTGGCTTGCTGTGTTCTTCCAGCCTCCTGTTATGTCTACTTTGGATTCCAGCATCTGCAGTTTGTATGTCTCTAAGTACATGAATGTGGCTGTCAGCCAGTAACTGTTATAGGACAGGTGATAAGGAGAGATTAGATTACCTACAATGTGGAAACAGGCCCTTCGGCCCAACAAGTCCAGACCAACCCTCTGAAGAGTAACCCAGACCCATTACCCTCTGACTAATGCATCCAGTACTATGGGCAATTTAGCATGGCCAATTCACCTGACCTGCACATCTTTGGACTGTGGGAGGAAACCGGAGCACCCGGAGGAAACCCACCGCAGACTTGGGGAGAATGTGCAAACTCCACACAGTCGCCCGAGGCTGGAATTGAACCTGGGACCCTGGCGCTGTGAGGCAGTAGTGCAAACCACTGAGCCACCGTGCCACCCTAAAGAGGATTGGAGTCTGGGAGAATATGGTGAAGACAATGCTGAAGCTCACTGTCCCGAAACATGCCTAGGGAAAAGAAACACACACACACGATGGGAAAAGCTCGTGATCGTCCCAGCCTCTAAATACAGCGATGTGTTCCTGACAGCCCACCTCCTCTCAAAGAGAACTTGTATCTCATCATTTCTCCTTTTTCATTTCTCTTTTGAGCAACTCACCACTTTCTTCAGCAAAGGTGAACCAGGTCTGTGCCAACTTCACCTCCTGGTATGCCACCTTAAAGACACATCATTCAGGGTTGCTGGCTTCTCTCTCCAGCTGGTTCTGTGGGAGTTGACCCAGGGGCCTCTGTGTTGATACAAGTGACTATATCCATATATATATACGCGGGAATCCTGAATTAGGACTGTCAAATTAAAATCTCGACTTGTCTGAGTTAAATGTCCGTCTTAAGGGGCCCAAGCTAGGATGATTAATATTGGCCACAAATGTTGTCAATAAACTAAATGCTTTCTAATGAAAGGTGCAACAAACCAGACAACGATGTACAATATATTATAGATTGTACACTTAAAAATATATCAGGTTGTGTGAAGACTTCTTATAAAACCAGGCAAAGAGTAATCTGAAAATTGCAGTGTCATTGGTCAATTATTTTTTCAACACATTTGTTGATTAACAAATTAATGGTTGTGTTATAACAAATTAATGGTTGTGGAGGGTGGTGCATGTATGGAATGAACTACCAGAGGAAGTGGTGGAGACTGGTACAATTGCGACATTTAAAAGACGTGGGATGAGTATATCAATAGGAAGGGTTTCGAGGGATATGGGCCAAATGCTGTCAAATGGGGCTAGGTCAGGTCGGTGTGGATGAGTTGGACCTAAGGGTCTGTTTCCGTGCTGTATAATTCTATGAAAGAGACCTTGTCAGTAAGCTTAGAGATAGCACAAAGTGAGAAGTTGATTGAATGTTCTTGGGATGTAGGTATTGTTGGCTGGGTCAGTATTTATTGGCCAGCCCCAGTGCCCACCTAGAAGGTGGCATTGGATCTTCTTGAGTTGCTATTGTCTATGTGGATTCGTGGTCTGACATGACTGTGTGGCTGTTTGGGCCATTTCAAAGGGCAGCTAAAAGTCAGTCATGAGGCTGTGCATTGTCTAGACCAGAAGACTTCTCCCTCCCTGCAGGAGATCAGTGAAGCAGATGTGATGCCACAACAGTCCAGTTGTTTCATGATTTGTATTCATGAGACTAACATTTTAGATTTAGTAATTATTCGAATGTTGGCTTTCCAGCTGATAAGATGGGATTTCAACTCATACCTGCAGACCATTAGTCTGACCGTCTGGATGGCTGGTTGAGTCACAGAACCATTACACTATAATCTTCACTGATATGAGCCACAGTAGCAATTTGTTGGGACCACAACTGTTTACAATTTACATAGAATTGGAGACCAAGTGTATTATGTCAAAGTTTGCAGATGACACTAGGATGACTGGTAGAGCAAAGTGTGCAGAGGACACGAACGTCTGCAGAGGGATGTTGATGGATTAAGCGAATGAGCAAGGGTTTGGCAGATGGAGTACAATGTTGGTAAATGTGAGGTAGGAATAACAGCAAAATGGAATATTATATGAATGGTGAAAGATTACAGGAAACTGATGTACACAGGGAGCTGGATGTCCTTCTGCATGAATCACAAAAAGTTGGTTGCACGTGCAGCAGCTAATTAAGAAGGCAAATGGAATATTGTCCTCCATTGCTAGAGGGACGGAGTTTAAAAACAAGGAGGTTATGTTGCAGTTGTATAGGGTACTGGAGAGGTCACACCTGGAGTACTGCGTGCAGTTTTGGTCCCCTTACTTGAGAAAGGGTGTACTGGCACTGGAGGGGGTGCAGAGGAGATTCACTAGCTTGATCCCAGAGTTGAGGGGAGACTGAATAGACTGGGATTATGTTCATTGGACTTTAGAAGAATGTGGATTGGGGTTGTGGACCTTATAGAAACATGTAAAATTATGAAGGGAATAAATAAGATAAAAACAAAGGAGTTCTTTCCACTGACAGATGAAACTAGAACTCGAAGGCATAGCCTCCAAATAACGGGGAGCAGATTTAGGACGGAGTTGAGGAGGAACTTCTTCACCCAAAGGGTTGTGAATCTGTGCAATTCCCTGCCCAGTGAAGCAGTTGACGCTCCCTCATTGAATGTTTTTAAGGCAAAGGTCGATGTTAGAACAGTAAAGGAATTAAGGGTTATGGTGAGTGGGTGGGTAAGTGGAGCCGAGTCCACAAATGGATTTTATTGAATGGTGGAGCAGGCTCGATGGAGCAGATGGCCTTCTGTTCCTGTTCCTTATGTTCTTAAGTTGTGTTTGTAAGCCACCTCAATCAGAGCAAAATGTCTCAATGCTCTTCGTACGAATGTCAGATGAGATGAGGGCTCTTCTTGCCTTACAGTCAGGCTTCGTGGGATCACTTAGGCCCATTGAGCTACATAGCAACTGAGAAACTAGATCCTGGCATAAATCTCATCCAGTGTCAATAACTGAGCCCTTCACAAGCTACGTTCTTTTGGGAAGGAATCACAAACTCTTCAATGGAGACCTGTGGAAGACAATCTACCAGAGCAAGTTTAGAGGTTGATCAGTTTCTTTGGGGAGCTGAGTGACACATGGATGACTAATCTAGAAACAATATGCACCAACTTCACATGTACAGAAAATAACAGAGAGCTAGAACAATCTGCAGACAGGTAAAAGCCAAGTACTGCAGATGCTGGAGAACTAAAATAATACACAGAGAATACTGGAGAAACTCAGCAGTTCTGGCAGAATGTATGAGTAGAGAAACAGAGTTAACATTTTAAGTCTAACATGACTCTCCTTTGGACCAGCAGATGGGAATCTGACTTTAATAATTCCATCAAATTACTAAATAATGTACTGATTATCTCCTTACATAGAATATAGGAGAACAATTCCATTAAATTACTAAATAATGTACTATTTATCTCCTTATACACAGTGTAAGAGAACAATTTCCGATGTTCACAATATATTGTTGAATTTTAAGTAATATGATCTTATTCAAAGAGTATTATAAAAACACTCAATAGATATTAGTAAATATAAGCATTGTGTGCATTTTTTAATGAGAATTATAATGCATCAATATATACACTTGACCATATTCTATAGCAATTAATGCAGATTATTCAATGCAACTAGTAGAGATTGGATAGACAGTATCCACCTGATAGATTATATAATGGTATATTTTGTACTTATGGAAAGTTGAAGTAAATCTTTGGCAAAGAGTACATAACTATTCACACGGGGCCCTGTTCTTTGTAGGTAAGAGGTGTTTTTTCTACTTTGCACCTTTGCAAACGCAGCCAATCTCAGCTGCATTATCTTTGACAATGCCCTGACCAATCAGAGAGTCTACCTGCGTGGTCTGAGTTTTTACGTGGAGGTGCCAGTATTGGACTGGGGTGGTCAAAGTCAGAAGTCACACGACGTCAGGTTATAGTCAAACAGGTTTATCTGAAATCACAAGCTTTTGGAGCGCTGCTCCTTTGTCAGCACTTCACCTGATGAAGGGACAATGCTCCAAAAGCTTGTGATTTCAAATAAACCTGTTGGACTGTAACCTGGTGTCGTGTGACTTGATCTGAATCAATCAGCTAAGATTGATGGTTAACAGTCCCTGCTGTATTTCCAATGTCAACCATAGTCCAATCAATCAGTCCCCTTTTCATGCTATATAAATTGTTGTTCCCTTTCTAAGTTTAGTTTGATGCAGCCCAGTCCCGATGAAAATAGGGCAAAGAAGTTTGACTTTATATCTCTTTTTAACATTAATTCCTGTACTTTAAACTTCTCATTGGCTCACACGGATCCCTGTTTCCTGTCCATTGGGAACTGTTAAAATTAATCCAAGTGCACCCAAGTCGTCCAAGTACTCTTCACTTACCTCTGATCATTGAGAAAATAATGTTTAAAAAATCGATATTCCAAACATATGATCAGGTTTATCTGAACCCAGGTTATCCATTCACTTTGCAAAGGCACTTTAACTTGTTGACATGTCTGTGATATCAGCCAGGTCTTTTCTTTCCTCTTGCAGTTGATGGACCTCCAATGTACCCATCGCGCTTCACCTATCTCCCACCAAAGTATCCGGATAAAATGATATTTGATGAAGTAAGTACCATCCAGATACGATGGGGTCTCTCCATGTTTGGAATTAGATGCAGCACACTTAAACAAACAGAAAGTACTGGGGAAACTCTGCAGGTCTGGTAGGATCTGTGGAGGGAAATGGAGTTAACATTTCAAGTCTAATGTGACTCTTCTTTGGTTGTTCTGAAGCATTTTTGGTTTAGATGTCTAGCATCCACAGTATTTTGCTTTTATTTTACTTACCTGCTTATCCTGCCTACTGTTCCTCCCCCTGGTGTTTCCCTCTTGGGTTGGTGGGATTGGAATCTCTTTCTTAACCACTGTCTCTCAATGCCACCTCCCACCAGCCCACTCTCAAAAAGTCTTCTTGGAAATCCCCTTTGGTTGTGCTTTTTGCCACTTCCTTGATTATTCATTCCATCTTGCTGCTCCATGTGGCTCAGTGGTTAGCACTGCTGCCTCTCAGCACCAGGGACTTGGGTTCGATTCCAGCCTCGAGCGACTGTCCGTGTGGTAAAAACAAGGACTGCAGATGCTGGAAACCAGATTCTGGATTAGAGTGGTGCTGGAAAAGCACAGCAGTTCAGGCAGCATACCGAGGAGCAGGAAAATCGACGTTTCGGGCAAAAGCCCTTCATCAGGGATGTGTGGAGTTTGCACATTCTCCCTGTGTCTGCGTGGGTTTCTTCTGGGTGCTCCAGTTTCCTCCCACAATCCAAAGATGTGCAGGTCAGGTGAATTGGCCATGCTAAATTGCCCATAGTGTTAGGCGCATTAGTCAGTGGTATATATAGGGTAGGGGAATGGGTCTGGGTGGGTTACTCTTCAGAGCATCAGTGTGGACTTGTTGGGCCGAAGGGCCTGTTTCCATATTGTAGGGAATCTAATCATGTCAGTCTCTCTGTTAGTGAAGCATTTTTGGGGCATGTAGACAACATGTGAGTGCAACCATGGATGTTTCCCATTCACTGGCAATGTTGACTGGTTGACCAACATTGACTGATTATGTTACATGTTCCATTTCCTTGCTGTAGCCTCTGTGTTCCCATGAACGTTGAACCAGTTAGCTGCAATGATTAGGAGTGTCACGCTTATTGGTGCCAATAGTGTACGTTCAGTTCTTGCACTGGCCATGTTAGTTCTTGGATGAAGCTTCTCCTTCTTGCCCACTCTGTGATTACATGGCGTTGTTGACAACCTTCAGACATGGAGGGTGCTGCTATGAGGGTGTTCTTTCCAAGTTCAGGTTAACCTTTAGAATGGCGGAGCAGGTTCAAGGGGCAGAATGGCCTCCTCCTGTTCTTATTTCTTATTGTCTTAAGGTCTTACTGCCCAGAAATCATTTCTCCCTGGACCAATGGATTCATTAAGTGCTGAAATAAATCATTAATATTATACTAATACATCAGAGAAATACAATTATTGGACAGTAACCGGAAAATATAATCCAGACAATCTCTGGCTCTGTTTCTCCTCTTTCTTTCTCTTGGCCTTTTCGTTTCACCCTTCTTTCCAACTATTTCCGATTAAAGTTTGAAATTGTTCCTTGTTGGAGCTGCCTCCTGCTGCTCCATTTGGAGGTAAGACATTTAGAAAATCTGAATTTCCTTTTGTGGAAACCTATCTGTAAAAGGTGGGCCGTGTGGGGCTGTAGCTTTGTAAGGTTTTAGCCCGTGCAATGCATAAAGAAAGCTCACATTTTTTTGTTTCCTATTTTTTGCAGGTTTTCCTCATAAACCTCAAACGACGGCCAGAAAGACGGACGAGAATGCTTCAGGCATTGTATGAACAGGAGATTGACTGCAAAGTAGTAGATGCTGTGGATGGGAGGTCAGTTGGCTTTATTGGGGACATAAGAGTATTGATTATCAACTCAGCAAATCAATAGACAGTGTACAAGTGGATTACATGGAGGAGGTGATGGAATGTCAGTGGCCTAGTAATCTAGAGCCCAGGTTCATGGTCTGTGGGCATAGACTCAAATCCCAATATTGGCACTTTGTGACATTTTGTATTCAGTAAAATCTGGAGTTAAAAGCCAGTCTAACGGTGACCATATATTGATCGTCATACAAAACTATCTGGTCCATGAGTCTCCTTGAGGGAAGGAAATCAGCAATCCTCACCTGGTCTGGGCTACACGTGACTCCAGACCCACAGCAATGTGGCTGACTCTTCACTACCCTCTGAAATGGGCTAGAGAGCCAGTCAGTTCAAAGGCAACTCAAGACGGGGGCAACACACTCTGGCCTTGCCAATGTTACCCACTGAGAATAGAGAGAAGGGTAATATTCCAAGGTCGCAATCTGCGTGCTGTGGGGATTCGGAGGAAGATTTAAATCATGGAGTGTTATTCACTGACTAGCAGAGAGTTTTCAGTGCCCCGTCTAAAGTTTCCTCCAAACTTATACAATCAGAAAATAAAGATTTTCTACTGAAATAACTGCACAGAGGCTGGAATCCCGTCACCAAGTCACCCTTTATTTACATGTGCACAGAGCCAGTCCCTAGAGTGAGGGGATTCTCTGAATCTCCTGTCAGCCAGGACCTCTTAGTCAATGACATCCGCTTGGCCCTCGTTCATATCACTATAGCTACTCATTTATCTTACTGCTATTTTATGAGATCTTCCTGTGAGCTGCGTTTTCCCACATTTCAACAGTGTAAATGCACAAATGTAAATCACTGTCTAAGGGATATAATGCGCCTAATTTTAAGTCCCTCACCTGCGTAGAGTTCAACCTGAGCCTGAGGTATGGATGCGAGTTCCTTCATGTGTGATTGATTTATGCAGGCCCTGATGGAGCAAGGTTTGATTTTTGGATCTCTGTTGAGTCATTATTTAGGTCCAGTAGCCTGGAGACTCACCTCCTTGAAGCTAGACCCTTGGTGATTATTCCCAGTGAAGTGCTGTGATCTCTGTTAGTGTGTAGATTCAGACCTGGGGTCTACCTCAGCTGGGACGGGAATTGATTCCCGTGCTGCAGGTCTTAGTCTGATGCACACTCTAGCCATCGGACCCCCCCCCCCTCTGAGAGTGTAAAAACTTCAAGGATAGTTTCTGCTTTGGCTACACAGTTGGGCATAGGCTTTGGGCAAGGACACTTTGGGTTTTCAAAACATCTTCCAGGCATAGACGAAGGGCACAAGAAAATAAGCAGAATATCAAGAAGAAATGCCTCTTCTGGTTAGAAGTTGAAGTAAAACTAACTCTTTTCCCTACAGAGTTAAACATAGACAATAGAAGCAGGATCAGGCCATTGGGCTGTTTTAACCGCTCCACCATTCAATATGATTGTGGCTGATCTACCAACTCAGTCCCCTGTGCCTGCTTCCTCCACATACCCTTTCATCCCTTTAGCCCTAAGAATTCTATCTTAACGCCTTCTTGAAAACAAGCAATGTTTTGGCCTCAGTTGCTTTCTTTGGCAGGGGATTCCACCAGCTCCCAACTCTCTGGGTGAAGACATTTCTAAGAAGAATCCTATTGTACTGGAAGCTATTTCTCTCCCCACAGACGTTGCCAGACCTGCTGAGTTTCTCCATCATTCTCTGGTTTTATTTCACCCCCTGAATCTCTGCTGAATCTCTCGCTTGATGTCCTCTACACCCTGCCCAGCACTAACCCTTTTAATCTACTTGGTCCTTAATCAAGTGCCCAGATAAAATATAAAACCAAGGGTTTGGCGTGGGCTGAATGTATCTGTGATCCCACTGTGCCCACGCTGAGGATGGTAATGAATGAAATCTGCAGTTAATTGGGAAAATGTGGCTGCAACTTTTAACAAGTTGCCAAATGAAAACTGAGCCAGTTGGGGATTTAAAAGAAGCCTGCTGAATTTTCTGTGGCTCAACAAGTAATATGTTTGTTTCATTTATTTGATATTACTAAAGACAGATAATGGGTAATGAATGTGTTGTGCAGAGAGTAAATTTCAGTTAACACGATGAAGCAATGAAGTTTGATTCGATTTGTTTTGTTCTGCCAATTCTCTCACCGCCTTAGCAGGAGACACAGACTGAATGCAGGGGTAATGTTGATAAAAATGCCAGGCACAGAAGTGATTGCTCCTTGGCCAGCTTTTCCACTGTGGGGAGCATCACAACCTTGCCAGATTCTGTCCTCACTGGATGCAGGAACACACGTGCAATTCTCAATCACTACTGGATAATTGGAAACATAACTCTTCACTGATTATTACCAAATTTCTAGCCCAGGGACCATTGAGTTCAGCTGTAATGCTGAAGGTTTTGTTTTATGCGTCCACGGGATGGGTCACTGGTCGGACCAACATTGATTCAAGATTAGAGTGGTGCTGGAAAAGCACAGCAGTTCAGGCAGCATCTGAGGAGCAGGAAAATCGATGTTTCAGGCAAAAGCCCTTCATCAGGAATAGGACCAACATTGATTGCCCATCCCTAATTGTAAGTTTAAAGAAAGAGTGAGTTCCAGGGTCACTTACAAGGAGAGACTCCTGTCTTCCTGAACTCTGCTGTTCATTGAGCTTCATCAGTGAGTGAAAAGCACAGACTGTCTTTTCCAATTAATATGGTCCGAGGCCCCTTTGACCATCAAGGGTACACTTCGAAATCTTCTCATCTAAAACGTTTCTCTCTGTTATTCCACTTTGGATTTTAGTTTTGGTCATCATTGAATAGATGAAAGGCAGTCATGGAGCAATTTTTGGTCCCTCAGCGAATTGAGGGATACAGAGAGAGCCAGGAAGGTGCAGTTGAGGTGGAAGTTCAGCCAGGATTGCTCTGAATGGTGGAGCAGGCTAAAAGGGGCCAAATGGTGTATTCGATTTCTTATGTTTGTATGCTCCTCTCTCCAAACAGTTTACAGCTCAGCAAAGTGACCAATCTCCTGTTGCAAGCTGAGACAGTAACTGTAGACTGCCTGCAGTTGGTTTATTACACAGATCTCAGAAACGCAGTATATCTTTAAGATAGATGGGAACAATTATGACAATGAAATGCTGCCGTCTAAGAAGTTTCCATCTTACTCTTAGTACATTCAGTCAGTGCTTAGTCTGTTAATGAGCAGACAGCTAGTCAGTCATCCACATAATGTGGCAGTCATTGAAGTGAATGTAGTACCCACACTATACTATATACGTAAGTGTGAGATGAATGAATAAACGAACTAGCTTTATTGTCTCTCAGTGAGTACAGTGAAAAGTTTATACGTCACCACTTACAGTGCCCTGTTAGGTACAAAGGTACCTAGGTACAGCTGCTTTAGTTACAAGATCTTAGAAAATGGAGAAATAAAAATCCAGAACAGTGGTCTTCCAACTCAGACCATGCTGGCACCTAGCCTCCATCCTGCACCAGGCCCAGCCTCTAGTCCGCACTCAGCCTGCCTCCAGTCCGCACCAGGCCCTCGCTGTAGTCTGCATCAGGCCCCGCCTCCAGTCCACACCGGGCCCGGCCTCCAGACCACACTGGGCCCAGCCTCTAGTCTGCATCAGGCCCGGCCTCCAGTCCACATCGGGCCCGCCTCCAGTCCGCCTCAGGCCCCGCCTCCAGTCCACATCGTGCCCGCCTCCAGTCCACACTGGGCCCGGCCTCCAGTCTGCATCAGGCCGGGCCTCCAGTCCGCACTGTGCCTCAACTCCAGTCCACACCGTGCCCTGGCCTCCAGTCCGCAATATGCTCAGGCCTCTAGTCTGCACCGGGCCCAGCCTCTAGTCCGCATCGGGCCCGGCCTCTAGTCCGCACCGGGCCCGGCCTCTAGTCTGCACCGGGCCCGGCCTCTAGTCCGCACCGTGCCCCAATTCCAGTCCGCACTGGGCCCCGACTCCAGTCCACACCGGGCCCAGCCTCTAGTCCGTACTGTGCCTCGGCCTCCAGTCCACACCGGGCCCCAGCTCCAGTCCACATTGTGCCCCGACTCTAGTACACACCGTGCCCCAACTCCAGTACACACCGTGCCCCAGCTCCCATTCACATCCGACCCTGGCTCCAGTTCACACGCAGCTTGGCTCCAGTACACACCAGGCCCCGGCCATGGTAGCATAAGTTGTATAAAGCTAGCTGCAGTGCCTCTTTCTCTGTACCGGGACAGGTGCATGAACATAGTGCAGACCAGGGGATGAGCATACTGGGAAAATAAAGGCTTGCATTTATATAGCCTCCTGTGTGATCTCAGGGAGCTCCCAAATATCTTCAATTTTGTTTTTGAGGAGTTATTGCTGGTAATGTTTCACAAGGGCACTTAATGTTGCGCACAGCAAGAAGCCCATAAATGTTAGTGATATGAATGATCGATTAATCTGGTGTGGGGTTGACGGTTGTGTTTTGGCCAGAGCGTTGTGAGAACTTGCCATTCTGCTTTACAGGGTAACGGGGATCTTTAATCTGACAGAGAGAGTCAGCTTAGCATTGCATCCAAAAGGGAGCAGTTTCAGCAATAAATTACCAACGTAGATAGTGTAGTCAGAGCCACTGGCTGGATAGGGTTTAAACCCCTTAACTTCTGTCTGGCTAAAAGTTGATAGAATCACCTCTAAACCATTACTCTCTGTGGGGTTGTGCATACTTCATTTATTTGAGGGCAGATAAGCTATTTTGCTGACGTTCTTGATTTGTTCTCCTCAGTGCTCTGAACAGCAGCACCATTAAATCAATGGGAATTAACATGTTACCAGGATATTATGACCCATTCTCTGGCAGGACTTTAACCAAGGGGGAGGTTGGATGCTTTCTTAGCCACTATTCCATCTGGAAAGAGGTAAGTGTCTTTGCTGTCATTCTCTTTATTTTTTTCTTTAAATTGTTGTGTTTTTGTTCTGAGTTTACAGTCTGGAGTCTTATGACCCAAAGTTAGAGACATGCAAGAGTTAGCTTCATTAAATCGGGCAATATATTATCTCTGGAATGTTCTGCTGGTCATGATTATTTACATCTTAAAGTTATAATACCAAGTATATTTATTGGTGGCTTTGGCAGACATTATAATGTATGGAGATTTGACCATGTATGGGTTTCTTCTGGCCTGGAAGTGCTGAGTCATGTGTTAGGCAGTTGTCTTGGTGCTGGTATCCATTTTCTACTTCAATAAAATAACTTCCGAAAAGTGTGGCACTGGAAAAGCACAGCAGGTCCGGCAGCATCTGAGAAGCAGGAGAATCGACGTTTCGGGCATAAGCCCTTCATCAGGAATGTGGAGTGGGTGGGGGTGATAAATAGATGGGGGCGGGATGTGGCTGGGAGAAAGGTAGCTGGAAAGGATGGGTAGATGCAGGTGGGGTTTGATGGTGATAGGTTGGAGCGGAGGGTGGAGCAGATAGGTGGGAAGGAAGATGGACAGGTGGAACAGTTCAAAAGGATGGTGCCGAGTGAGAGGGTTGGATCTGGGATAAGGTTGAGGGAGGGGAGATGAGGAAACTGGTGAGATCGATGTTGATGACGTGTGGTTGGATGGTCCCAAGGCAGAAGATGAGGCATTCTTCCTCCAGGCTCCATGTGGCAAGGATTTGGCGGTGGATAATAAAATAACTTTGTCATATATGTGCCTGAGCAGTGTGTTTTAGTGAGTGGGGATCATTAAAGACTGGCTCCATCCCTCTGACGATGTGCAGTAGCCCGGGACAACATCTCTGCTTTGATCTTTCTATTGTTCTGAAGATTTGAGGCCTTGAATCCAATTGTATTGTCCGCACCACTTCCCAAGGCTGAGGTTAGCCAGCTTGGCATTGGCCAGAGATTGAGTTTGGCCTACTCTGGCTTTGTGTGACATTTTACTTGGTATGATGCCAGAATCCCACTGAGTCCATCAAGGAGTCCTTCAGTTTTTGCCAACTTATGCCAGGTTCTTCAGGATCGCTATTAATAGGTGTTAGTGTTGGCTCTGGGGCAGTGCAGAGTGGCCCTGAACTGAGTAGGTCATCGCCAACCCTCAGTCTCTGCTGAGTTAGTTGATCCCAATCCATGAGATGTGGTTTCCATTCCCATGCTAGGCCTTGACTTGTGTTATTTTGATCTCTGGTGTGTGTCAAAACTATCCCCAAATCATGCCTTGAGTTGGATCTTGCCTTCCCTTACAATTCTGACGCACCCCATGAACACTTAGATCACTAATGACCACAGATTCAAGGTCGGGAGGGGAAATCTCAACAGATCATTCCCATCTCAAACCCAGAAGCATTTAATTAAATTGTAGCCCCAGTACTAATGTTGAGACAAACCTATTCAAGGCTACAAATGACCCTGAGATCTTCTCATTGCTAAGAAACAGGCTTCTCAGACCTAGTTTTTGTCAATTAATTAGATCCTTGCTGATTCACACTTCAATTTCTTTATCTGCCTTTGTTTGATAAAACGTAATCTCCTTATTTAATGAAAATATATGCACCTCAGTCTTATAAGCTCCAAGCACTTCAGCATGACAGCTTTTTGATGGAGAGGATTCTAGATTTTTGTTTCATTTTTGTGTGAAAAATGGTTTCTCTTCTGTTTGGTCCAGGTCTTCAATTTGAAGATCATACCCCCATGAATTTCCTGTACAACAGGAAGTAGTTTTCCCCAGTAATTCCGCATGACTACCCAAGCAGCTCCAGCAGAGAATCCTTCAAACCTCTATAACAAGGGCATACAAAACTGGAGGCTGCAACCTGTTCTCATGATTTGACCCACTTTGATATGGCACCATCGTGATGGATCTCCACTGCAAGTCCTTCAAGGCCAATGTTGTTACACTTTGATCACAGGTTGTGGATCGAAACCTGAGCAAGGCCGTGGTGTTTGAGGACGATGTGAGGTTTGAGGCTTACTTCAAGAGGAAGCTGGTGAGACTGCTGAGAGAGATAGAAAATGTCGGATTGAATTGGGACCTGATGTAAGTAATCAGTAGAGATACCCGCATTTAATAAAAATGTTCCATAACCTAAATCAGCATCAATTACCTGGACTAATGTCAATCTCATGGAGACAGGTCGGGGTACCATTTGGGGGCAGCCAGAGAGAGGTGTTTCCTGTTTTATTTTCCTTATTGCCTTGGAATGTTTCAAGGTTTTACCCCTCCTGGGTACTTATACAGCTTTGGATAGTTAAGGGTGAGAGCATGCGATGAGGTGTATAAGGTATTGCACCCATATTAGCTGAGTGAACCATTCAGAATGTCTGTGATTTTGGAATGAATTGTACATTTTTGTCGATGATGTCTGCCTCTGTCTTCCTCAGTGTATCCGTTTCTGTCGTTCATGTATATGTGTGTGTGTCATTTAATTGGCCCCCTCCCACTTCCTTTTATACAAAATATACAACAGAAGGGGATGGAGAAACTCAGTGGGTCTGGAAGCAGCTGTGAAGAAAGAATCAGTGTTCACGTTCTGAGCCCAGTGTACTATCCTTTGGAGTCCATTCTTTTGTCTTTTTCTTTCATCTCTGTGATACACTCTGTCCAGCTCGGTTTGTACACACCGTAGGTGACTGCAAGGCTTCTTGCCAGTTCCACTCCTGTTGTCAGTATCCTGTCACTTTCCAGCAGAGGGGTGACAAAACCTGGATTTATTAAGCACTTATACATCCAAAAACACTTGACAGGAGTGTTTTAGAATCAGAGAGATGTACAACTTGGAAACAGATCCTTCAATCCAACTCGTCCATGCCGACCAAATATCCCAACTTAATCTAGTCCCATTTGCCAGCACCCGGCCCATATCCCTCCAAACCCTTCCTACTCATATACCCATCCAGATGTCTTTTAAATGCTGCAATTGTACCATCCTCCACCATTTCCTCTGGCAGCTCATTCCATACACACACCACCCTTTGCGTGAACAAATTACCCCTTAGATCCTTTATAAATCTTTGCCCCTCTCACCCTAAACCTATGCCCTCTAGTTCTGGACTCCCCCAGTCTGGGGAAAAAAAACATATCTATTTATCCTATCCATGCCCCTCATGATTTTATAAACCTCTATAAGGTCACCCCTCAGCCTCTGATGCTCCAGGGAAAACAGCCCCAGCCTATTCATCCTCTCCCTATAGCTCACACCCTCCAACCCTGGCAACATCCTTGTAAATCTTTATTGAACCCTTTCAAGTTTCACAACATCCTTCCTATAGGAGGGAGACCAGAATTGCACGCAATTCCAAAAGTGGCCTAACCAATGTCCGCAACATGACCTCTCAACTCCTGTACTCAATGCACTGACCAATAAAGGAAAGCATACCAAACGTGTTATGAAAGAAGATTTGACACTGACCCATACATGCAAATGTCAGGGCAGGTGAGCGAGGTTTTCAGGAGAGCACTACAGGAGGAATGATAGGAAAACTGGCAAAGATAGGGAGGGAGTTCCAGCAATGGCTGCCAGTGGCCAGGAGTTGACTTTCCCACTAGCCCCAAAGGTTTCTCACAACATGGGTCCCAGCTGTGTCAGCTGCTTCCTACATCTACCACCACCTGTACCTTATCTCTCTTCCTGTCTTCCAGGTGCTAGTAAAATTCAGTCCATAAAGTACAAAAACCAGGAAGTTATGTTCTATATGGATTTGACCCCAGGTAGAGTATTGTGCCCAAGTTTAGGCACCACGTGGTTGCAAAGACTCCATTTGCTGAATGGAGGAAAGAGATTTATTAAAATGAGTTGACAGTGTGGCGCTGGAAAAGCACAGCAGGTCAGGCAGCATCCAAGGAGCAGGAAAATTGGTATTTCGGGCCAGAGCTCTTCATCAGGAATTCCTGATGAAGGGCTCCGGCCCGAAACACCGATTCTCCTGCTCCTCGGATGCTGCCTGACCTGCTGTGCGTTTCCAGCACCACACTCTCGACTCTGACCTCCAGCATCTGCAGACCTCACCGTCTCCTAATTTTACTAAAATGGGTCCAGGCGTGAGTTCACTCCATAGTTACATAGACTGGAGAAACTGGGATTATTCTCCTTTGAATTAAAAGGTAAATGATTGAGATGTTTTTAAAATCACAAATAGCTAAAATAAATAAAGATAAACTTTCTCCTATGGTTGAAGGATCGATTCCTGAGGGTCCAGATAAAGGAGATTGACAAATTAACTAGATGCAAAATGGAATGGAAGTTTTAGCATGAGGGGTGTCATAGTTTGCTTAGGATTCGAAACACTGTGCCTGATAGATTCAACAGTAGCCTTCAAAAGGAAACTGATTAAACTATAGAAAGAAAAAAACTTTGCAAGGCTACAGAGAAAGAGCAGGAATGTGGAACTAGCTAGATTGTTTAAAAAAAACAGTATAGACTTGATGGGCTGTTTGGTCTGCATTTGTGTTATGCTGTTCAGTGTTTGTAAGGCTATGCATGAGTCACCCAGCAACTAACTGACTCAGATCTGTTACTTCAATAACAGTGTATGAGCCAGGCCTTCCTTACTCTTCATATCTCTGGATGACCTCAGCCATGTATTTATGACTGCAACCTCAGTATGGGGGAGAAAGTTTCCTCAGAATGTTTTAAGGAAGGGCAAGTATTAAGTATTGGAGAAAATAAATTGTTTTTCATTTTCCAGCTACCTTGGTCGGAAACAAGTAAATCCCAAACAAGAGGAGGCTTCAGCAAATGTTCAGAATTTAGTGGTCGCTGAGTACTCATACTGGACTCTGGCGTATGCCATTTCGCAGCAGGGAGCAAAGAAATTGATCGACTCTGATCCATTGAAAAAGATACTTCCTGTGGATGAGTTCTTGCCCATCATGTATGACAAGCACACAAAGTGAGTCCATCTCTGTTTTAAATTGCTATAACTCAAGAAAGGACTTACAGAATCAAATATTTCATTCAAGTGCAACATGCACTGATATTCAGGATCCCACGTCAAAGTGTCCAAAAACCTGTCTGTGGCTGTCAAGCAGACTGTGAAATGGGACACACACCTGTTGTGACAATGAGCACTTCTCAGGCCATCAATGTAGCACTAATGCAGTAAAGCAAGTCCTCAGGTCCAGTCCGTTGCGCTGCTGAACCAAGCGAATTCTGTGCAGTTGGGACTCGGTAAAGCCTGAGAGAATTTCAGTTGCTCAGTGTGGCAAGGATTCAGGAAAGTCCTGGGGTGTGCGTGATTAATAGTTCATAAAGCAGAGCGTGGGAGTTGAAAGCCCTCAAGCAATATTTGCTTTGTGCAACCGAGCCAGATGAGAGCTGAGCAATCAAATCCATGGACAGTCCTGGCTTGGTGAACCTTACCATTTGAGGGAAGGGATTGGAGTGCAATTTCCAAGAATCCAGGGAAGAGTAGTCCCAGAGAAGCTATGTGAACAATAGTATTTGAGCATTTGTTGAGGCTGTTCATGATGACATGATGTTGAGAGACTATAAAGGCCACACCATTGCAAGTGAAGTTTTAGTGAGATTTGGTGACCCACAGTGTCACTAGCATGAGGTGAAGGCAGTGATGGGGGTCATGGTGAGTGGGGGGTGGGGGGGGAGGGGGGATAGTTATAGACTGTTGAGAAAACTGAGGATCTGTTTGATCACATTTGCTCGTTGATGTGTTCTTTGGGGTTTTTGACTCATTTATCTATTGTCCATGTTTGCCTCATCTCATGTTGGGCTGTTAGAATATAAGAGTCGAAAAGTGTGGCACTGGAAAAGCACAGCAGGTCAGGCAGCATCAGATATCGCCTGACCTTGTGTGCTTTCCCAGCACCACACCTTTTGACTTTGATCTCTGCAGGTTTCACTTTCCTCTGATGGAATATAAGCCATATTTAATGTTGCAGCATCTAAACCATTTTTTGTCTATAATCTTTGCATGTTCAAATTTAATTTTTAGTAAACTCGTGATTTTTTTTAGTGTTGAAAAAAGAAATCTTGATAAATTTGTCACACTAAACTGACTGAAGTCCATAACTGTTATAATTCGTGGTATTATCACCTTGGTTACATCTGAAATTTGCAATGATCAGTGAAGGAGTGGGGCTATAAAGTTCTGATGCATCCCTCCAACCTCAATCATAATGTTACTATGGGGATTCTTAATTTCAATAAAGTAACAATGCATTGAAGAACTTGTGAGGCAGTACGTAGTTTCTGCACCTCTGAGTCAGAAACTCTTGAGTTTGTGTCCTCCTCTGGGACTTAACAACTACAGAACACGCATTCTTAATGCTGTCAGGCAGGTTGATTATCAACCTGAAAATCCTTCCGTTATACCTATAGCTGGCAATAAGAGCAGGGAAGCTATGTGCTAACTGCAGAGCAACAGCCTCCTCACATTAAACCACTTGATGTGCAGGCTCTCGCCAAAGGTTCCTTGACAGGCAGACTTCGCATTTCAAGATAAATCTGGAGAGAGAGAGAGAGCGAATGTAGCAACAAGGAAAATTTTATCACCTTTTGTAAAGTTGGTGCTCAAAAGGACCAAGTAAAGGGAATTCAGAGGAGCAGTGATCTGGGTGGTGTCAATAAAATTAAGATTTGGAGGTGCCAGTGTTGGACTGGGGTGTACAAAGTTAAAAATCACAGAACACCAGGTTATAGTCCAACAGGTTTATTTGGAAGCACTAGCTTCATCAGGTGGTTGTGAAAGAGCAGTGCTCCCAAAGTTAGCACTTCCAAATAAACCTGTTGGACTATAACCTGGTGATGTGGGATTTTTAACTTAATAAAATTAAGGGACATGAAAAGAAGCAATGAACTCAGACTAGAAGTGGGAGAAAGATTCCTTATCAGACAATCAGCTTCCTCTTACAATGGTTACAGAAGTTAGAGATAGCTGCTAAAAGGGACTTTAAGCAGAGACTAATTTCTCTTCTCAGTGCCAGCCACTGGTTATTACTCCCAGGTTCTCTGGAGTAGCAGGCTTATCTAAACTCTGTCTATAGCCGGAATGAAATGTGTTGAACGTGAGGAAATGATGTTGAGTTTACAAAAAGCACAGGTCTGGTCTTACTTTTGAATTTTCAGCAGTATGATAATGATCACCACTAGCACAACAGCCAGACCACAGCCACACCTTGAACAGAGGAAAATGTCCCAAGGACATCAGCAGGAAGGGCAGGGCTTAAGGGAAGTGGCTGAAGGAAGGGGGTGAAGGGGTAGGTTTTGAGGAGGCATTCAGAATCTGGCGTATGTTCAGGAAGAGGGAGTCCCACAGAGAATGAATGTATTATGGTGGTGGAAAGCTCTGCCCTTGTTATAGTGAAAGAAGAGAGGGAATATGACAGACCAGATGGGGTAAGAGCACAGTGACTGCTGGACTGGGGGAAATAAGTTGGGAGACCAGTTTGAAAGAAGCTATGAAGGTAACATTCGTCAGGGGCTTTGGATGACTTTTAAGCAGTCAAAATGATGGTAAGCATAGCATAGGGACTGGAACTTGTGTCAGCTGGAATGTAGAGCGTCAGACAATTAAAAAAGACCATTTTTGGAATGGACAGAGCCATGCAACAGAGTTTCCATGATAGTGGAGTGGATGTTGTTATCATGGAGCTGAAAATTGATGGCGTTGATGATGAACAGAAGAGTGAACTTGAAAGCAAAACTCAAAAACAGAAAGAAAATACATTGAGCTGTGCACCTTCGGATTCATCCTGACCAGAGTAAAATCTGGTACCAATTTGCAAACTTATCACTGAGAGCCACACTGTCTGGTGGAAGAAAATTGTGGTCCATTGATGTTAGGTATCTGTGGAGCTGAAAGTAGTGAGGCACTGTTAAATGGTCAAGGTATTTTCACATGAGTGTACCATTTACAACTCCACAATGCTGAAACTATCCCTCCCCACATGCAGCAAGACCTGGATCACATCCAGGCTTGGGCTATTAAGTGGCAAGTAACATTTGTGCCACCCAAATACCAGGCAACGGTCATTCCCAATAAGACGGAATCTAACCATCTTCCCTTGACATTCAACAGCATTGCCACCGCTGAATCCTCCACCAGCCATAACCTGGGGGTTACCATTGACCGAAAACTGAACTGGACCAGTCATACAAATACTGTGGCTACAAGAGCAGGTCAGAGGCTGGGATCATGTGGCGAGTAACTCACCTCCTAACTCCCCAGAACTGTCCACCCTCAAAGCCACAGGTCAGGAGTGTCATGGAATACATTTGTCCCTCATTTAAATACCTAATGTGTTCCTGAAAAGTGGCGTGCGAAACAACCTAAACCTAAATCCCATTAAAAAGCATGTAATAAGTGTGGGCTGTGTTTCTGGCTTGGAATTTTTACATTAAAACCTACTGGCTGCCATGATTCTAATTGGCCCAAAGATCTTCTAACTATGGTAATTTATATATTCTTATTAACATTAATTCTGCTATTAACTAATAGTATATTTTTAACTTACTTGCTGTCTCCAGCCTCCGGGTCACTACTTCCATTCCTACTCACCACTAAGCTGGTGGGAAGCAGTGAGAGTTTAAGGGATGGAAGTGATGTGCAGGAGGGAGGGGTGATGGAAGGGACACATGGGAGGAACACTTTGTTTTAAAATGCGATTGAGCATATGGGGTAACCTTGTGCAAACAAAAATGAACACAGCACTATTCAAAGAATCTGATAAAAGCATTCTAAACACCATGCTGATACAGATTCATACCATACTTTAAATAGGATTACTTGTAATCTCCACCTCTCTGGCTGAGTGCAGCTTCAACAATATGAGCGGCACAGTAGCTCAGTGGTTAGCACTGCTGCCTCACAGCACCAGGGACCCTGGTTTGATGCTAGCCTCAGGTGACTGTGCGGAGTTTGCACGTTCTCCCCATGTCTGTGTGGGTTTCCTCCCACAGTCCAAACTTGAGCAGGTTAGGTGACTTGGCCATGTTAAATTGCATTTGTCAGGGGTAAATGTAGAGTAGGGAAATAGATGTGGGTGGGCTACTCTTTGGAGGGTCGGTATGGACTTGCTGGGTTGAAGGGCCTGTTTCCACACTGTAGGGATTCTAAATATCAGGCTTAACACTATCAAGGACAAAGCATCACATTTATCGCTTTAAACATTCACTTTCTCAATCATTGACACTCAATAACAGCAGTGCATACCACCTACAAAATGCACTGCAGAACTTCACCAAGGCTCCTCAGACAGCACCTTCCAAAACCACAATCTCTACCATCGAGAAGGACAAGGGCAGCAGATACAGGGGAACACCACTTATTTGCATATTCACCTGTCCTGAGCTGCAACCATATCACCGTTCCTTCACTGTAGATGGCTCAACAATTCTGGGGCTTCCTCCCCAACAGCAGCACCAACCTCCATGAACATCAGCATTGCAAGAAGGGCCTTCGCCACCTCCTTCTTAAGGGTAACATGGGATAGGCAATAAATGCTGGCTCAGCCATTGATTCTGACATGCTGAGATCAATTTAAAACAGTTGTAAACCACTTAGAGCAGTAAGTGAAACGGGACAACATGATTATTGCTTCTGATAGTGATTTTTTGTTACAACACATGGTTACAACGTCTGGTTATTTGAGCAGCAATGACCAGGAATTTAAGAATGTGATAAATTTGTAAGCACCTTGGTGAGAGACATAAGGAGTGATGGAGAGTGGAGAGTTCAAACAGGGAGCGAGCTCTGTTCTGAGGAAAAATTCTACTGGATTGAAAACATTAACTCCGTTTCTCTCTCCATGGATGCTGCCAGACTTCTCCAGGATTCTGCATTTGTTTCGGATTTCCAGTATCTGCAGTATGTTGCTTTTATTTTTGCAATTGATCTGGACATGAGAGAAACAGCAAGCTACAGCCTTGCACTGAACTGGTCACTAGGAGTGGAATGGTCCTGCTGCTATTGTTTATTCCAGTACCCTAAGTCTGTCAGCTATTAAGAATCTGATAAAAGCATTCTAAACACTATGCTGATGCAGAAGGCCCAAAAGAGACGTAGGAGGAAAGGAATCTGGACTAACCACAGTCATTATTGCTAGCATTCGTCAGAATGTCCTGAAAACTGATGTCAGTGTAGAAACTGAAGCAATAAATTACACGTTGTTGTTGAAGTACAGGAATTCGTCAGGGAAGGAAAATCTCTCAAGCCTTTTGTGAGATAATCTTCTTTCCATTCTGGTCAAGTTGGTTTGGCTGTGGTTGAGATCACAAACTACAACAGGTAGCAGGTACAGCTGGGTCTGAGGAAATGTCACCCAGTTGAATGTGCTAAGACTATAAGAAATAGGAACAGGAGTAGGCTGTTTGGCCCTCAGTAACTCTGCCATTCAATAAGGTCATGTCTGATCCAACATGCCTCCCATCTGCGGTCTTCCATTTCCCTGTAATCCTTGATTCCCTGACTACTCAAAAATCTGTCAATCTTCAGCCTTAAATGTACACAATGATTCTGCCCCACCGCTCTCTGTGGCAAGGAATCCTAAAGATTTACAAATCTCCAAGAGAAGAAATTCCCCCTTATCTCGGTCTTAAATTGGCACCCCTTTATTCTAAGACTGTGCTCTCCAGTGTTGTTATATAGATGTCAGTCATGCCTCAGTGGGGGAGCAGTGTTGTTCTGAACGAAATGGTTGTGGGGTCAAGTCAGCTACGAGAGGCCTGAACACATAGTCCAGGCTGCAGTACCGAGGGAGGGCTGCACTATTGAAGGTGCCTATTTTTCAGATGGAACGTTAAACTCAGGCCCTGTCTGCCATTGTAGGTGGACAAAAGATCTGATGGCAGAATCTGTGAAAGAGCAGAGCAGTATTTTTAGCCAACGTTTATCCCCAAGCCAACATCACTTTCTAAAAAAAAATCTAGACAATCCGGTCGTTTTATCTCATTGCTGTGTTTTTTCCTACATACCATTCCACAATAGCATTTTGATTTGTTCACTCCAAATGTAAATAGAAGGACTTTGTCAAAGACATTGATCTTTAACCAGGCTGCTACAACTAGCAATCCTACTCACGTTCAAATGCATTATTAATAATGGATTTTCAGCTACAACAACAACTTGCATTCATATAGTGCCTTTAATTAAATTTGCCAAAGTGTTTTGCAGCCCAACCGAGGAAAAGAACAGTCAACCTTGTGAATGACGCACTGATTTTGTCTACCTCCAAATGGAGCTCCGATCCATCCAATGCATTCATTTCCAAATACTCCAGACCTCGTCCCTCTGAGTGGGATGACAATTTTAGACACAGTGCCTCATGAGGAAATATTAGAGCAGTCGGCCAAGAGCTTGATCAAAGCGTTAAGCTCTTTGGGGTATCTTATGTGAGGGAACAATGGAAGGGTGTTTTATGGGGCGAATTCCAGAGCTTACATCTTTAAAGGCCTAAGCATGAATGACTGAATGATTATTCAGAAGTTAGAATTAGAGAAGCACAGATACCTCAGAGGGATGTAGTGTTAATGTGAAGAGAAAAGGCACATGTGTCTTCTCCAAAGTTTGACTAACACCTGTGAAGAAGGGCCCTTAAAGTACAGCAATTCCCACTTCAACAGAGTCCCCCAATGAAGGATAGCTCTCTGTAAGTATGTTGATTATGCCCCGACACCTGGTCCGAAAGCAGCAAAACCTGTACAAACTTGCCAAAACATCTATCTCATGGGATGTTCACAGATCAGTCTTGAAATAGTTTGGTCTGTTATGACATCTGCAGTTGGCCAGCAAGACTTGTATTGTCCTCAGGGAAGGCACTACAGAAACAGATAATTGGCTGAGTGGCTTGATCCATGTTCATAAAATCCTTTTGGCACCGGGGGGAAATTTTATGACTACTCCATGTCTGTCATTCCTGGAGCATGGGCGGTGCACTGACTGCTACGCAGTTTCACATGAAAATGGCTGTCTTGAAAACAGGATTATCTCTTGGGAGTTCTGAAGAAGGGTCACTGGACCTGAGACGTTAACTCTGCTTTCTCTCTCCACTGATGCTGCAAGAATTGCTGAGTTTCTTCAGCAAAATCTGTTTCTGTTTTGTATCTTGGCATCGGTTTCACTTCATCATTACATCGAACATTGTGCCCACTGAGTTGGCTGGGGCTGACAGAAATGTGCCTGTTGGATTGGGGTGTTGTGAGTGGCAACACCCCTCAGAGTGGTACCCAGTCAATCTGACATTACTTCTGCCAAATTTGACTAATGCCAGGCACCCACTAGAGTTGCAGAGTCACACAACATGGAAACAGACCCTTTAGTCTAATTTGTCCATGCCAACCAAGTTTCCCAAACTAAACTAGTACCACTTGCCTGTGTTTGGCCCATATCCCTCTAAACCTTTACCATTCATGTACCTGTCCAAATGTCTTTTAAATGTTGTAACTGTACCTATATCTATCAGTTCTTCTGGTGGCTCATTCTGCACATGAACCACCTCTGTGTTTGCAAAATGTTGCCCCTTGGATCACTTTTAAATCTTTCTCCTCTCACCTTCAAAATATCCTGAATACTTTTGAACTCCCTCACCCTAGGGAAAGGTCCAATGCTATTCACCTTATCCATGCCACTTATGATTTTATAAACCTCTATAAGGTCACCCCCCACCCTCCTAAGCGCCAGTGAAAAAGTCCCAGCCTCTCCCTGTAACGCAATCCCTCCAGTCCCGGCAACATCCTGAGAAACCTTTTCTCCAATTTAATAATAATCTGCAGGGCAACCTGAACTGTAAATAGTACTCCAAACGTGGCCTCACCAATGTCCTGTACAACCTCAGCATGATGTTTCGACTTGTGTACTCAAAGGCCTGAGCAATGAAGGTAAGCCTGCTAAATGCCTTCTTAACTATCTGCAGTGCAACTTTCAAAGAGTTACGTGCGTGAGCCCCCCGTGGTCTTGTTCACGGGCCCAGCGTGCCTGCCTGCTGTACTGTTGGAGTATTAGCTTACCTTTCACCAAGCCCAGGAGGACCTCTTGTAAGAGTCACCAGTATTGGCCAGGCACGATTGGAACCCATATCCCCAACGTGCAAGCCAGTGGTCCTAGGGATTATTAATCTAGTGACATTGCCACCATGCTACTGCTCTCCTCAACATCCACCTGCCCAGAATTGTTACAGCACAGAAGGAAGCCATTTGGCCCATTTTGTGTCTGCACCAATTTAATTACCTAATGCCAATCTCCTGCCTTTTAAGTGCCTATCCAAATAATCATCCAGCGTTCTTCTGAATGCTTCAATTGAACTTTTTTTTTTGCGGAGGGGGATTAAAAAATAACTTATTAGTTGCTTAATTCCACCTGCTAAAGCAAACAGTGGTCACAAATGCCAGCTTTCATCTCGTTTTGGCTGATGCTTGTGAGATTCCTGCTGCCCAGTATGGCTACATCAGAGAGTTGCACTCAATTACCTCTCCAGCATGACTTGGCCCAAAACCCTCCAGACAAATGGTCACATCCAGACTTTATGAATTTTCTCTTACTGAGTTTTTCTTGGCAGGGAGCTCAAATTACAGCTTTTCTTTGAAAAATACAACTGCCCAGAAAGTCAACTTTTAAAATTCTGTACAAGCCCATCAGCACGTTAGCAACGGTCAGGACGGCAGTGGACCACATGTTCTTTTAAAGCTTGCAGAGTAGAAGGATTGTGACAATGCTCTGCCAATTGAAAGGTGTGCAGCAAAGCAGATATTCTCCAGAGCAGGCTCTTCTGCTCTTTGATCTGTGTTTTAAACTTCTCTGTTTGGCCCAGAACTGTTTCCAAACCCTCAGGAGAAGAATCTGTGATATTAGATGAATGCATAAGATTCCACTTTTGACCCTAGCGAGATGTCTTGTCCAATATTGCTGATGGACAGTTTTCTGGCAAAAAAAGTGAAGACTGCACACGCTGGAGATCAGAGCCAAAAGGTGTGGTGTTGGAAAAGCACAGCCGGGTCAGGCAGCATCCGAGGAGCAGGAGAGTCAACGTTTTGAGCGTATGCGTTTCATCAGGATTCCTGCTGGAAACGTCGATTCTCCTGCTCCTCAGATGCTGCCTGACCCGGCTGTGCTTTTCCAGCACCACACTTTTCGACACAGATATCTGGCAAAGACAACAGTGTCTTCTGTTGCAGTGCATGATGATGGCAAAGCAGTAAATCAATGTCTTGGGGTAGGGGTAGCTTCACAAACTGTAATTTTTGCTGATGACTGCAGAGACGCCAATCCATGAGGGACAGGATCTGCCACTTATGAAGTAGTTATCAGGTATCATTGTGTGTGGATGTTTTTGGTGTTGGCATCGATTGGCAACCCTCGATAGCTACTGATCATTATAGTTATCATTAGTGTGTCCACTGATCGTTAGGGTGATCATTAATATGTTCATTGATCATCAGTGTGTTCACCGATCATTATGGTGATCATTCTGGTGTTCACCGATCACCATGGTGATACGCCGTTGGTCCTGTATTGTCAGTGGTTCCCTGGTACCTGGGGTTTTCGGGTCCCTCCGGCATTCTTGGAGTAGACCTTTGGGCATCGACTGGTCTTCTGGCTGTAGCTAACTCACCATGAAGAAAATCCTTGGGTGTCTGCCCATCCTCCATCCTGTGAAGATGCCCATGTTTGGATGCAACTGAGCCTTTTGTTTCATCCTCATGGAATTTCCACCCAATCTCACCGGATCCGTGACTTTATAAAAAGTTGCTGTCAGTTCTTCGCTGTACTTTGCTGTTGACGTTTCTCCAGAGTCGTGGATACTTCCAGCTCAGAAAGAGTTTGTTGATCCATTGTACCATGTTGTTCCCATGAAAGAATCCACCTTTAGTCCCATGTAATGTCCCAACATCATCAACATATTTACCTGTCCATATCCCTCCTTAAAATATTCTTGATTTTCCAGTGTGTACTTGTAATGGCAAGGTGTATCAACTTTTGCTGCTCTAATTCCATCCATTAGTGGAGTCTGCTTCATGATTCATTGTGATCATCTCTGATCTGATCATCCTAAATTCTACATTCCTGCCTTTACCCAGTACCCTTGATTACCTCACTGATTAAAAATCTATTTCAGCCTTTAATATTCTTAATGACCCGGTCCCTACAGGACTCTGCAGTAAGGAATTCCACTGATTCACTGCGAGAGGAAATTCCTCCTCATTATGTTTCAGACTGGGTGACTCTTTACTCTAAGATCTTGCCCTCTGGTCCTAGATTCTCCCACAAGGGGAAATAACATCTCCATATCTATCCTGTCAAGTCCCTAAGAGTCTTGTGTCAATGGTATCCTAGTTAAAACTCTCACAACCCTGGTTGTAGTCCAACAGGTTTATTTGGAAGTGCTTCCTGTTGGTCTATAGCCTGGTGTTGTGTGATTTTTAACTTTGGGCTTTGCCCAAATCGTCGATTTTCCTGCTCCTCGGATGCTGCCTGACCGGCTGTGCTTTTCCAGCACCACACTCTCGACTCTGATCTCCAGCATCTGCAGTCCTCACTTTCTCCTGATTTTTAACTTTGTCCACCCCAGTCCAACACTGGCATCTTCACATTATGGTATCCTAGTTTATGCTTCCCAGCTCAACCATTTTTACTGCAGAGAACTCTTATCAAAGACGTGATGATTGGACAGTTTGGTCCAATTATCCCCATCCCCATAAATGCCACATCTGGCCTGGACTGTCAATGCTAGCAATTGAGGGAAAGACCATGAAGAATGGCCACTTGAGTAAGATACTAGTGAGAGAGAGAGAGAGACCACTGCAGAAGCAGCTTGACTACCCCACCCCTCCATCACCACAACATGGACCTCTGCTGAAGGTGTTGAGGTGTGTGGAACTTTTGGTGGCCTTGTCTTCACAGGAGTGAGCAGCTCAAGCCTGAAACAAGGACAGATATGAATTCTGCTTCACTCTCGGCAGATGCTGCCTCATTGGCTGAGTTTCCCCAGCAGTTTCTGTGTCAGCTCAGGCCTCAGCTGCTCCTGTTGGTTCAGATATTCTGCTTGTTTGTTTGTTTCACAGCTCTTTGAGGGGGGAAAACAATTGATATTTGTTAAGTGCAAACAAACGTCTCCCCTTGCGTGCGATTCAGAACGATGCAGATCGGGTGGCAGGAGCCAATGTCGAGCCAATGCAAAACGGCACAAAAATCCTGCACGCCCCCAATAGCAGCACAAAACGACATGAAGTCAGTACACGCGATGCAGACCGGTGTTTCACAGCCTGAAAACTGCACAGCTTCAAAACACAATAGATTAAAGTGGGCACCGCGCACTGGGGCTTTACAGTACTGCCTTGTCTCTTTCCACAGCTTAAGCACAAAAAAACTCAAAATCTGTACTGATGTTCCAGGGCCGTGCTGAGGGAGTGCTCCATTGTCAGAGCTGCTGCCTTCCTGAATAAGGTGTGAAGCCAGGACCCTATCTGCCTGTTTGTGTGGATGTGAAAGATACCATGGCACTATTTCAAGCAAAAACGGTGCACCCATTCTTGGTAGTCTGGCCAACGTTTACTGCTGAATAAATACCCCTAAAACAGTTTCTGTTCAATATATTAAGACCATAAGACCACAAGAAATAGGAATGGAAGTAAGGCCATTCAGCCCATCAAGTCCACTCCACCATTCAGTCATGGCTGATGGGCATTTCAATGCCACTTATCCGCATATTTGTTCATGAGATGTGGAGTTGTTGATTAAGCCAGAATTTAATGCCCGTCTCTAAATACCATGGAAAAGGTGGTAGCTGGCAGTCTTCTTAAACTGCTGTAACACCCACAATGCTGTTCATATCATTTTGGAGGTTTATGGGAGCTTGCTGTGCACAAGTTGGCTGCACACGTCCTATGTTCCAATAGCAACAGCATTTCAGAAGTCCTACATCGGCTGTGATGCACTGCAAGATGGTTTTGAAGGCCAGATATTTTATTTATATATACAAGTCATTGAGAGATTAAACATCTGTGTTCATGTTTGTGACATAGTATCATTTCATGATAAACTCTATTGGTTTTTATAGAGCAGGACTTAACAATATTGTATTTGAAATAATGAGGAGAAAGTGAGGTCTGCAGATGCTGGCGATCAGAGCTGAAAATGTGTTGCTGGAAAAGCGCAGCAGGTAGATTAAACATCTGTGTTCATGTTTGTGACATAGTATCATTTCATGATAAACCTCTATTGGTTTTTATAGAGCAGGACTTAACAATATTGTATTTGAAATAAGCTGAACACCATCCCACAGTCAGTGCAAGCAAATGACATACGTAGCGTCAAATGGTTGTCCAGCTCATAGCTGATTCAGTGTGGTCAACATTTAAAGTGATCATAAATTATAGCTGCCACTGAGCGACACAAACTAACACTTGGAAATGAACCAGTGAAAATTACACAGGAGAGAGTTTGGCTTTAACGTGGTTGAAGGTTTTCTTGTTATGAGTGAGTGATGTAATGTCTTACTGTTAACTCTTTTGCTTGATCCTGTTATTTTGCAGACTGGGGACTGCATGGAAACCTGGTCAAAAAAAGGAATAGTGGTCTGGAATATTCTGGATTTGTGTTTTCGTTGGACATGAACTAGAATTGTGATATCAGTTGATTATCAAAATACTGAAATGTGAAGATTGCTTTAGAATTTAACTTTCCTGAGCTCAGCTCCGGGGCCTGTTTTGTAAATTCACCACCCGCTGTTGTGGACAAATGAACTCTTAACACTACTGAGCAGCCTGGAGATCAACTCAGCTGGTGTGCCCATTCAAGGGAATTGGAAAGAAGGTTTTACAGATTCCCTTTCACAACCTCAGAAAATGCCAGAGCTGCACCAATAAATGATATTAATTTGTGTTCACTATTGCACTGTTGCTATGCTGAGACTGTGTCACAGATTTGGAACCCACTTGCATTGTTGGGAGTCTGTTGAAGTTTGAGGCATTGGTGTAGTAATAGGACAGCACAATGTTGGTGCAATGATACAGTGTTGGTGCAGTGATACAGTGTTGGTGTAGTGATACAGTTGGGGCAGTTGCTATGCTGAGACTGTGTCACAGATTTGGAACCCACTTGCATTGTTGGGAGTCTGTTGAAGTTTGAGGCATTGGTGTAGTAATAGGACAGCACAATGTTGGTGTAGTGATACAGTGTTGGTGCAGTGATACAGTGTTGGTGTAGTGATACAGTGTTGGTGCAGTGATACAGTGTTGGGGCAGTGATACAGTGTTGGTGTAGTGATACAGTGTTGGTGTAGTGATACAGTGTTGGGGCAGTGATACAGCGTTGGTGCAATGATACAGTGTTGGTGCAATGATACAGTGTTGGGGCAGTGATACAGTGTTGGTGCAGTGATACAGTGTTGGGGCAGTGATACAGTGTTGGGGCAGTGATACAGTGTTGGTGTAGTGATACAGTGTTGGGGCAGTGATACAATGTTGGGGCACTGATACAGTGTTGGGGCAGTGATACAATGTTGGGGCACTGATACAGTGTTGGGGCAGTGATACAATGTTGGGGCACTGATACAGTGTTGGGGCAGTGATACAATGTTGGGGCACTGATACAGTGTTGGGGCAGTGATACAATGTTGGGGCACTGATACAGTGTTGGGGCAGTGATACAATGTTGGGGCACTGATACAGTGTTGGGGCAGTGATACAATGTTGGGGCACTGATACAGTGTTGGGGCAGTGATACAATGTTGGGGCACTGATACAGTGTTGGGGCAGTGATACAATGTTGGGGCACTGATACAGTGTTGGGGCAGTGATACAATGTTGGGGCACTGATACAGTGTTGGGGCAGTGATACAATGTTGGGGCACTGATACAGTGTTGGGGCAGTGATACAATGTTGGGGCACTGATACAGTGTTGGGGCAGTGATACAATGTTGGGGCACTGATACAGTGTTGGGGCAGTGATACAATGTTGGGGCACTGATACAGTGTTGGGGCAGTGATACAATGTTGGGGCACTGATACAGTGTTGGGGCAGTGATACAATGTTGGGGCACTGATACAGTGTTGGGGCAGTGATACAGTGTTGGTACAATGATACAGTGTTGGGGCAGTGATACAGTGTTGGTGCGATGATACAGTGTTGGGGCAGTGATACAGTGTTGGGGCAATGATACAGTGTTGGGGCAGTGATACAGAGTTGGGGCAGTGATACAGTACAGGACAGTGTTGGGACACTTGCAATATTGGGAGACTGGTAGAATGGAGCATAGTGTCACAGTGTTGGGGTGGTTGGTTCTGTATCCGACTCTGACGCAGTGTCGGAGCATTTTAGAGTATAGCACAGTGTTGCAGAGTTGGACATTATTGCAGTATTGGAGTGTCAAGAAGGACAGGACACTGTTGCAGTGTGAGGGTGTTGGTGCAGTATAGTTCAGGGGTTGGGATGTTGGTACAGTATAGTACAGTGTTGGGACATTGATGCAGTATAGTTCAGGAGTTGGGACATTGGTACTGTAAAGTACAGTGTTGGGGCATTGGTGTGGTACACTACAGTGCAGTTTGGGAAATTTCAGTATAGTGTTGGGATATTAGTACAGTATAATACAGTGTTGGGACATTGTGGCATAGTACAGTGTTGGGATATTGGTATAGTACAGTATTGGGATATTAGTACAGGATAGTACAGTGTTGGGACATTGTGGCATTGTACAGTGTTGGGATATTGGAACTGTATAGTACAGCGTTGAGATATTGGTACAGTATAGTACGGTATTGCAACATTGATGCAGTATAGTGCAGTGTTGGGACATTGCTACAGTACAGTAAGGTATTGGGACATTGTTACAGTATAGTACAGTGTTGGGACATTGCTACAGTACAGTACTGTGTTCGGACATTGTAACAGTATAGTGCAGAGTTGGGACATTGCTACAATACAGTACAGTGTTGGGACATTGTTACAGTATAGTATGGTGTTGGGACATTGCAGTATAATACAGTATTGGGACATTGCTATGGTATAGTACATTATTGGGACACTACTACAGTACAGTACGGTGGCAGGACATTGTTACAATACAGTACGGTGTTGGGATATTGTTACAGAATAGTACAGTGTTGGGACATTGCTATAGTACAGTACAGTGTTGGGACATTGCTACAGTACAGTATGGCGTTGGGACATTGTTATAGTACAGTACAGTGGGACATTGTTACAGTATAGTATAGTGTTGGGACATTGCTACAGTACAGTAAGGTATTGGGACATTGTTACAGTACAGTACAGTGTTGGGACATTGTTACAGTATAGTGCTGTGTTGGGACATTGCTACAGTACAGTACTGTGTTGGGACATTGTTACAGTATAGTGCGGTGTTGGGACATTGCTACAGTATAGTGTGGTGTTGGGACATTGTTACAGTATAGTGCGGTGTTGGGACATTGCTACAGTATAGTGCGGTGTTGGGACAGTGCTACAGTATAGTGTGGTGTTGGGACATTGTTACAGTATAGTGCGGTGTTGGGACATTGCTACAGTACAGTACAGTGTTGGGACATTGTTACAGTATAGTGCTGTGTTGGGACATTGCTACCGTATAGTGTGGTGTTGGGACATTGTTACAGTATAGTGCGGTGTTGGGACATTGCTACAGTATAGTGTGGTGTTGGGACATTGCTACAGTATAGTGTGGTGTTGGGACATTGCTACAGTATAGTGTGGTGTTGGGACATTGCTACAGTATAGTGTGGTGTTGGGACATTGCTACAGTATAGTGTGGTGTTGGGACATTGCTACAGTATAGTGTGGTGTTGGGACATTGCTACAGTATAGTGTGGTGTTGGGACATTGCTACAGTATAGTGTGGTGTTGGGACATTGCTACAGTATAGTGTGGTGTTGGGACATTGCTACAGTATAGTGTGGTGTTGGGACATTGCTACAGTATAGTGTGGTGTTGGGACATTGCTACAGTATAGTGTGGTGTTGGGACATTGCTACAGTATAGTGTGGTGTTGGGACATTGCTACAGTATAGTGTGGTGTTGGGACATTGCTACAGTATAGTGTGGTGTTGGGACATTGCTACAGTATAGTGTGGTGTTGGGACATTGCTACAGTATAGTGTGGTGTTGGGACATTGCTACAGTATAGTGTGGTGTTGGGACATTGCTACAGTATAGTGTGGTGTTGGGACATTGCTACAGTATAGTGTGGTGTTGGGACATTGCTACAGTATAGTGTGGTGTTGGGACATTGCTACAGTATAGTG
>NC_057739.1:38882627-38894460 GCF_004010195.1 Chiloscyllium plagiosum | reverse complement strand
AGTGCAGTGTTGGGACATTGCTACAGTACAGTGCAGTGTTGGGACATTGCTACAGTACAGTGCAGTGTTGGGACATTGCTACAGTACAGTGCAGTGTTGGGACATTGCTACAGTACAGTGCAGTGTTGGGACATTGCTACAGTACAGTGCAGTGTTGGGACATTGCTACAGTACAGTGCAGTGTTGGGACATTGCTACAGTACAGTGCAGTGTTGGGACATTGCTACAGTACAGTGCAGTGTTGGGACATTGCTACAGTACAGTGCAGTGTTGGGACATTGCTACAGTACAGTGCAGTGTTGGGACATTGCTACAGTACAGTGCAGTGTTGGGACATTGCTACAGTACAGTGCAGTGTTGGGACATTGCTACAGTACAGTGCAGTGTTGGGACATTGCTACAGTACAGTGCAGTGTTGGGACATTGCTACAGTACAGTGCAGTGTTGGGACATTGCTACAGTACAGTACAGTGTTGGGACATTGCTAGAGTACAGTGCAGTGTTGGGACATTGCTACAGTACAGTACAGTGTTCGGACATTGTAACAGTACAGTGCAGAGTTGGGACATTGTTACAGTACAGTACTGTGTTGGGACATTGTTACAGTACAGTATGGTGTTGGGACATTGTTACAGTACAGTACGGTGTTGGGACATTGCTACAGTACAGTGCAGTGTTGGGACATTGCTACAGTACAGTACAGTGTTCGGACATTGTAACAGTATAGTGCAGTGTTGGGACATTGCTACAGTACAGTACAGTGTTGGGACATTGTTACAGTACAGTACTGTGTTGGGACATTGCTACAGTACAGTATGGTGTTGGGACATTGCTACAGTACAGTACAGAGTTAGGACATTGTTACAGTACAGTACTGTGTTGGGACATTGCTACAGTACAGTATGGTGTTGGGACATTGCTACAGTATAGTACAGTGTTGGGATATTGCTACAGTACAGTACAGTGTTGGGACATTACTACAGTACAGTATGGTGATGGGACATTGTTACAGTACAGTACAGTGTTGGGACATTGCTACAATATAGTACGGTGTTGGGACATTGCTACAGTACAGTACGGGGTTCGAACATTGCTTCAGTATAGTACAGTGTTGGGTTATTGCTACAGTACAGTACGGTGTTGGGATATTGCTACAGTATAGTACAGTGTTGGGACATTGCTACAGTATGATACAGTGTTGGGACATTGCTACAGTCCAGTGCGGTGTTGGGACTTTGCTACAGTACAGTGTTGGGACATTGGTGCGGGATGGTACAGCGAGACATTAGTACACTACAGTATGCGGGATGGTACATTGGGACAGCCATTGGTATAGGACGTGTTACAGTGTTGGGGCATCGGTACAGTATAGGACAGTGTTACAGTGTTGGGGCATTGGTATAGTTTAGGATAGTGATACAGTGTTGGGGATTGATATACTATAGGACAGTGTTACAGTGTTGGGCCATTGGTATAGTATAGGACAGTGTTACGGTGTTGGGGCATTGGTACAGTATAGGACAGTGTTATGGTGTTGGGGCATTGGTATAGTTTAGGACAGTGTTGCAGTGTTGGGCCATTGGTATTGTATAGGACAGTGTTACAGTGTTGGGCCATCGATACAGTATAGGACAGTGTTACAGTGTTGGGCCATTGGTACAGTATAGGACAGTGTTACAGTGTAGGGCTATCGGTACAGTATAGGACATTGTTACAGTGTTGTGCCATCAGTACAGTATAGGACATTGTTACAGTGTTGGGGCATTGGTATAGTATAGGACAGTGTTGCAGGTTTGGGGCATTGATACAGTATAGGACAGTGTTACAGTGTTGGGGCATTGGTATAGTATAGGACAGTGTTACAGTGTTGGAGCATTGATATACTATAGGACAGTGTTACAGTGTTGGGGCATTGGTATAGTATAGGACAGTGTTACAGTGTTGGGGATTGATATACTATAGGACAGTGTTACAGTGTTGGGCCATTGGTATAGTATAGGACAGTGTTACAGTGTTGGGCCATTGGTATAGTATAGGACAGTGTTTTGGGACATTGCTACAGTACAGTACTGTGTTGGGACATAGCTACAGTACAGTGTTGGGACATTGTTACAGTATAGTACAGTGTTGGGACATTGGTGCGGGATGGTACAGCGAGACATTAGTACACTACAGTATGCGGGATGGTACATTGGGACAGCCATTGGTATAGTATAGGACAGTGTTACGGTGTTGGGGCATTGGTATAGTATCGGCCAGTGTTACAGTGTTGGGGCATTGGTATAGTATAGGACAGTGTTACAGTGTTGGGGCTATGGTATAGTATAGGACAGTGTTACAGTTTTGGGCACCAGTATAGTATCGGCCAGTGTTACAGTGTTGGGGCATTGGTATAGTATAGGACAGTGTTGCAGTGTTGGGGCATTGATATACTATAGGACAGTGTTACAGTGTTGGGGCATTGGTATAGTATAGGACATTGTTACAGTGTTGGGGCATTGATATACTATAGGACAGTGTTACAGTGTTGGGGCATTGGTATAGTATAGGACAGTGTTACAGTGTTGGGGATTGATATACTATAGGACAGTGTTAAAGTGTTGGGCCATTGGTATAGTATAGGACAGTGTTACAGTGTTAGGCCATCGGTACAGTATAGGACAGTGTTACAGTGTTGGGCCATTGGTACAGTATAGGACAGTGTTACAGGGTTGGGCCATTGGTACAGTATAGGACAGTGTCACAGTGTTGGGCCATTGATATAGTATAGGACATTGTTACAGTGTAGGGCCATTGGTACAGTATAGGACAGTGTTACAGTGTAGGGACATCGGTACAGTATAGGACATTGTTACAGTGTTGTGCCATCAGTACAGTATAGGACATTGTTACAGTGTTGGGGCATTGGTATAGTATAGGACAGTGTTACAGTGTTTGGGCCATCGGTGCAGTACCTTATGGTGTTGAGATAATATTATAATGGAATGGAAATGTTAAGGTTACCTCAGAACTGCTGGATTGGAGACTGCAATGTTTTTTTCTGTCTGATGGTTAATTTGTTGCCATGCATTAGGCCTGTGTGTGGAGGGGCCACTGACTGAAGTCATGGCTGTGTGGATGGGTTTAGGCTCAGCTGAGAACCTTCCTGAGCCAACACCATCACACAGCCAGTCTGGGGTCTCTCATGTCTGCATTTACACAGCACTGATTTTCCACCAAGCGGAAGGCTGTCCAGCTCAGAAGTGGGAGACCACCTCCCCAAACCCCCTCCAATAGTGATTGCAGGAGAGGGAAGGAAGAAACAGGAGGATAGAATCACACAACAGGAAGAGGCCATTCAGCCCATTATGCCTGTGCCACCTATTTGAAAAAGCACTCCAATTATTCTTGCACTTGGATTGGGTATCAATCCAATAATCCTGCTGTTGAGTCTTGATCCATTACCCTTGCAGTACTATTCTCGATAACACATACCTGGATGCCTCTCTCACGTACAGTGTATTTTGTTATCTCTCACAGTGAGGAATATAAGAAAGTCTACCCCAAGCGAGACCTGAAGGTGTTTTCTGTCCGTCCGTTGCTTGTGTTTCCCACTCACTACACTGGGGATCCTGACTGGCTCAGTGACACCGAAACCTCCACCATTTGGGATGATGACTCGATGAAGACGGATTGGAGCGGCTCGCAGAAGACGCTGAAGGACTCGCAAAGGGGGGCCTCGCGTCAGTCCATTGGCTCTTCCTCCAGGGATGAACTCTAATCCTGACAAACAGGTCAGTGTTGAGCCAGGCAAAGGATTATCGTGAACTCCTCAGCTGCAGAGTCTGGGTGCAGGCTGTTTGGATTGCGTGCACTGACTGATAGATTCCCTTCTCCTGATGGCTCAGGAGCTACCCAAAAGTGGAGTGGGTGCTGTTCAGATCAGGAACAAGTCTCGGGATGGTCCTCAGCCTGTACTAATCTGATCCATTGTAGCAGGAGGGCCAAGTTAGCCTCATTCTGACATGAAAGAGCAAAAATAAATTGGGTTACAGTCCCCCTACTACACAGTGGTTCATTCCACAGTGGTTGATGACTCCCTTGGTCGTGAAGGAGGGAGCAGTCACTTAATTAGAGGGAGAATAACAACATCAACTTGCATTTATACAGCATCTTCAACTAGGTAGAAACATCCCAAGGTATTTCACAGGAGGGATTATTTATCAAGATTTACTGCTGAGCGGCAAAATGTGGAACTAGGACAGGACACCAAAAGCCTATGGGTTCTAAGGATCATTTTAAAAGAATAGAGGGAGATTTAGAGAATCGGAGATATTTAGGGAGACAATTCCATGGTTTAGGCAGCTACAGGAACAAATACCAATGGAAAATTAGAGTTCATCGAGTGTCCAGAATTGAAGGAGAGCAGATATCTTGGAGCAGTATAGGATTACAAAGGTTACAGAGGTGAGGGGTGGGGGGAGAGGGAATTGGGGGGGGGCGGTTGGGGGCAGGGAGGGTAGCGAATGAGGCTACACAAGGATTTATCCCCCTCCCTCCCCACCCACCTGTCTCCTATACATGCCAATGTTTTCTATGGATGTAGTTCCATGAATAAGTCCAACCCTGACCTCAGAAGTCGGGATCACATGTACTGGACTCAGTGACAGAAATAACAGGACTGGGGCAAATCCTGCCCATCTGACAGGAGCCTAGTGAGCGGGCATTTAAAGTCGCCAGTGGATCTTACTCACCACGGCTTCTGATCTTAGTGTTTTCAGTTCTCCCATTTGGACCGTGAGGATCAAACGTTTTCCCCCAAACTCCGTTCACTTGAGAGTGCCCAGGACCCTTCCTCTCCTCCACTCAGCATTCAGCCGTAACCTGCTGACCAGCTCAGCATTCCACTCCGCCAGTGCTCTAGAGGATGGGACAATCCTTGAACAGCGCTGCCTTTTACCAAAACCTCAGTCCCTGTGTTAAACCCAGGCCATTGACATCAGTCAGGTCACAGTAACCTACAGAAATCTGCTAACCTATATCAAACAGAGTGAAGGCCCGTGACCAATAGATTCTTACCACTGGCACTGACAACCTGGCAAAGTTGGTGTTTTGTTACTTTATGGTGAGTGAGCTCGAATGTTTACCATGATTTTGGAAGCATGGAACATGCCCATATTTCTAAAGTCAAATTAAATGATCTATTCCCATAATAGGTGGATCTATGTCTATTCTCAGAAAGTGAATTGCCGAGCTATATTATTTTGAACCATAATGAGGGGCTCCCAGCTGTAATCAGGAAGGCTGACAATCTTGCCTTATCCTACCACGCATTGCAGGCAGCTGACATCCTGGATTGCCAGGAAATTCCAGGCGTGGAGCCCAGCTCTTTGCATCATCCCAAACTCCCTGAGAACATGTATCGTAATATCTAGCAGTCTCCTACATAAAAATCCTGCAGTCTCAGAATGGAAGAAGTAAGAGCAGGAGTGGACTATTTGGCTGACTAAGTCTGCTCCACCCTTTCTAAGAAAAAAATCTAAGTGACACCCACGTCTTTACACAAAAGGCCATCAGCCTGAACAGGCTTCCTGTGAACTGGTTAGCTCACAGATAAACCAATGTATTTTTGTCTCTATCATCATCACTGTATGTGCTTACAGTACAAGAGGCACTTTGAGATGGTTTAATACATGAATGCAAATTTTTTGAAGCAAAACTGTCCAATGTTTAGTTAGCCACTACATGAGTATCCACTACATTTCCACACACACACACCCCATCCGCCCCCCCATCTCCTGAACCCCTTAAGCTAGAGATTCCACATTCATTTGCAAGAAATTCATTACTTTAATTTTCCTGGTTCTCGGTTAGCTGAATGTTCCTTTGTTTTTCTCTCTCAACTTTGCAATCCCTATCCCCCTTTGACAGCCCCTCTCCCTATTTTGCAGACCCTCGCCCTCTTTGAATTTGCTCACTGTCCACTGCAGACTCTGATTCCCCTTTGCAGCCCCTTACGCACTCCCCACCCTCGAACCCAGCCTTGCTCCCTGAACCCTGGCCTCACCAGCCATGGTTCCCATTCCCCCACTACATCCTGCCTCAGTGACCCAGCTTTCTCTAACCTTGCTCACTGCCACGTTCACATGCTCCAATAGCAGGTTGGTTCTCTCCTGCATTCTTTGCTGATGGCCTCACCAGTTCTGTCCATTCTACTTAGCTGTCAGCGATTTAATTTTCCTGGCCATTTGGTTGCTTTCAGCGGTGAATGTGACCACTGCTCGTGTTAATTTTGAGTGCTGGTTGCTTGTCGCTTCATCCAAGTCAGAAAGTGTGGTGCTGGAAAAGCACAGCAGGTCAGGAGCATCGGTGGAGCAGGAGAGTCGATGATTTGAGGATAAGCCCCTCATCCTGATGAAGGGCTTATGCCCAAATCGTTGACGCTCCTGCTCCTCGAATGCTGCCTGTCCTGCTGTGCTTTTCTAGCGCCACTCTTTTTGGCTCTGATCTCCAACATCTGTGGTCCTCACTTACCCACTAACTCTTCATCCAAGTCACTCATTGATATTGTAAATGGCTCAGGCCCTGGCACTGATCCTTATGAAGCTCTGCTAGTCACATCCTGCCAGCCTGAAAATCCCTTGTCTATGTCCACTTGCTGCATCCTGTTAACTGGTAGACAATCAGAATGCTGGAAGAACACAGCAAGCCAGGCAGCATCAGGAAATGGAGAAGTCAACGTTTCAGGTGTAACCCTTCTTCAGTACTTGCATCCTGTTGATTAGCAAATCCTAATTCATGCTAATAAATACTTTTGCTATTCACTGTATCTATGCCCCTCATGATTTTATAAACCTCAATAAGGTCACTCCTCAACCTCCTACATTCCAGTGAAAAATGTCCCAGCCTATTTTTAAAATTCAAAGTCTCCATTCCTGGCAATACCCTGGTAAATCTTTTCTGAACCCTCTCCAATTAATAACATCCTGCCTAGAGCAGGGCGGCCAGATCTGGACACCTGACTCCAGAACAGGCCTCACCAATGTCCTGAACAACCTCATCTTGATGTCCCAATTCCTATTCTCAACGAGCTGAACAATGAAAGCAAGCGTGCTAAACACCTCCTTAACCACCCTGTCTACCTGTGACTCAAATTTCAAAGAATTATGTATCTTAACCCCTAGGTCTCTCTGTTCAGCAAAACTACCCAAGGTCCTGCCATTAATTGTAAATGGCCCTTGGTTGTTTTACCAAATTGCAATACCTCAGTATCCAAATGATGTAGCTACTTGTCAGAGCTGGCTCTGCATTATGACATAGTGCCTGGTATAGTAGAGAACACAGCATCCAGTTTCCATACAGCATGCTGAGACACACCTTCCCACTTCAGATCACACTTTGGTAGTACCAACGACCCTTCTGCACCACATTCCCATCAACTGCTTTGCATTCCAAGCCAATTGTCACTCTGTACAATCTGACAAAAATGCAGGAGCTACTAGCTCAGTTAATACTTTTAAAGCTAAGATCAATGGATTTTCGATGCACAGGAGTAGGGAGTTAAAAATCACACAACACCAGATTATAGTCCAACAAGTGCTTTCAATTAAACCTGTTGGACTATGACCTGGTGTTGTGTGATTTTTAACCTTGTACACCCCAGTCCAACACCGGCATCTCCAAATCAGGAGTAAGGAGACAGTGAAGTGGATAGGGTATTTACGTACATGTGAATGAGGAGCTGGCCATTTTGCCCTTCATGCCTGCACTGTCCTTTGTGGCTGATCTGATTGTAACCTCAAATCTGTATTCCTACCTAATGCTGATGACCTTTCAAGCCCATGTTGAAAACACGTCTAAATATTTTGTCTGATCTCTGGTTTAAATTGGGTGACCTCTGATTCTTAAACAGTGACCCCTAATTCTATATTCTCCCATTATAAGAAACAGTCTCAAAATCCACCCTGTCAATATCCCTCAGGATCTAATATGTTTCCATGAAGTTACCTCTCCTAAATTCCAGTCAATACAAGCCTAACTTGTCCAAACAAACCCCTCCCCAGCCCACCCATTAAAGTATCAGTCAAATAAACCTTCAATGAAATACCTCCAATGCATTTATATTCTCCCTTAAATATGTGACTAATGCTGGAGATGCTGTCTCACCTATGACCTGCACATATCAAGCATAACCTCGCTACTTCTGCTTCAGTTCCCTTTGGGATATGTGGTGACCTTTTCCTAATTACTCGCTGTACCTGCATACCAACCTGTTAAAATCCATACACAAGGACAAACAGATGTCTCTGCATCCCCAAGCTCTGCAGTTTCTCACTATTTAGATCACTTGCTTTTTTATATCATATGTTTCTGTTAAAGGTCAACAGAAAGCCACAAAAAGAGTTAAAAGAAAAGTAAGGTAGAACATGAGGAAAAGCTAGCACAGGATATAAGGACAGATAACAAAAGTTTCTATAAATAGATAAAATGAAAAAGAGTGGCTAAGGTAAACGTTGGTCCTTCAGAGGATGAGAAGGGGCAGTTAGTTATGAGGTATGATGAAGTGGCCGAGGAATTAAACAGGTATTTTGTATCAGTCATCACAGTGAAAGACACCAATAACATACTAGTAATTGACAAAGAGACGAAGGTATGTGAGGACCTGGGAACAATCATTATTACGGAAGAGCTAATGTTAGGCAAACTAATGAAGCTAAGGATAGGTAAGTCTCCCGGCCCTGATGGAATGCATCCCAGAGTACTAAAAGAGACGGTGGGAGAAATAGCAGGTGCACTGGCGGTAATTTTCCAAAATTCACTAGACTCTGGGGCAGTTCCAGCAGATTGGAATACAGCAAGTGTGACACCACTGTTGAAAAAGGGAGGTAGACAAAAGATGGGGAATTATAGCCAATTAGCTTAACCTCTGTAGTGGGGAAGAGTTTGTTATCAAGGAAGAATTAGGAAGGGTTCTGGATAGAAATTATCCCGTTGTACAGATGCAGCATGGGTTCATGAAGGGCAGGTCATGCTTAACTAATATATTGGAATTCTGTGAAGGCATTACGAGCAAGGTGGACAACAGGGACCCAGTGGATGTGGTGAACCTAGATTTACAAAAGGCCTTTGACAAGGTGCCGCACAAGAGGATGCTGCATAGCAGAAGAATGCATGACATTAGGGGTAAAGTATTAATTAGCACGGATAGAGGATTAGTTGATTAACAGGTAGCAAAGAGTGGGGAGAAATGAGTGCAATTCTGGCTGGCAATCAGTGATGCATGGTGCGCCTCAGGGATCGGTGTTAGGACTGTAATTACTTACAATTTATATAGATGATTTGGAGTTGGGGACCAAATGTATTGTGTCAAAGTTCGCAGATGACAGTAAGATGAGTGGCAGAACAAAGTGTGCAGAGGACACATTGAGTGAGTGGGCAAAGGTCTGGCAGATGGAATACAATGTTAATAAATGTGAAGTCATCCATTTTGGTAGGATTAAAAGTAAAAAGGATTATTACTTGAATGGTAAAAAGTTGCAGCATGCTGCTATGCAGGAGGTCCTCAGTGTCCTTGTGCATGAATCATAGAGGGTTGGTCTGTAGGTACAACAGGTAATTAGGAAGGCAAATGGAATTTTGTCCTTCATTGTTAAAGAGATTGCGTTTAACAGCAGAGAAGTTATGTTACAGCAGTACACAGTGCTGGTGAAGCCACACCTGGAGTACTGTGTGCAGTTTTGCTCTCCTTACTTGAGAGAGGATGTACTGGCACTGGAGGGGGTGCAGAGGGGATTCATCAGGTTGATTCTGGAGTTGAGAGGGTTGGATTATGAGGAGAGGCTGAGTAGACTGGGATTATATTCATTGGAATTCAGAAGAATGAGGGGAGATCTTATAGAAACATATAAAATTACGAAGGGAATAGATAAGAGAGAAGTGGAGAGGATGTTTCCACAGGCAGGTGAGACTAGGACAAGAGGGCATAGCCTCAGGATTAGAGGGAGCAGATTTAGGACTGAATTGTGAAGGAACTTCTTCACCCAGAGGGTTGTATATCTATGGAATTCCCTGCCCAGTGAAGGAGTTGATGCTACTTCAGCAGGTGTTTTTAAAGCTAAGGTAGAGTTTTTTTTTGAAAAATAAAGGAGTTAAAGGATACGGTGAGGGGGTGGGTAAGTGGAGCTGAAACCATGAAAAGATCAGCCATGATCTTATTGAATGGCAGAGCAGGCTCGAAGGGGCCACATGGCCTACTCCGAGTTCTTATGTTCTTATTTCATTTTTCCTGCCAAAATGGGCAGTTTCACTTTTTCTCACATTACATACCATTTGGCACATATTTGTCCCGTCAGTTAGCCTGTTAAGATCTATTTGTAGCTTCCTTATGTCTTCTTCGCAACTTACTTTCCCATCTATCTTACTGTCATCAGCAAATTTGGCGACTATACTTTCTGTCCCTTCGTCCAAGTTATTTACATCGATTGTAAACAATTGAGGTTTCAGCACGGAGCCCTGTGGCACATTCAAGTTTACATTGTGCCAACTTCAAAACAACCAGTTAATACCTACAATCAATTTCCTGATAGCCAGCCAATCTTCTATCTATGCCGGTGTGCTATTCCCTACACCATAACCCTTAGTTTTCTCCAATAATTTTTGATGTAGCACCTTATCAAATCCCTTCTGGAAACCTAATTAAAGTTCCCTCTTCCCCACAACAAATGTTGCCTTCTTAAAGAACTCCAATAGATTGGACAAATGTGATTTCCCTTTCATGAGGGAATGATCTCCCCTCATTCTTCTGAATTCCAGTGAATATTAATCCAGTCTACGCAGTCTCTTCTCGGAAGGGCACTTGAACTTATCCAAATGCCCTTGCTATAAACTTTTTAACATTAGCGTCTAATATTTTCCCTACGATAGATAGAGTCATAGAGATGTACAGCATGGAAACAGACCCTTCAGTCCAACCTGTCCATGCCGACCAGATATCCCAACCCAATCTAGTCCCACCTGCCAGCGCCCAGCCCATATCCCTCCAAACCCTTCCTATTCATATACCCATCCAAATGCCTCTTAAATGTTGCAACTGTACCAGCCTCCACCACATCCTCTGGCAGCTCACTCCATACACGTACCACCCTCTGCGTGAAAAAGTTGCCCCTTAGGTCTCTTTTATATCTTTCCCCTCTCACCCTAAACCTATGCCCTCTAGTTCTGGACTCCCCGACCCCAGGGAAAAGACCTTGGCTGTTTATCCTATCCATACCCCTCATGATTTTATAAACCTCTATAAGGTCACCCCTCAGCTTCCGACGCTCCAAGGAAAGTAGCCCCAGCCTGTTCAGCCTCTCCCTGTAGCTCAGATCCTCTAACCCTGGCAACGGCCTTGTAAATCTTTTCTGAACCCTTTCAAGTTTCATAACATCTTTCCGATAGAAAGGAGACCAGAATTGCATGCAATATTCCAACAGTGGCCTAACCAATGTCCTGTACAGCCGCAACATGACCTCCCAACTCCTATACTCAATCCTCTGACCAGTAAAGGAAAGCATACCAAACGCCGCCTTCACTATCCTATCTACCTGCAACTTCACTTTCAGGGAGCTATGAACCTGCACTCCAAGGTCTCTTTGTTCAGCAACACTCCCTAGGCCCTTACCATTAAGTGCATAAATCCTGCTAAGATTTGCTTTCCCAAAATGCACCTTGCATTTATCTGAATTAAACTCCATCTGCCACTTCTCAGCCCATTGGCCCATCTGGTTCAGATCCTGTTGTAATCTGAGGTAACCCTCTTCGCTGTCCACTACACCTCCAATTTTGGTGTCATCTGCAAACTTACTAAATAAAC
>NC_057739.1:38874009-38882390 GCF_004010195.1 Chiloscyllium plagiosum | reverse complement strand
CTTTTAACCGTTTCAAGACATCCAGCACTTCTTCCTCTGTAATCTGGTCATTTTGCAAGCTGTCACCATCTATTTCCCTACAGTCTGTATCTTCCATATTCTTTTCCACAGTAAATACTGTTGCAAAATATTCATTTGGTATCTTCCCCATTTTCTGTGGCTCCACACAAAGGCCGCCTTGCTGATCTTTGAGGGGCCCTATTCTCTCCCTAGTTACCCTTTTGTCCTTAATATATTTGTAAAAACCCTTTGGATTCTCCTTAATTCTATTTGCCAAAGCTATTTCATGTCCCTGTTTTGCCCTCCTGATTTCCCTCTTAAGTATACTCCTACTTCCTTTATACTCTTCTAAGGATTTACTCGATTTATCCTGTCTATACCTGACATATGCTTCCTCCTTTTTCTTAACCAAACCCTCAATTTCTTTAGTCAACCAGGATTCCCGATACCTACCAGCCTTCCCTTTCACCCCGACAGGAATATACTTTCTGTGAATTCTTGTTATCTCATTTCTGAAGGCTTCCCATTTTCCAGCCGTCCCTTTACCTGCGAACATCTGCCTCCAAACAGCTTTTGAAAGTTCTTGCCTAATGCCATCAAAATTGGCCTTTCTCCAATTTAGAACTTCAACTTTTAGATCTGGTGTATCCTTTGCCATCACTACTTTAAAACGAATAGAATCATGGTCGCTGGCCCCAAAGTGCTCCCCCACTGACACCTCAGTCACCTGCCCTGCCTTATTTCCCAAGAGTAGGTCAAGTTTTGCACCTTCTCTAGTAGCTACATCCACATACTGAATCAGAAAATTGTCTTGTACACACTTAAGAAATTGCTCTCCATCTAAACCTTTAACACTATGGCAGTCCCAGTCAATGTTTGGAAAGTTAAAATCCCCTACCGTAACTACCCTATTATTCTTACAGATAGCTGAGATCTCCTTACAAGTTTGTTTCTCAATTTCCCTCTGACTATTGGGGGGTCAATAATACAATTCCAATAAGGTGATCATCCCTTTCTTATTTCTCAGTTCCACTCAAATAACTTCCCTGGGTGTACTTCCGGGAATATCCTTCCTCAGCACAGCTGTAATTCTATCCCTTATCAAAAATGCCACTCCCCTCCTCTCTTGCCTTCCATTCTATCCTTCCTGTAGCATTTGTATCCTGGAACATTCAGCTGCCGGTCCTGCCCATCCCTGAGCCATGTTTCTGTAATTGCTATGATATCCCAGTCCCATGTTCCTAACCATGCCCTGAGTTCAGCTGCCTTCCCTGTTAGGCCCCTTGCATTTAAATAAATGCAGTTTAATTTATTAGTCCTACATTGTCCCTGCCTGCCCTAACTGTTTGACTCACTTCTGTTCTCAGCTGTACCCGTCTCAGATTGATCTCTTTCCTCACTTCTCCCTGGGTCCCACTCCCCCACCTTACTATTTTAAATCCTCCCAAGCAGTTTTAGCAAATCTTCCTGTCAGTATATTAGTTCCCTTCCAATTTAGGTGCAATCCATCCTTCTTGTACAGGTCACTTCTACCCCAAAAGAGATTCCAATGATTCAAAAATGTAAATCCTTCTCCCATACACCAGCTCCTCAGCCATGCATTCATTTGCTCTATCCTCCTATTCCTACCCTCACTAGCTCCAGATATTACTACCCTTGAGGACCTCCTTTTTAAATTTCTGCCTAACTCTCTGTAATCGCCCTTCAGAATCTCAACCTTTTCCCTTCCTATGTCATTGGTCCCAATGTGGACAATGACCTCCTGCTGGCCCCTCTCCCCCATGAGAACATTCTGCACCCTTTCTGAGACATCCTTGATCCTGGCATCATTCTACTTTTTCTCTGCTGGCCACAGAAACGTCTGTCTGTACCTCGGGCTACAGAATCCCCTCACACAATTGATCTCTTGGAAGCTGACATACCCCTCGTTGCATTAGAGCCAGTCTCAATACCAGAAACCTGGCTGTTCGTACTATGTTCCCCTGAGAATCCATCACCCCCTACGTTTTCCAAAACAGCACACCTGTTTGAAATATCCACAGAAGACTCCTGCACAAGCTGCCTACCTCTCTTACTCTTCCTGGAGTTAACCCATCTATGTGACTGTATCTGAGACTTTCCCCCCTTCCTATAACTGCCATCCATCACATACTGTTTCTGTTGCAAATTCCTCATCGCTTCTATCTGTCTCTCCAACCCTGATTCTGTGCTGTGAACTTCGCCCAACAGTTCCTCCAAGATTAGTTGTGAATTTCACTGTTTGTTAATTTTCCCAGACGCACTCTGATGTCCAGTGATACACGAATTCAAACAGCAAAGGCAGTAACTGTGCAGGTTCTCCCTCTCTCTCTCCTGCACTGTCCTCACCATGTGCTTCCTTTGTCTGCTCTTCTCCCTTTTAAAACTGCTGTTGTTTTGACTTTTTTTCCCAAAGTTCCAAAACAGTGCAACTACATATAAAACAGTAATTGCTGCTCCTGGAATTCGAGGAAATCACCTCCAGCACCTAAAATACCTCAAAAAAAGGAGCAGCTCTTACAGCCAGAAATTTTTCCATCCTCCATCTGGCTGCACTTCCCTGCTTCATGCTTTCCTTCTTTTCTGAACGCTTTAAAATTAGCTTCTAATACTTTCCCTATGATAGATGTTAAGCAAATTGGCTGCACATTCCTGCTTCCTGCCTTCCTTCCTTTCTGAATAATATAGAGTTATGTTCACTATCTTCCAACCAAATGGGATTGTCTCTGAATCAAGGGAGTTTTGGAAAATCAAAACTAATGGATCAATTATCTCATAGCCCCTTCCTTTAAGACCCTATGTAGAAGTCCATCAGGACCAATGATCCCCTGAGCTGCACATGCTCCAAGGTTTCTCGTTTGAAGATCAGAGTTAGCCTGACAATCATGGCATTGATTTCCAGTTCCAGAAATTGCTGCCATGGTACACACCAGAAAGAAAATTAGAAAGAACATTGATCAGGACCTCAACACTTGTCAGCCAGTAGCTCCAATAATTTACTTTTAATTTCATTTTACTTTTTCAGTTTTCAGAAAGTTGACTTTCTGCAGAAGAAGATGATTTGGATGGACAGACCTGTCGAAGCTTGAATGAAGATTTTTCAGCTGCAATGTTGCATACTTTAATTGAAGCTCATCCATCAGACAAAGGCCGTACAGCTGAAGAGATGAACCTGGACGACAAGCAAAGTTGTTCAAGACCCTTGCAGACATACGTGTGTGAAACATGGAATTGTTACCCAGCACTGAAGAAAGGTGCAGCCGAATCTTGAACCCAACTCACCAACGAAAGGAAGAAAGATGTGTGTCTAGCAAGCCAAATTTTCAGGGCCATCTCCCCCACTGACCCATCTGCTAACCCACCAATGTCATAGTTTAGGATGAAGGACAACTCTTGAGTGAGCCTTTCTTCAGGATCTCCAGCTGGTCTTTCTTTCGACCCCAAGGTTCAGCTGCCCTGAAGGATATTTCCATCAGGCAGCATTGCTGAGGTGGCCATTCACCGCTGAGGTGGATGAGGTGAGACTGGATGCTGAGAGAAAGGGGGAAACTAAAATTTGAGCACTTCACCATAGATTGAATGACCTTGTTTTTTGCACTGTGTAATGCTGTGGAACTGAAAACTCATGAGCAACACAAGGGGAAACGATGTTGAAACGTATTGGAGACCATTCCTTTTGAATAAATGTGTCCACAAGTTCCATGATCCTCAGCAGCTTGATGTGTGTAGCTATCTCCTGTAAGGCCCTACTCATTCCAGGGCCCAGGTCTGACAGCCAGTCTTTGTTGTGTTGGCTGATCTCAGCTGAGTTGGTTACAGTGCAAAACTGAGCTCGGACAGAGGCCCTCAGGTAAAGGGAAGAGAAAAAATTAAGGCAGAGCTCCTGACATTGAGCTTTCCCTGTAAGCAGGTATTCAGAATTCACTGAGTGTGATCAGGGCCAGTTCATCCATCTCAGAGAATCTTTTTAAAAGTTCAATTTTGGGATGTGAGCATCACTATCTGGGTGACCTTGATTGCCCATCCATAATTTCTTTCCCTGAAGGCCACCGGTGACCACCATGACAATCCATCAGTTCTGTGATTTCTTTTGTTTAATCATTCATGGGATGTGGGTATCACTATGATTTATTGCCATTTTTTAAAACACACATGGTGGGGGAAGTGGAGCATGGGAGGGCTACACCCACAGTGCTGTTAGGAGGCAGCTATAGGATTCTGACCCCAAATTATGGTTATTATTAATGACTAGAACTTATTCCAGATGTAGCTATGAATTTAAATTCTCCTAAAGGCCATTGGTGAGCAGACCATTACATGTGGCATCTGAATTACAAGTCCAGTCACATGTTACCACTATGTTACCTCTTGTCTTGTTAGAGAGCAGGTATGATTTTCCCACAGCTGTGCAGATTAGGTTCGTATGAACTAATAACCCACTGCACATACACTTGGCTATTTTGCCTTCTGCATTCAATAATCCATGGCCAAGGTATCAGAGGGTTCATGCCCACTATACCCCAGATTTCCTGTCGGTGGAGGGAATAAAATTCGATGATAAGGAGGAACTAATTCCAAACACACACTAACTTTAGATTGTTGCCATTTATCTCTGTTGGTTGATTGGTCTGGAACTGGGCAGTGAACAGCGCAAGAATAATGTTACAATACTATGGTAAAATAATGAACTCATGCCTGGCTTACATTAACAGAAAGAAGAAGAAACATTTTACTGGCCGCTTTCCAACAGAGCTTTTCAAACTCCCATTTTTCACTTTCCACAGCCATTTTGCATTCTAAAGCCAACCACATGTGGGTGGCATGGTGGCTCAGCGGTTAGCACTGCTGCCTCACAGTGTGAGGGAACTGGGTTCGATTCCAGCCTTGGGTGACTGTTTGTGCGGAGTTTGCATGTTCTCCTTGTATCTGCATGGGTTTCATCCCACAGTTCAAAGATGTGCAGGTGAGGTGGGTTGGGCATGGGAAATTGTGCAGGTGAGGTGGATTGAGTAGGGGGCAGGGTTTGGGTGGGATGCTATTCAGAGGGTCATGCAAACTCTTTCTGTACTGTAGGGATTCTGTGATTTGTTTAAATTCAACATTCTTATCTCTCCCCTGTTAAATTTTGGGGAGTAAAGGGTTGAATTCAAAGCCAACAGAAACATTTAGGAAGGGGCATCTGTGCAAGGTGTGTAATAAGAAAAATGGGTTGTATTTGAAATGTTAGCCCAAAGTAACATTGAATTTAGACATGTTAGGGACTGATGGCAAGAAGCTCACTTTCGTCAGAAGTTGGGAAACACATGGAATGGTGACCAGAATCATTGAAGGAATTGCTGGGGGATGGGGAGGTGCACAGGAAGCCCGTAGTGCTTTTCTGGCTGCATGAACTAGAAAGGTCTCACAGTGGCTTCCCTTATCAAGATCTAACACACGTGTTGTGCTCTCAGTCTCAACTCTGCCTTTTTGAACCTGGATTATCAAGTAAATGTTTCTCCTCCTAGTGTGGAGTCCTTACCACCAGGAGCACACATTGGAACGTGGTCTCAGTGAATCATTGAGATCTGTTAATAAATAGACAATCGTCAGCTGCTAACTCTGTTCACAGTGCTTAACGGGAGGTTCAGAGGTGCTACCGTTATGGAGATGTTGGTGCACTCAGTTTTGTATTAGAGCTACAGTTCTGTGTGTACTGAATTTCACCATGAACCTGTGAAAATGTCTGACATGCATGTGGAGCATTTCTTTGAAACTGGGTTTAAGGAGTAATATCTTCTTCGCCGTACCTTTTCACTGTTCAGCTGGTCTGAGTTTTATAAAAGTCTCATAAATCCAATAGGTCTGTGTGTCTTTTTTCAACCCCTCCATTTTCACTCCTTCCTTGTATCCTCAAGAAAGTTTCATTTTATTCTTACTGATCATGAAGTCAAGTTCCTGAGGAATTCCAAAGATGGTTAAGTATATTTCCATTATTGTATTGGACTAAAACAACATTTTGCATTTATATAGCACCATTAATCACTGGTGCATTACCAGTTAGAAATTTAACATTGAACTAAAGCAGATGTTTAACTGGGTGTTCAAAAGCTCAGGAGAAAGGAAACTATTTATGGAATACCATTCATAATGTCAAGATGTCTGAGAGCAATCTATCAAAAACCTGCTGGAATACATCTTAACAGTGTGTCAATAGTTAAAGAAAGATTTACAAATCACAGCTGTGTGGAGGATAAATTGTGCATCAACTAAATAGCCTCTGTACTTATAAAAATTCTAGATAGTTTTAATCAACTGTTCAGAGATATTATTACACACCTCTTGAGCATATGTGCATGTGATTTCTAACATTTCAAACTAAGATTCAGTAAATCCAAAAACCAGGTTAAGCAAAGCAGGTATGGTTTTATCAACATGCAGACTCACTAATTCTTCTGAAAGTGCAGTCGGTCTGGTGAAACTCTTTTATTGAAATGACAGGATATAACTCTTTTATTGAAATGACAGAAGCTGTAAAAATGACCATTGTGTACTGGGGTTGCAGAGATTTATTAAGTATAAGTTGACATCAAGAGTCTGGATTTTAAAATACGTGCTGGATTCAGTGAAGAAATTAGACAAATTGGGGTTTGGGCTTCACTTAGTGGGCCAGCATTTATTGCCCATCCTAATTGCCCTTGAGAAGATGGTGGTGAGCTGCCTTCTTCAACCGTTGCAGTTCATTTGGTGTAGGATTACATCATGGTATTTTAATGAGGGAGTTCAAGAAGGAAAGGCAATATATTTCCAAGTCAGGATGGTAGGAGAAAGTGAAGACTGCAGATGCTGGAGATCAGAGTCGAGAGTGTGGTGCTGGAAAAGCACAGCAGATCAGGCAGCATCCGAGGAGCAGGAGAGTCGACATTTTGGGCATAAGTCCATCATCAGGCTTTCCAGCACCACACTCTCAACCCCAAGTCAGGATGGTGAGTGGCTTGGAGGGACACTTGCAGCTGGTGGTGATCCCACATATCTGCTTATTTGGTCCTCGATTTCCAAGATAAAGGCCTTGATATCTCTTTTTTTTCCACAAAAGATGACTGTTGAAATATGGCCCCAGGAGCACTGAAATATTTAGAAGCTGAGATCACTTGATATACAAAGACTATCTGACATCAAACTTGGGCACCAAAGCCAGTTGGAAACTCCAACTTGCATGAATTACCTCTAGATAACTGGCACTGAATGTCTTTGGAAGAATACAGGTACTCCCCCATTTAAAGGAATAGTGATTTCTCAGAAGGACATACTGACAGCTATGTAACAGTAACACATTCAAATCCAGACCAGGAGTTGGCCATTCAACACCTCAAGCCCTTCTGCCATTCAGTAAGATCATGGCTGGTCTGTTTATTTAAATTATTTTGGGGCAGCATGGTGGCTCAGCTGCTACCTCACAGCACCAGGGACCTGGGTTTGATTCCAGCCTTGGGTAACCGTGTGTGGAGTTTATACATTCTCCCCACATCTGGGTGGGTTTGCTCCAAGTGTTCTGATTTCCTCCCACAGTCTAAACATAGGTGGGTTAGCCATGGGAAATGCAGGGTTATTGGAGGAGGGATGGGGCAAGGTCTGGATGGGATGCTCTTCTGAGGGTTGGTGTGGATTCAATGGGCTGAGTGGCCTGCTTCCACACTGTATGAATTCTATGTTTCTAATCTCAAATCCACATTCTGACCTAACCCTAAAGTTGGTCATGGATAATTCCAGTGTTTTGTTTTTGCCCTTAATGCTGAAATGGACAATAATCCAAATGCATTGAGGTGTGTAAGACTAGCAAGGGTCAGTCAAACATAAAGTTCCTAACTCTTTATGGGGAAAAAGTTCCAAATTGGCCAGGGAAGGTAACCTTTTAACACCTTGCTTAACAAGATGACTTTTTTTAAAAGCCCTGATGTTGAACTTCTGGGAGTGGAATACAATTCCAGTTAAATGTATCCTTTTGAAATGAGTGGCACGTGGTCTGGGACCTTCACGGTCACGTGTCCACTGGGCGATGGACGGGGTCTCGCGAGAGTTCTGTGGCCCCGCCCCTTAGCTGGGAGGCGAGCCCCGTGCGCAAGCGCCCCCGGCATTATCCGGTTGCTATGGGCCGGCGTCTCCTGGCAACTGGCGAGAGTGGGGCAGAGCGGCACCGGCGGCAGTGGGGCAGAAGGCATGGCGCCCAAGAAGAAAGAGAAGAGCGGCCTCCGGAACCCGGCGGACGACCAGCCGGAGGCGCTCACCGCCACCGAGAGGGAGCTGTACATGATCCAGATCAGGGACCTGGAGAGCACGGTGACCAAGTGAGTGGGAGTGGGTGGGGGTGAGTGGTGTGGGGGTAGGGG
>NC_057739.1:38865435-38871190 GCF_004010195.1 Chiloscyllium plagiosum | reverse complement strand
GAAGCGGCTGCGGGGGGGATGAGACTGTCACATACCTCCTTTTGGAATGTGCCTACGCAGAGGGAGTCTGGAGAGGAATGCAGTGGTGTTTGTCGAGGTTCGTCCCGGGCAGCGCCGTGACGCGGGACTCCGTGCTCTACGGCCTGTTCCCCGGGACGCACACCAAGACGAACATCAACTGTGCCTGGAGGATCATCAACTCGGTGAAGGACGCTCTCTGGGTGATCCGAAACCTGCTGATCTTCCAGCTGAAGGAGTTGACCCCGACTGAGTGTTGCAGACTGGCACATTCCAAGGTCCAGGACTACGTGTTGAGGGATGCGCTGAAGCTTGGGGCAGCTGCCGCCAAGGCGCGGTGGGGAAAGACCACTGTGTAAAGTCTGCCTGCCTAACGAAGAACAGGGGGCCCATGCAGTCATTTGGGCTCTGCTGACGCCTCAGCTAATTATATGGGCATATGATTGAAAAATGTACAGACCTGTATAAAAATGATAAAATCTGATCTCTGTATGTACATGTTTACATATGTATGGCATGACCAACTATACAGATCATCAAATTATTTTATGAATAAAGTATATTTTTGAAATAAAAAAAAAGTGGGGGTAGGGGTGGTGGTGGTGTGGAGGTAGGGGGGTGGGAGTGGGTGGGTGTGTGTGAGGGTGGGGGGGTGGGACCTTGGAGCACCACCCAGCGGGGTGGGTCCTACACTCAGACCGTCTGCAAGTAATGCACAACCGGACCTCCCCATTCACTCTCTCCACACAGACTGGCCAAACCTGCACTTTCCCCTTTTTGTCCTGATTCATGCAGTCACACAGCCAGTCTGTACCACCAAAAATAGGCTACTCCCTACACTCACAGAATCCCCTATGGGGTGGGAGCAGGCCATTCGACCCATCGGGGTCTGCACTCACCCCATCCTTCTAACCCTGTATTTCCCCTGGCTAACTCACCTCACCTACACATCCCTGGATTCTATGGGACTATTCAGTATGGCCAATCCACCCTAACCTGCAAATCCCCGGGCACTTTAGGGCAATTTAGTATGGCCAATCACCCTAACTTGCAAATCCCTTGGCATTGCAGGGCAATTTAGTATGGCTAATCCCCACTACCTGCAAATCCCCGGGCAGTACAGGGCAATTTAGTAAGGCCGATCCACCCTAACTTGCACATCCCTGGGTACTATGGAGCACTTTAGTATGATTATATTAGATTAGATTCTCTACAGTGTGGAAACAGGTCTATCAGTCCTCTGAATAGTAACCCACCTAGACTCGTTTCTCTACGTTTACCCCTGACTAATGCACCTAACAGGCGACTCTCTGTGTGGAGTTTGCACATTCTCCCCGTGGCTGCGTGGGTTTCCTCCGGGTGCTCCGGTTTCCTCCCACAATCCAAAAATGTGCAGGTTAGGTGAATTGGCCATGCTAAATTGCCCGTAGTGTTAGGTGAAGGGGTAAACGTAGGAGTATGGGTCTGGGTGGTATACGCTTCGGCGGGTTGGTGTGGACTTGTTGGGCCGAAGGGCCTGTTTCCACACTGTAAGTAATCTAATCTAATCTAATCTAACACTATTGGCAATTTAGTATGGCCAATCCACTTAGCCTGCTCATCCCTGGACACAATGGGGCAACTTAGTATGGTTAATCCACCCTAACCTGCACATCCTTGGACACTACAGAGCAATTTGTATGGCCAATCCACCTGGTCTGCACATCTTTTGACTGTGAGAGGAAACTAAAACACCTGGAGGAAACCCGCACAGACACAGAGAATGTTCACATTCCACACAGGTACTTGCCCAAGGGTGGAATCAAATCCAGTTCCCTGGTGCTGTGAGGCAGCAATGTTAACCACTGAGCCATTGTGCCGCCTCCCATTGCTCACCATTCATATTCTAAATACAACAGTCCTGAATAAGCATGTGGATCATATAAAAACCATAAATTTGCAAACATTCTGGAAGCAAAAGGTGCTCTGCCCCTTACAACCTTTGGAAATGCTGCTGGAGCCCTGTTAGTGTACCCTCTCTGTCAAATATTGTTGAGTCCTCTGAATCAGAGATGGACATGACAGAAGTAGCTGCCTTGACATCTTTGTGATCAGAAGAAGAGAGTGAAAGTACATCCCCGATTCTTCTGAAGCTGAATGTCAGTTTCAGAATTTCCAGTTCACGGGCTTCAGCTGCTTCCTCTTGGGGGGAACAAAAGGCTTGAACCGTCCCCATTCATTATCATGCTTTTGGCTGAGCTTATCCTCATTCTGAACAACTTCTCCTTTTAACTCCTTTTATTTTCTTTGGGTCAAAGATGTGGCCATGAGTACTCGCAGGTGCCCCAGTTATTACTGTCTCTTTTTGTGAAGTACATGGAACATTCCTTGTTCCAGTTCTACTCAACCTCCCATCCACAACACTCTCTCCACTACATCGAAGACATCATCTGGAATTGGAAAAGTGTATCTATTTTGCTTCCAATTTCCACCCTGCTCTCACCTTCACGTGGACCATTGCCGATTCCTCCCTTCCTTTTCTCAACATCTCTATTTCCATTTTTTAAACTTATTCATCCACAGGGTGAGGGCATTGCTGGCTCGGTAGCACTTACTGCCCATGTGGCAGTTAAGAGTCAACCACATTGCTGTGGGTCTATAATCACATGTAGGCCAGACCAGGTAAGGATGGCAGTTTCCTTCCCTAAAGGGCATCAGTGAATCAGATGGGTTTTTCCAACAATCAATTCATGGTCATGATTAGACTCTTAAATCCAGATTTTTTGTTTTAATTGAATTCAAATTCCACTATTTGCGGTGGTGGGATTCAAAACCAGGTCCACAAAACATTATGTGGGTTTCTGGATTAACAACTCAGCGATAATACCACAAAGCCATTGCCTCTGCTTTCTGGGGATAGGCTGGCTACTAATATCCACACAAACCTAACAACTCCCACAGTTATCTTGACTGTACATCCTCATACCCTGCTTCCTGTAAATACTCTAATTCCATCCGCCCAGTTTCTCTGTCCATTGCATCTGTTCTAATTATGCCAGCTTACAATTTTCTTCTTCAACTGAGAATTCCCGCCACTGTAGTTTACAGGGCCCTCAGCTGTGTCCAACTCATCTCCTGCATTTTGGCCCTCCCCTCTTCCCTTCCATAACAGTGGTAGGGGTCTTCTGGTCCTCACTTATCACCCCACCAGCATCCATATTCAAATGATCATTAGCCACTATTTCCACTATCTCCAGCAGGAGGCCACTACCAGACACATGTTTATCTCCATCCTTTGTCAGTCTTCAGCAGAGATTATTCCCTTTGGGACATCTTGGTCCACTCCTTCTCTACTCCCAACACCTCTCACACCCTCACAATACCTTCCCATACAATTGCAGACAGTGTAACACCTGTCCATTTATTTCCTTCCTCCTCACTATCCAAGGCCCCAGACACACCTCTTGGGTGAAGCAGAGATTTACCTGCATTTCATTCAATCTAATCTACAGTATTCATTGCTCACAATGTGATCTGTGTACACTGGGGAGACAAAATGTAGATTGGGTGACCATGTTGCAGAACATAGATTCACAAGTATCAAGGGGATCAAAGGTTATGTGGAGAAAGTGGGAGAATGGGGTTGAGAAACTTATCAGCTATGACCGAATGGCGGAGCAGACTCAACGGGCAGAATTGCCTAATTTCTACTCCCATGTATTATGGTCTTCTGGTCTAACACCGACATTTTGTCCACAAAAATGAGCCTGAGCTTCCTGTTGTTTGCTACTTCAATACAGCTTTATGTTCCCTGGCCCAACATCTCTGTCTTGAGCTTGCAGCAGTGCTCCTGTGAAGCTCAGTTCAAGCTAGAAAAACAGCTCCCCTCCTCCTTCAGTACATATTACCAGCTTTCTCCTAGCTACAACCAGTTCTAAAGATGGGTCACTAAACCTGAATTGTTAACTCTGGTTTCTCTGCACAGATGCTGCCAGCCCTGCTGAGTTTTTCCAGCCATTTCTGTTTTTGATTCTGACTTCCAGTATGTGCAGTTCTTTAGTTTTTGTTTGTTTTACCATGTACTGAAAGTCGCCCAGCAACTATACTTCAATGTATATGGAATAATAGTAAAACGATATATGTATTATAGGAACTGTAAAGATTTGTAAAATAAAAAAAAGGAAATCGTCTATGAGCAATGAATATTACAATAATTGTTACTTTGCACAAATAATGTTAAGATATGTGTGTAAGTAGTTGTACCAAAAGTTCAATTACTCTTCTGTATAACAGCAAAATTATGTTCTGTTACAAACCATAACAGCTTGGATATCTATAATTTCTTTAATTTTGAAAAATGTTTCACAGAAGATTTAAGGGTAATAAAGGCTGTTGAACCAAAGAAGGATAGCAAAAAGCTAGTTGAAGAGATCAAGGAGGAAAAGAAAGTGGAGAGGTTTGATGAAGAATTCCACATCACGACCCTCAGTTATGGAATGAAGGCGAAAGGCATTTGATAGGAAAGGGAGTCAGAGAAATGCCATGGTAACTGACACATATAAATGAGGCCATTGGAAGCATTTGAACATGAGGATGGCTATTTTAAATTTGAGGCTTTGATGCAATATATTAATTATACAATATAATACTTAAATTTGGTTGAGTAGAACCTGGTGTGGGAAAGCACTTAAGACAGCAGAGTTGTGGATCAGCTGAAGATCAAAGAAATTCGGGAATGGAAGAGTAGCCCGAAAAGCAGTGAAATATTCCAGATGAAGAAAGACTAAGGTAGGTTACAAGTGGTGATGTAATGAGGAAGTAGCTGGTCATTGTGACAAAGAGAATTTTGGATTGGAAAATCGCCTTAAATTTGATTGGAATATGTGGATGTAATGCTGCCAATTGTCTGCTGTCACTTATTATCTAAACTCAGTGACTGCTGGGCCAAAGTAGAAGAAAGTATCTGATTCCAAGTGTCTCTGAGTATATGTATAAATCTCGAAAGAAAAGAGGAAAGATTAAAGAGAGATTAATGGTAATTACTTCTGGTAACACCTAACTTACTTGCTAAAGAGCTGTGAAGTAATTGCCATGAAATCCTTTGCTAATAGTCCACAGTTGAACATCAAAACAATTGCAGCTTTCAAATATTCTATAAATACCAAATCCTGTAAGGGTTTCAGAAAATATTGTCAGATGTTTGCATTGATTCTAATTAATGCATAATGTTGTGTTGCTGTTAAGGTACCAACGGAGGTTAGATGAACTGGAAGTATCAAAAAGTGATGCAGCTGAGAAGCATGAGCAGCTTGGCAAAGACCTACATGATGTCATTGCCTACCTAAAGAAGGGTCTGAATCAGAAAATTGATGAGATTGCTGATTTGAATGACAAGTTAATTGCCTTGAAACAAGTCAAAGACAATGAGAAGGATGCATACGAAATCCAGCTGTCACATTTACATCAAGAGTTTCAGGAAACTAAGGATCAGCTTACGTCTGAGAATATGATTTTAGGTACAGACATTGTCTATTTTATTTACCTTTTATAATAAAAAGTAATGAAAAAATGTGTTCTTGGAAAAGCGCAGCAGGTCAGGCAGCATCCAAGGAGCAGGAGAATCGACGTTTCGGGCATAAGCCCTTCTTCAGGAATGAGGAGGGTGTGCCAAGCAGGCTAAGATAAAAGGTAGGGAGGAGGGGCATTGGGAATGCGATAGGTGGAAGGTGGTTAAGGTGAGGGTGATAGGCCGGAGAGG
>NC_057739.1:38863798-38865126 GCF_004010195.1 Chiloscyllium plagiosum | reverse complement strand
AAATATATCCTTGGTGGTGGGGTCTGTTTGGAGGTGGCGGAAATGACGAAGGATGATGGTGGGGTGAGGACCAGTGGGTTCTGTCCTGGTGGTGATTGGAGGGGCGGGGAGGAAATGCGGTGGAGAGCATCGTCAACCACGTCTGAGGGGAAATTGCGGTCTTTGAAGAAGGAGGCCATCTGGGTTGTTTGGTATTGGAATTGGTCCTCCTGGGAGCAGATGCGGCAAAGGCGAAGGAATTGGGAATATGGGATGGCGTATTTACAGGGGGCAGGGTGGGAGGAGGTGTAATCTAGGTAGCTGTGGGAGTCGGTCAGTTTATACTAAATGTCCATGCTGAGTTGGTCGCCCGAGATAGAAATGAAGAGGTCTAGGAAGGGGAGGGAGGAGTCTGAGACGGTCCAGGTGAATTTGAGGTCGGGGTGGAAGGTGTTAGTAAAGTGGATGAACTGTTCAACCTCCTCGTGGGAGCACGAGGTAGCGCCGATCCAGTCATCGATGTAGTGGAGGAAAGGGTGGGTGGTGCCAGTTAGCTGCGGAAGATGGACTGTTCCACATATCTGACGAAGAGGCAGGCATAGCTGGTGCCCATGGCTACTCCTTTGGTTTGGAGGAAGTGGGATGATTGGAAAGAGAAATTGTTTAGAGTGAGGACCAATTTAGTCAGTCGAAGGAGGGTGTCAGTGGAAGGGTACTGGTTGGTTCGGCGGGAAAGGAAGAAGCGGAGGGCTTTGAGACCTTCATGATGGGGGATGGAGGTGTATAGGGACTGGATGTCCATGGTGAAGATAAGGCGTTGGGGGCCGGGGACGCGAAAATCATGGAGGAGGTGGAGGGCGTGGGTGGTGTCCCGAACGTAGGTGGGGAGTTCTTGGACTAAGGGGGACAGGACCGTGTCAAGGTATGCAGAGATGAGTTCGAACATCATTTACTGCATCCGATGCACCCGATGTGGCCTCCTCTACATTGGGGAGACAGGCCGCCTCCTTGCGGAATGTTTCAGAGAACACCTCTGGGACACCCACACCAACCAACCCAACTGCCCTGTGGTTGAACACTTTAACTCCCCCTCCCACTCCGCAAAGGGCATGCAGGTCCTTGGCCTCCTCCATCGCCAGACCATGGCAACACGACGCCTGAAGGAAGAGCGCCTCATCTTTCGCTTAGGAACCCTCCAACCACCAGGGATGAATGCAGATTTCTCCAGCTTCCTCATTTCCCTTCCCCCCACCTTATCTCAGTCCCAACCCTCGGACTCAGCAACGCCTTCTTGACCTGCAATCTTCTTCCTGACCTCTCCACCCCACCCCCTTTCCGGCCTGTAACCC
>NC_057739.1:38845985-38863749 GCF_004010195.1 Chiloscyllium plagiosum | reverse complement strand
ACCCTCACCTTAACCTCCTTCCACCTATCGCATTCCCAACCCCCCTCCCCCAAGTCCCTCCTCCCTACCTGCTTGGCACACCCTCCTCATTCCTGAAGAAGGGCTTATGCCCAAAACATCGATTCTCCTGCTCCTTGGATGCTGCCTGACCTGCTGTGCTTTTCCAGGAACACATTTTTCAGCTCTGATCTCCAGCATCTGCAGTCCTCACTTTCTCCTCAAAAAAAGTAATGTCTTTTATGTAATTTTTCAGACATAATTATAGTTGCAATTGCAACGTATTCCCAGAATCCTCTAATAGGACTGCTTTATTAAATCCATTCTTTCTGCCTGCTTCTGCCCTGACAACTGATTTCTTCTTGTCTCAGTTTTCCTTTTTCTCCCTTTGTCAGGTTTCTTCCTAGACCTGCACCTCATTCAACATGATCTACTATTTTTTAACAATGTTCTAGCCCTAATTGTCTTCGTCTTTGCATATACATAATTGTTGCAAAGCTTCATCTTCTATCTCTGCTGTTGCTTTGAGTACAACATCAACCAGTCTCGTCCACTGCCTTCTGTGCCTGGTTAAACTTGTTCTTATGATGGAAAGCTTTAAGCAATATTTTTTAAAAAGGTTTAAGACTTGAATGTCATTCCTTTGTTTATGAATCTATGAACTAAGAGCAGGAGTAGGCTACTTGAGCTTGCTCCATCATTTAACGATCTGATTATAGTCTCAGTTCCTCATTCTCCCTTCCCCTTCCCTAATAACCTTTCATTTTGTTGCTTATCAAGAATCTATCAGTCTCTGCCTTTGCAGAGAATGGTTTCCAACATATGAGTGTATATGACAATTTGGTGTAAATGAGGCATGTTATGAGTTTAACCGATTATCTTACACTGATTATTAGTGTAGCAATTAGCATACGTTGGATTGTTTGGAAAATGTTGCCCACTCACAGAATCACATTTAACAGTAGACATGCAAACTATGCTGATGCAGGAACCCTTATGGGTCCTAGCTATACCTATCATTTTGTTTGATAATTTGCGTGTTCTTTGTTCCAGTTTTAATCTGGTTCCCTCCTCAACACTTTGTCAGCTATTAAGGTGACAATATCAGTGTAATTTCTAACTCGTGTCCCAAGCTCGAAAATTTCAACAATTTTGCTTCCAGTTTCCACTTTTCCATCACTTTCGTATAATCCTCTTTGCCTCCTTCAACTATTCTATTTCTGTTTTTGGAACAAGACTTGACCAATAAATAATCCCTCTGCAGTGTCTATTACTGAAAGTGGACTGTATTCCATTCTCTCATTTTCTTCATCTCTTTTGCATTTATTCGGGCAATGTCACTTCCATATCAACATTTCCAGTACCTTTTCCTATTTCCTCATCCAAGGACACTCGCAAGTTCCCCAGGTTGACAAGACAAACACCATTGAGAATCTGTTTTCCTTAACCTGCTCTTATCCCTTCCCCTCTTTTCCCAGAACCATGAAAAAGTTTCCCTTTTCTTCAACTCCACGTAGTCCATCATTTCTGCTACCTTCAGTGCGACACCACCAAAAAGTACATTGTCTGCTCCCTTTCAGCATTCCAAATGACCTCCATAAACAATGACCTCATCACTCAACCTAGCAACCCCTCCCCTTCCCGACTCATCAGCTGGCCTTTCACCTCCTCCCTCATCTTTCTTCAAAGTCCAGGTATCCATTCACTCTTTCAATATGAAACAGCAATTTAATTGTACTTTACATAACATAAGCTGTACGAAAATCGGAGCTGGAGTAGGCTCTTCAGCCCCTCAAACCTGTTCTGCCATTCAATAAAGTAATGGTTGATCTCCTAATTCAACACCATTTTCCTGCTCAATCCTTTTTTTTTTAATATGCAGAAATCTGAGTCTTGGATATACTCAACAACTGAGCCTCCACAGCCTTGTGGGGCAGGCAATTCTAAAGAGTGACCAGCCTTTGAATGAAGAAATTTCTCTCAATCACAATCCTAAATGGCCTGCCCCTTATTCTGAGATTCAAATCCTCGGACTCTCCCAAGTCAGGGGAAAATATCCTCCTTGCATCTATCCTAACAAAGCTCCTTTAGAACGCTTATGTTTGAATAAGAACGCCTTTCATTTTTCTCAGCTCCAGAGGATATAGGCCTAGTTATTCCTTCATCTTAGAATGTAGTATCCACTGCTCATAATGTGATCTCTAGCCACTAGGAATCTAGTTACAAATTTGGTGATTGCTTTGTGAAGTATCTTCATTCAATCTGTACAGATAACCCTGAGCTTTGGTTGCTAATCACTTTCCACTCTAACATTTCAGTCTTCACTCTCCTGGGCTGTTCTAATAAAGCTTGACTAAAGCTCAAGGAACTGTATCTTATATTTAAATCATGAACTCTGAGTCCAGCAGTTTCCAATTATAACAACTGCTTCCATTTCTTTTTCAGCAGCAGCTGTTGGTTTAATGATTCTGTAATTACCAACTGCATCTCGTCGTTTATTACATTAGTTGCCTCGTTACCATCATCCTCTTTTGACTTACATCACCAACTCTTTACTTATTCAATGTCCCCTGCATTCTGACCTTTCTTTTCCTCCTTTGCACCCCAGTTCCCTTTTCCCTGTCTCTCTACATGCTTTAAACCTGTTACATCCTAACATTTTACACTACTGAAGAAATTATGTTGACCTGAGGCACTGGATGGAACCTTGCCACTTCTCCTGAGGCACCTTTGGTGCTGAGAGATATTAATCAAGTGGGTTGGAGACTCTACTGCCTTTCCACTTCCACCTCACTGTCAGTTGAGGCTGTTATGTAGACAACTAAAGTTCACTGAACAGCTTCATACTGCTGCTCACTATCATCAACCCAGTGACAGGCAGGGAACTTAGCATGTGAATGGCAGAGTGGTCTTGAAGGGCTGAATGGCCTATTCCTTCTGGTCCACATGTTACAATGTAAATAATTGTATTACAATGAAAATGCAAATATATTTTACAAGGAAATGCATTGGTAAGGCCACACCTGGAGTACTGTGTACAATTCTGGTTGTCCTGCGAGAGGAAGGATGTTATTAAACTGAAAGGTGCAAAAGAAATTTACAAGGATGTTGCCGAAACTGGAGGGTTTGAATTATAAGGAGAGGCTGGATAGGCTGGGACTTATTTCCCTGGAGTGTGGGAGGCTATGCGGTGACTTTATAGAGGTTTATAAAATCACAAGGGGCGTAGATAAGGTGAACAGCCAAGGTCTTTTCCCTATGGTAGGGGAGTCCAAAACTAGATGGCATAGGTTTAAGGTGAGAGGGGAAAGATTTAAAAGGGACCTGAGGGCAACATTTTCACACAGTGGGTGGTGTGTATTTAGGAGAAGCTGCCAGAGGAAGTTGTAGAAGTGAATACAATTAAAGCATTTAAAAGATATTTGGTCAGGAACATAGACTGGAAAAGTTTGGAGGGATAGGGGCAAGTACAGTTTAGGAAACCTGGTTGACATGGATGAGTTGGGCCAGAGGGTCCAGCCAGAGGAGAAGACTCCATTATATCCTGGTGTCGAAGAGCAAATAGGAGTGACCAGTGTTGTTACTTTTCTCCCTAAAAGGAAGTCTGGCAAGCCATGATGCTCAGCAAGAATACTGAAAGGGTAAACAATAACTAATTACGACAGGTTAATGTCCAAGTCTGCTAAGGCAAGACTTCACAATGCTGCTATCTGACCTTTGGGAATATCCTATACTGTACTGTCTTTTCCACTTCTGTTTTACAGCTGGGAAGCTGGATGCACTTGAAGAGTTTCGAGTTCACAAGGAGGAATTGATGGCAAAGTTTGCTTCACTTGAAGAACAGTTAAAGCATCAGGACGAAGAGCACAATGAGATTATTTACGACTTGGAACGGAAGGCAGTGGTAGATAAAGATAGGTAAGATTTTTTATTTTCTGACTTAAAGATGTTGAGATTTGTTAGGGGGCTGTTTGAAAGATATTAGCAGTCCTTAGCAGCCTACAAATTGTTTACTTTCATCATCACTTTACTTAACTTTCAGAATGGTTACAGTATACAGGGAGGCCATTTGACTTGTTGAATCGTGCAATAGCTAATTCGATCTATCTGGCCTTAAGATGTCTGGAATTAGATACAGTAGTTCAGTTGTAACTGAACCTGTAGTTTGTAATTTACTTGCTTTTGTACCTTACACCTCCATTTATTAAGTCCAGGACCTTGTATGCTGTTCAACAATTTTCTCAACCTGGCCTCCTACATTCAACAGTCTGTGCCCATGCCCCAAGATCTGTGTGTTCTTGAACCCCCTATAGAATTGTATTGCTTATCTTGTATTGCCTTCCCTCTTTCCATCTCAAAGTGTATCACTTCACAACTATGAGAACAGAGAGTCTGTGTTCACAAGTCACTTAACTGTGAGACTTGGAAATATATCACCATCATGCCTTCAACGTGGTTGGGTAAATCTCTGACTTCCCTCTCTAATGGCATTGTCCATCCAGCACATGGACTGCAGTGACTTAAGAAGGCAGTTCTTCACCACCTTCAAGAGCGACTAATGCCAGCGACACCCATGTCCCATAAGTGAATTCAAAAAAAAAATCCATCAGATTGTGTCTTCATCTGTTATGGAGTCATAGAGATGTACAGCACAGAAACAGACCCTCAGTCAACTCATCCATGCTGATCAGAGATCCTCAATTAATCTAGTCCCATTTGCCAGCACTTAGCCCATTTCCCTCTAAACCCTTCCTATTCATATTCCCATCCAGATGCATTTTAAATGTTAGAATTGTATCAGCCTCCACTACTTCCTCTGGCAGTTCATTCCACACACGTACCACCCTCTGCGTGAAAAGGTTGCCCCTTTGGTCTCTTGTAAACCTTTCCCCTCTCACCCTAAACCTATGCCCTCTAGTTCTGGACTCCACCATCCCAGGGAAAAGACCTTGTCTATTTACCCTGTCCGTGTCCCTCATGATTTTATGTACCTCTATAAGGTCACCCCTCAGCCTTTGCTCCAGGGAAAACAGCCTCAGCCTATTCAACCTCTCCCTATAGCTCAAACCCTCCAACCCTGGCAACATCTTTGTAAATCTTTTCTGAACCCTTTCAAGTTTCACAACATCCTTCCTATAGGATCAAGGCCAGAACTGCACACAATATTCTAAAAGTGGCCTAATGAATGTCCTATACAGTTGCAACATGACCTCCTAACTCCTTAAGTCAGTGCTCTGACAAATAAAAGAAAGCATACTAAATGCCTTCTTCATTATCCTATCTACCTGAGACTCCCACTTTCAGCGAACTATGAACCTGCACTCCAAGGTTCTTTGTTCAGCGACACTCCCCAGGACCTTAAGTCCTGACCTTAATTGCCTTTCCAAAATGCAGCACCTCACATTTAACTAAATTAAATTCCATCTGTCACTCCATGTACAGTGTGTTTAGGAATGAGAATCCAATACAATGTTTTTCATTGTCCCCAATCTCAGTGATGAACAGTCAATATACCACACTTACATCACTCATGAATTGACAGTAAATTACCAGTTGAGAAGATTGCAAAAATAGCTGGTGGGGTGACATATTGTATCTGAACAGAGACTGGCTGGTTTGAGCCAAATCTAAAATAAACTATTTATGCATTTCCAAGATTCTCCACTGCCTATAGGTGTCTTAAAATCGCTGTCATAAAAAGGTTGTTTTCAAAAGGAGTTGTGTTAAGCACACGACATAAAATGCAAAATTTTACTTAAAACAAAAAAACCCTGTGTATTGTGGAAATAGAGCAGGCCTACCAGCCTGTATGAAAAGATCAGATAGTTTGATCCCTTGCAGCACTGCACCCACCCTAGTCTCCAAGGAACACTGGTTGTTCTGTTATAACTTGAAAAAGAAATAATTGCCGCATGAGGCAGTGGTCAGTTGAGGTATAATTTGGAAAGGGTGCTTCAAAATTGTATCGAGCCCATGTAGGTGTATGAGAAGTGCCTGATGCTGGTTTTGGATGCACACCTTGGAGATAGTTTAATCAAAATGACAAATCACACATCTTAACAGAGATTGAACATGCATCTCCATCTGGCCCAATGTGTCTTTAGTTGGCTCATAACTGCATGTAAAACCAGTGCAGTACGATCCAAATTCTGGGCTCCTGACCCTCATTGAGGAACAGTTTGATTTAACACTATTTCTTGGCCATTTGTATTATGTGATCCTTGATGATAAGTCTCAAAATATGATTTGACAGTGGTAAGTGGGAAGAACAAAATGGCTAACGTTGTCCTCATCTAATATCCACATCTCTTTTGTAGCATGTGTCCTTGGACTGTGATCAGAAAGCGGAAAGCTTATTTGATTTTTTTTCTTTTCCCTAGCCCAGGACCCCTGATTCGACAAGAATTAATTAGGCCAACCAGTGAAAGGACAACAACTTTATCAGCAGCAAGTAAGGGCCAAACCTGTAACTATTAAACCATTACCTTATTCCTGTAGGTTAAAGAAGGAATTGGTTTCCCGAGTGAATGCTGTAGCTGCAGAGTTCCGCCGTATCTCAAAAAAACAGGTGGCAGAGACAACAAAAAGGGCAATCCGTGAGAATGCATCCATCACCAACAAGCTGGGAAAGATATCGGACAAAAGCATAAAAATAATCAAAGAGAATGACGATTTGAAATCAGAAGCAAAGAAGCAGTGGCGGACCATTCACATCTTGGAGGAGAGTCAGAAAGAACTGGCCAGAAAAAATCTCAGCAACCTTAAGGTTTGATATATCTCCTAGTTCACATTGACAATATCATGCATTCGTGCAGCTCCTTCAACACAGTGAAAGATGGTTTGACCCCGAAGTTTGGTCAAAGGGATGGAGTTCTTAAAGAAGTGTAGTGAAAAGGCCATTTTTGAAAGAGCTGGTCCCAGATCCCAGCATGTCTTTCTGCCTTCTATTTGCCTCATTCCCTTTTGAAAAATCATTCTCCACTTCCCACTCTTTCAGGTGGTACATTCCAGATTATAATATTTCATAATCTAAAACAAAATTCTCCTCTCAGCTCTGGTTCTTTTGCACATTATTTTAAATGTGCCCTGTCATTACTGCAAACATGATCATGGTGCAGGCCATTTAGCTCCTTGAACCTAGTCTGTCATTCAATAAGGTCATGGCTGATTTGATTGTAATCTGAACCGCATTCCCACCCACCATGATGTGCTTTCATCTAACATTTTCCCTAGGACGGATGTTAAGCTAACTAGCCTATAGTTTCCTGCTTTCTGACTCCCTTTTTGAATAAAGGAGTTACACTTGTTACCTTCCAATCTATTAGGACTGTCCCTGAATCAAGGGTATTTTAGAAAATCAAACCAGTGCAGCAACTACCTCATTTGCCATATCCTTTAAGAATTAGTTTGAAGCCCATCAGTCCATTTAGGCTACTTTTACTGATTTCTAGTCACTATGTGGATAAATCTCCTGTGATTATCGTGTTGCATCTTGACAAGCTCTCATTATGTTAATCTTTATGCTCCACTCCACTGCTTGGTTACTGTTAGAGGCCTGTACACAACTTCCATAAATGGCTCCTTGCTTTTTATCATTAACCCTTCAGGATACAGTTTCTACTTATTTACGTATCAAAACCTGTCATGATTTTGAACACATGTAACTCCTCTTAGCTTTATTTAGTCTAAAGACAGCAGTTGCAATCTTTGAGCTAAATTTAATCTTCCATTTCAATAATCCAATCACATCTTTCAGGTATCTACAACTGTTCATATATCTGTTTACTACTATTTCAAGTTTTGTGTCAAATGCAGACTTTGAAATTTTACCCATGTACAAATTTGGTTGAATACAGCACTATGGAATGAATGTAACCAGGATCTTTTGAGGAAGATCTGTTTCTCAATTTTAATGGTCTGACCATTAAAATAAGTTCTCTTCCTCCAAACAGTTAGGGTAACTTGCTGCTTAAATTTCAGGTTATCCAAATGCTGACTGAGAAATGCAAACAGCAGCAGGACTTATTAGAAAATTGTATGCAGAGAGAGAAGGTGATCCTGAAACTTGAGATGTCCATCAAAAAACTAGAGGAACAAAATGAATCTTTAAGGTATGTCCAGTGCAATATTGTGTTTACATGGGTCCTGCTGACTGAGCATCAAAACATTTTACTTTTTGACACGAGGAGTGTCCCCCTAGGAACACCTTGGTGCAATTTTAACCTCTTTCTTTACATGTCTTATTTGTGTTTAATCCCAATAGGTTATTGCATAAGATATGTTCCCACAGACATAGTGTGTAAAGTAGAAAGATAAGACAGATGAATACATGGGTGAGGGAACATTGCAGTGCCAAGGAAAGATAATATTTCAGAGGGTTCAGGGAGCTAAGGATTAAGAAGAGTGCAGATACATGTTTTGGTGTAGTCTATGGACTACAAGCTAATGGGAAGGATTTAGAGAAACAAGTCTAGAAAGAAATTGCAGAGAGATGTAAACATCATAGAGTAGTTATATTGTTATCATTAATCAGTATGGTTGTCCACCTAGGAAATTGTGTGGTTGTTGAGCCCGATCCTAGAGCCCCATTTCCAACCACATGTTTGGTGGTGTTTCCAGGAGGTGGAATTGGTAACTAGCTTGAAATTGATGACGTTCCATTCTCCTCTTCCTTTTATGTGCACCCTCTTGCTGACGGGTGTTTTCAAACAATTGTGTCCCTTCATCCAGGATGTTCTTCCAAACTGGTTTCTTATGAACAAGGCTCTCCCATATGTTGACGTCTATGTTGCATTTCTTGAGGAAATCCTTCAGAGAGTCTTTGAAATTCTACCTTTGTCTTCCTCACATTCAAGTGCCTTCCTCGGGCTGGGTGAAGGTTTGCTTTGGTAGGTAGAACTCAGTCACCTTAACCATGTGGCCAGCTCAGTGGAGTGACTGAGTTCTCAGGCAACATGAACAGTTCTTCATTCTGAACATTCTTACCCCTAAGGGTTTGTACACTCTAGGTTCTGAGATTGAGTTTGACTTTGGTTTTCAGGCTGCAGGTAAATGAACCTGCTGGATGTAGTTTTCCTGCTAGTTTGGTGACAGAACCTTTTCTAGCCCCCTTCCCTATGCAAAGTCAGCAGAGTGGATCCTGAAGAAAACTGCTCCGCCATGAAGAAAGCTGTCAAGATACTCTGCTGATCCTATTCCAAGAATGATTGAGTCAAATTCCACCGCCTACATGCTGGTCTGAAGCCAGGGACTTCCAGATCTCTCAATGCTGTCCCTGTCACCTCTTGCCAGTAGCTGCAGTCCTTGTTTTGTGTGTGTGTGTGGAGTTGGAGGGGGGGGAGGGGGGCAAGTTGAATTTCTCTAGATAGATGCCTTGCGCTGCTATTAAATCTTTTAACGTGGGAATGCTGTTGTGCCTCCGACACACATTTCTTGAGCGAAGGTAGATTGAGTTCCAGTGGCCAAGAAACTTTGACGACTGGGGATCTCCCTACCTCGGCAGCCTTCATCTGCCATTACAGCCATGATGTCAAATAATTATCTTCCACTTGATTTACCACGGAGGACTTGTTTTAATTTGCACTTTCTGGTTCTTCCCCTCTGATGTTACCATTCATGGATAGCCCTGCCAAGATTTGAGAACTCCTGATGGCATTGCTCTTGGCATCAACAGAACATTCAGGCCTCCCCCCTGCAGCAAGCTAGGAATCCACAATGTGTAATAGTAATGGGGTATTTTAATTACCTGTACATCAACTGAAATACTACTAATGTAAGGGCCAGTGCTCTTAGATTGTATTCAGGAGAATTTCCCACATCAGTACATGTGCACAAAGAACAGACTGGTAGACCAAAGTGTGTGGGATTGAGATGGTCCAAATAGATCAAGTAACAATGGGGAATATTTAGGGGAGTGATGATTGTGTCATACGGTTTAGCTTTACAGTAGAAACTAACATTATCAACACATCGTCACAATAATCAACTGGCAGAGAGCAGACTTCAATGGGGCAAGAACAGAGCTTGGCTGAATAGATTGGAAACAAAGGTAGGCAAGAAAAGCATTGGGCTACAAAGGTGGTTTGGTCTCAAGTTGAGTTACATTCCCTCAAAAGGGAAAGACAGGACAAACAAATCCTGAGATCCCTGGATGGCAAAGGAGATTAATTCAGGGGAAGACCAGGCACAGGCTAGTTAATCCATTTAAGAACCAAGCTGAATGTGGAAGGTTCAGAAGGAAGGTAATAAAGTAAATACAAGAAGCAAAGAGGGATTATGAGAAAAGACAGGCAACTAACAGAAAAGGAAATCCCAAAATCCTTTATAAGCACACCTATAGTAAAAGGAGGATTAGGGGTGATTAGGGACCAAAAGAGAATTTACACTTAGTCATAGGAGGCATAGCTGAGATGTTAAATGAAAAAGTTACATCTGTATTTATTTATGAGGTAGATGCTGCCCAGGCCACAGTGACAGAGGAGGAAACACAATTATTTGAAGGGTTTAAAATGAAGGTAAAGTTATTGGATAAACTGCCTGTATTTAAAGTTGATATGGCACTGGAACTGAATGAGATGCAACAGGATATTGAAAGAAGTGAGGGTGGAAATTGCCGAGGCACTGGCCATAATCTTTCAATCTTCCTCAGATTTTGGAATGTTGCAAGAGAATTCCAAACATTAAGCCCTTGTTCATTGAAATCTATTCTTTTAAAGTTTCAGTGTTACTTGTTCTAAATCCCTCTCATGTAATTTTCAGGAAAGAAGTAATCTCCGTTCAGAATCAACTGGAGACAAAGCAATCTCAATTGGACAATCAGAGAAGCCTCATGGAACAACAGGAAAAACATAGGAAACAGGTGGAAAAAGTTCTGTCTGAAGCTGCCTATGCTCTGAAAGAGACTCTGCAGGTAAGATAGCCACTTCTATTTACAGAACAGATTCATTATTGTGGTCCACTTTGAAGCCGGGAATGTGACAGGTATTATGTGCTACTGTGAGATTCCTGATATCCTTTGAAATGTTCTATTACTTATCCAGTGGCATGAATCAATCCAACACTAACAAGCTGCACCATGAATTGCTACTACTGTTTATGTATCTATGATCTGTTTTGTTCGTGTTACAGCCTTCTGATCTTGGCGGCCTCAGAGAGTCAAGGTTAAAGTAGAAACCATTTAATCAAACAGGAAAGTGTTGCATTTGATTGGTATTCTGAGTGAAGTTCTACTAGTTGGCCTCAGTCATGATGCATCAAGTGGCCTCTGCTTCCCTAACTTTGGAAAGGTTCCTGCTCCTGGGTGCTATCCAGCAATCCCTGCTGAAATATTTGCATGGCTCCTGGAGGAGAAAGTGGTTGCATTTAACATGAAGGAATAGACTTCCAATGCTCACTGTTCTCACTCACAACTTGGACTCAGTACCAAACAGCTGCCAGGGTTCAAGGAACCATATGGTTGCATGACACATGTGACTGCAGAAATAAAAGGAAAGATTAATTACAGTTTTCTTCCTGTTGGATTTAGAACTTGAATTCTTCAACTCAAAATCTTTCTCAAATTAACTTAACAATTCACAGATGGGTGCCATTATAACTGTGAAAGGCCTTTACAAGGTTAAAGACTAGCACATCTGCAGCATGATGCTTGTACTCCCAAGACTGCATCAACCCACAATGCAATTTACATTAATATGTGTAAAATACTTTTCAACATGCACTACTTACTCACCCGAACTTCATCACTTCAAGCTCATTTTCCTTTGTGTCCCCACCCTGAGGTCAGTTTCTGCTTGCTGAGACTGACCAAGTTTATATCTTTCACAAGAATGCAGCTAATAGCAGGTTTCAGCTGTTATTTTGCACAACTGGAATCCAGCCCTATGCTTCGTATTTGACTGAAATGGTTTGCAGCTGTTTGGAAGGTCCCATTGGAGCCCTCAATAAATAAATATTTGGGAGATAGATGAAGAGATGTCAATGTTTAGTTTGTTCCTGTCTTCCTGCATGCTATATCCATCCAAGTTAACAGGATTTTCATTCATTAACCCTTAAGAGGTGTTGGTAATGTGATGGTTGTGTCACTAGACTAATGACCCAGCAGTTTGAGTTGATGGTCTAGAGATGCAAGTTTAAATCCAAGCATGACAACTCAAGAATTCAGAAACCAAGGAATACTTTCAGTGTATCTTGTCTTTCTCAACCAGAGCACTTTATAGGCAACAAAGAAGTTTTGAACTCCAGCATTTTACGGTTGTTATTATAGCAAATGTGGCAGCTACTTTGAGCGCACCAAGCTCGAACATGCACAAGTGTGTTGATTGAGGGATAAATATTTGCCATGGAATTGTGGGTAACTTCCCTGCTCTTAATCAGAGTAGTGTTTTGAAATCATCTTCAGTTACCTCTCAGGGCAGGTAGGGCCTCAGTTTGAACATCTCACCTGAAAGACAGCATTCCCTCAGTACTACACTGGCATTGCCAGCCTTGCTCAAGTCATGGAGTGAAATTTGGACCCAGAGTCTGATAACTTGGAGCCAGGAATGTGATTAACTAAGCCACAGTGAACAGAAGTTAGATACAATTAAACATATCTGGAATAAAAAGCTATGTTATTGCGCACAATATTACCAAAGAGCTGCAGTATAGAAAAGGACTATTTGGCCCATTGTGTCTGTTTTGACCCTCTGAAGGAGCCGTTTCTCTTGCACTATCCCCTGCTTTCTTCTTGCCAGTCTGCACTTTCTTCCTTTAACAGATAATAATCCAATTCCCCTTTGAATGCATTAATTGCGCCTATCTCCATCTGTAATTATTGGAACCAAGGCCAGGTGGATCTCATTGACAATGAGATTCTTGATTGTGGTCATTAACCTGGGTCAATCAGGGAACCCTGGCCGACACATAAAAAGGACATTCAGACAGTTTGCTCAGTCTAGGGACTAACTTTGAGCAGGCTGGTTACAGCCCATGTAGAGTGCAAAGATAAATAAAGAGTGACTTGGTGATGGGATACCAGCCTCTTTGCAATAATTTCGGCATCACAAAGCAAGACAGTGCATTCTAGATCCTAACCACTTCCCACACAAAAAGATTTTCCTCAAGTTGCCATTGCTACCTTTGTCATTCACCTTCAAGGCTCCTGGCTCTTCTCCCAATGAGATGTTTCTGCCTATCTATACTGTCTAGACCTCTCAATTTTACACACATCTCCTCTCAACCTCACCTTGTCCAAGGAGAACAGCCACAACTGCTCCGTTCTCTGTAACTGAAGTTCTTCATCCTGGAACCATTCCCAATAATAATTATCTAAAATTCTGTAATGCTTTCACATTCTTCCTTATTATATGGTGCCTGGAACTGGATGGAGTCATCTAATTGAGGCTGAAGCAACATTTTATATGTGTTTAGTATAATTTGTACTCTCTGCTACTATTCATAAAACCCTGGATGCTGTACCCAGAATTTCTTATTGACAAAGAATAAACTTTCTCTCATTATTCTTACTGTTTTAGACAGAACTTAAAAGAAGCTCATGCTTTGAGGGTGAAAACGTTTTTCATGTCCATAGACAATGAGACCCTAGTAGTTGTAGATATCGTGTTTCAGTTGTGTTTTGACAAACCACTGTAGCAAATGGGATCTGAACCTACTGGCCCAGAGGTAGGGTCATTGCCGTTGAGTTACAAAGCTTGATACCTAATAGGTGTATTCAGTGATAAATTTAGTGAAATGAGCTTTCTCTGCTATTTCATATCACTGTATGCAGAATCCAGTTTGTTGTCTTCCCACTGGTGTTGCAGTTCTCTATTGAGTTCCATTTCGTGCTAGCTGTCTTCCTTATTGAGTGGCAAGGAACCATTACTGGGCAGGTAAACACTAACAGACAGATGCCTTTGTTTTCTGAGCTAGTAGCAGATATGTCATGAGGTGTGTTTGTTGAGGACCTTCTTCAAACAATTTTTTTGATATATTGTTTTAGCCCAAACAATCCTGACTGGTTTTCAGTTCTTTGCTTCACTCTGACTGTTTATGTGAAGAGTTATAAGGGGTTTTCTGAGAGTATTCTCTCTGATAAGCTTCATCTGCAGTTTATAAAAAAAGTACTATACCAGTTTTATGTTTGCTTTTTCATTTTTAAAACAGTATGTGTAAGCTTAGCTATTTCACATTTTCCCTGTTTTCTTGACAGTGATCGTTCAGTCAGAAATAATGTTAACTGTAAACTTTTAAGATTAAGCTCTCTGGTTCTGGGTTCTCCTATAATATGAACACCTTCTCTGGATCTACTCTTTCAAATCCAGAATTTAATTGAATGTTTTTTTATTCCCCCCGCCCGCCGCCTTCTGTAGCCAAGAAGCATTCTTCTTGCATCTTGCCCTTATCATTTAATCCTTTACACCCTGGTGAAATTGTTCTCTACTCCTCTTTGAAAAATATACAGCACGGAACAGATCCTTCGGTCCAACTGGTCCATGCCAGTCAGATTCTCCAAGCTCAACTAGTCCCACCTGCCATTGCTTGGCCTATATCCCTCTAAACCGTTTCTATTCATGTACCTGTCCAAATGTGTTTTCATTCCACCAATGAGGCACCCTCTCTTGAAATGTTGATCCTTAGGTCCTTTTCAAATCTTTCTCCTCTCACCTTAAAAATATGCCCCCTAGTTTTGAAATCCCTCACCTTAGGGGAAAAAAAACTTTTGCTATTCACCTTGTCTGTGACCTTCATGATATTATGAATCTCTATAAGGTCACCCCTCAGCCTCCTACACTCCAGTGAAAAAGGTAACAGCCTATCCAGCCTCTCCTCAGAACTCAAACGCTCCAATCCCAGCAACATTCTTGTAAATGCTTTTGAACCCTCTCCAATTTAATAATATCCTTCCTGTAGAAGGGCATCCAGAACTGTGCATAGGACTATAAAAGTGGTCTCACCAACATCCAGTACAACCTCAACATGACGTCCTAACTCCTATACTCATGGTCTGAGCAATGAAGGCAAGTGTGCTAAACACCTCTTAACCACGCTGTCTATTTGTGAAGCAACTTCCAAAACATTATGTACCTGAACCCCTAGGACTCTCTCTTCTACAACACTACCCAGGGCCCTATTACTAACTATAAGTCCTGCCCTTGTTCATTTTACCAAAATGCAATACCTTGCATTTATCCAAGTTAAACTCCATCTGCCAATGATCAAGGTTCCTTTGTAATCTTAGATTACCTTCTTCACTGTCCCAGGTGAAATCCCCAATCTTACTAACCGTGCCTCCTAAATTCTCATCCAAATTGATAAATCGATTGTATAATTGACAAACAACAGTTGACCCAGCACCAATCCCTGTGGGCCACCACTGGTCACAGGCCTCAGTCCAAAAAACAGCCCTCCACTCTCTGTATACTACCGTCAAGCCAAATGTTTCTTATCTAATTGGCAAGCTCTCCCTGAATCCCATGTGATCTAACTTTATTAATTAGTCTACAATGCAGAACCTTGTCAAAGGCTTTCCTAAAGAAATGTTTAAGATTTTTCTTCTTTCACTCTAATCTCTAATATGCCTTTATCTTGGTTTAGTGATTGAACCTGCTCCAAGTCGCTGAGAGGCTCATTGTTGCAACTGATCGGGGCATAAGAGTGGTTCATAATTATTTTCCAAATCTGGTTTGTTCCACTGCTTATCCTGCTTGTTGATAACTGTGGGCACAAAGCCAAGTTCTTGCACATTCAGGTGCAATTAGGTGAGCTACAACTTGCTATATCATTTTACACATAGGATTTCCTGTTCTAAACCTAGTGATCTGGCACCTCGCCCTTCTTCCCTGGTTTCTATTCCTGTCACAATCATTCTGATAACTCATAAGGTTAATCCCATCCCTCCAGAGAATGGTGATACAACTGGTTCATTCACACTAGATTAGAAGAAGCAATTTGTGTGCATTCTGAAAACACTGCTAATTACAAATATGTAATGCTTTAATTTCTTCAGTAGACCGCTGACATAATTACGTTAACTTGAAAACTGTCTAAAATTCTAAATTAATTTCATCAAATTTCTATCATGTGACACTTATCTCCAGGGAATACACATTCAAAAAGAGGTTAACCCTGAATTACTGTATTTTAATGACGAATTTTTGTTATATATTTTGTCAATTAATCTTACTTGCAATCTCAATGTTTTAAATAATTTAAAGGTCCATAGATAGCTGTTGTCTGATGTCTTTGTTACTCGGCGAAAGATTTACTTGGTACTTCTGGTGAATATTCTAGTCAGGGCATTTATCCTGCTTTTCTGACTTTGAAACCACAGATGTTCTCATAAGAACATTTCTAGCATTGGGAATTGCTTTATTCTTTAGCATTTTCTGACCCTTTAATATTGTTTCTCTGCAGGACAAAACAGAATGTGCGGAAGAATCCTTCTCCATGACCAATCAAGAGAAGACAGATTCTGAGGTGCTGCTATATGCTCAGCGGAGTCAAATGATGCAGAAATTGCTGCTTTTACTAAACAGTGCAGCCATACTTGGACTTGGGCCTTCACTGGGGGAGTTCATTAAAAACAAGCTACCTCCCCTGAAAGAGAAACCTCCAAGTCTTCAAGTGAGGTATGTCAAATGACGAGTAAATGAGTGATAGCATTTACTCGCTAGAATTTGCTGCCCACATTTTTGTTCTTTGAAAATCTTATTAACAAATTTAATTTCCAAGTTGAATTATCATTTTAAAAATGTTAACCAAAAGAACTGCGGATGCTGTAAAAATAGCTAGAAAAGCTGAGCAGGTCTGGCAGCACCTGTGGAGAGAAATCAGAGTTAACGTTTCGGGTTGAGTGACTCTTCCTCAGAACTTTTTAAGCAATTTCTGTTTTTGATTTTTAAATTGTGGTTCCTTCTCATTTTCCTTCTTGCCCTGAATCTCCCAGATCATGCTGGGTTTGACCAGGATACACACTGAGTATCAGCAGTCTTACCTTGATCTGGAAAAGTAAACTGGCCTCACTTGCCTTTTCACATAGTTTTTAGCAAGAATTATCAGTTTGTTATGAACTGAAACTTTGGATGATGTTACAGTATTTGAAAGCTTCTGAACTCAGAGTTACTGAGAGTAGTTGTAGCAGTCTAGCCCTACTTCAGCTATAATCGGCTGGTTTAACACAGGAATTAAGACATTTGATTTCACTTTGGGTACTAACAATGCCAAACGAGATATTAGAGAATACACAAGTGCAATCATTTAAAAACAAAATCAACTTTGTATATTTTAATTGCTGATTGTAAGTGAATTTAAGGAACAAGTACAGTCTTCCAGTTTACAATGAGATTTTATTATTCAAAGTTTGTGCGAAGATTTGTAGCTTGGGTGCTCATTGTTGTGGTTCTGTTCGCCGAGCTGGAAGTTTTTGTTGCAAATGTTTCGTCCCCTGGCTAGGCGACATCATCAGTGCTTGGGAGCCTCCTGCGAAGCGCTTCTTTGATGTTTCCTCCGGTGTTTATAGTGGTCTGTCCCTGCCGCTTCCGGTTGTCAGTTTCAGCTGTCCGCTGTAGTGGTTGGTATATTGGGTCCAGGTCGATGTGTTTGTTGATGGAGTTTGTGGATGAATGCCATGCCTCTAGGAATTCCCTGGCTGTTCTCTGTCTGACTTGCACTATGATAGTAGTGTTGTCCCAGTCAAATTCATGTTGCTTGTTGTCTGCGTGTGTGGCTACTAAGGATAGCTGGTCATGCTAAATTACCCATAGTGCCCAGGGATGTGCAGGTTAGGGTG
>NC_057739.1:38823037-38845268 GCF_004010195.1 Chiloscyllium plagiosum | reverse complement strand
GAATGAGGACATACCACAACCAAAAGGACTAACCACGTTACCATACATCAGGAGCATCTCGGAACTGACAGCCAGACTACTGCGACCCCTAAGACTCATAACAGCCACGCTCAGACAACAACTCACTAGAACGAAGGACCCGATACCCAACATGAGCAAAGCTAATGTAGTGTACAAAATACCATGCAAGGACTGCAGTAAACACTATATAGGACAAACAGGAAGACAGCTAACAATCCGCATACATGAACATCAACTAGCCACGAAACGACACGACCAGCTATCCTTAGTAGCCACACACACAGACAACAAACAACATGAATTCGACTGGGACAACACTACTATCATAGGGCAAGCCAGACAGAGAACAGCCAGGGAATTCCTAGAGGCATGGCATTCATCCACAAACTCCATCAACAAACACATCGACCTGGACCCAATATACCAACCACTATAGCGGACAGCTGAAACTGACAACCGGAAGCGGCAGGGACAGACCACTATAAACACCGGAGGAAACAGCAAAGAAGCGATTCGCAGGAGGCTCCCAAGCACTGATGATGTTGCCTAGCCAGGGGACGAAACATTTGCAACAAAAACTTCCAGCTCGGCGAACAGAACCACAACAGATTTTATTATTCTGGCTTATAAAATTAAAAATTATTCCTCTGAATTATTCCTTTGAAACTTGCAGCAAACATGGAATGCGCGCACACAGACACACACACAAACACACACACACTCTATTAAAGACAAAAATCCAGAGGTTGCACTCAGTGACTATACTCTTATAAGGTGCACTATTACAGATCCCTCTGAATGCAATCAACTGGAAATCATTGAATTGATGAGAACATCTGCTGTTATTTTCTTGGTCTCATTGTAAAAAAAACCCTTGAAAAAGTTGCATCTCAAAGGATAATTGGGTTTTTAAAGATGTGCTAATTTCATAACTCCTGCTAAATATCCTCATTGTCCCTGGAAGAGTAACTGTATATTAGTTGAATATTCCACTTCTTTATATTGATGAGAAATTAGCTATTTTGAAAAAATATATTTGTTTGCGTGTTAACTTTTATCTTAATCTTATTTATTAACTCTAATCATTTAATTTATATTTCTAAAATTTAAGAATTTGTGTAAAAGGAATTTTGATCTTTCTGCTTTGGTGTCGATGAGAATACTTAGTTGTGGTTAGGTGCATAACCAGGATGATGTCATTACTGCTCATGAATGCCCGGAGATCCCCTTGACTTGATGCCGGATTCAAACTGACATCAGGAAAGAGGGACTCTTCGCTACAGAGATTGATACATCTTTGTGTGCCAGTTTCTTCAGAGGTAAGCACTATTGTTTGAGCTGCTGACTGTGAAATTCATCCTCCACTGTGTTAGCCTCCCAGCTCAGCAGTTGAAGACAATTATTGCTGGTCAGTGGAGTCTTTGACTTGATTAAGTTTATTTATCATTGTCAATTTTCTGTTTCCCTTCATGAAGTCGATGATTTTTATTGGGTTACTGTTCTATGGATAAAGGGATCTGTCCTCTGCTTAAGTCATTCTAGACCCGAGTTAGTGATGGGGAGATCTAACTTAAATTGCTGGACAGGAAACCCATAGGACCAAGTGAAGCACTGTCATTTTTCCCCCTTATTTTATCCATTTAAAATCCATGTCACACAAACCAGCACTGAACCAGCTTGGTCACTTTTCTTTACTGAGTGTTAGGTATGTGTTGGGTTGAATTTACTCCTGTGTTAGGAGATTCGTTAGCCAAGGAATCCCAGAATCTGAAATCCTGTCTCACCCACTTACCAAAGAGGGCTGAGCCCAAGGGTCTTTATATATAAAGTACTGTCCCAGCTTAGATTAGCTAACTCAGCACTGAATGGGAAGCAAATCCAAGGTGTTCTGGCTTTTTTGACTCAGTGTATTGTCAAATGTTTTCTGTATCGACCTGATATTAGTGACAGCTTTGTGGCTCTGTCAGGCATCTTGTTTGTGGCTGGCAGCAAATTATATATATGATCATGACACTGCCAGTAACAATTCCTTTTCCCTTAACCCACCAATCCCCTTCTTTCTACAGGCATATTTTAGCTTCTGGTGCCATCAAAGGACCAGGCATTCTGCCGCATTATAAAGTAGGCGATCTGGGTCTCGTGCCAAGGCCCAAGCAAATGTCTCCCAGCGTCGCTGAGAAAGTGGGCCAACTGTCAAAGACAACGCGTTTGGATTTGCTCAGACCATTTGCCAATTCAGCACCGACTGAAATGACTTGTTTACCGATGGTAAATCTCCAAAATAGATGTGCCATGTTTTATAGATTCATATGATAGTAACCTTTCACCTTTGGGATGCAGGTTCAGTTTCAGCCTGTATCAATGGCAGAGTAATTGTGTCTTCCAGCTCCAAGGGCTGAGCATGAAATAACGTTTTGGGAAATAAGGATGAAATTGCCGATTTTGTAGTTACAGTCTTCCAATTGTCCGTGATTATAGACTTGGTGTCAAAGGATTGAAGGATTACACATGCTACCCCTCTGTTTGAGAATAGGGAGAGATGTAAAACCAGCAGCCTCAGGCTCAGTGGGTGGTGCAAAAGCTTGACGGTGATCCAGGGTAAAATTAATTGACATTGTGAAAAGTATGAGCCGATTAATGGTTGACAACATAGATTTCGTAAAGGCAAAATTGATTAACTTGATTGAGCTTTCCAAAAATATAACGCGAGGTTAATGAGGTACTACAGTAGATTCTGTTTGTGTAGACTTTCAAAAGACATATTAAGTACCAGATGACAGCCACATTAGTAAACTTGAGGCCCATTTGTTTAAAGGACAGTGGTAACATGGAAACAAAATTTGCGAAGGAACAGTAAACAGAGTAGTAGTAAACAGTTACTTTCCTGATTGGAGGAAAGAATATAGTAGTGTTCCCTAGTTGTTGGTATTTGAGTATATTCAGTCATTGATCTCAGCATGGGGAATGCAGTGGTGCATCCAGAATTTGGCATCCCATGGCAACAGGCTTGAATTTCACAGATTGCTCCAAGATATGACCTCCAATCTTGAGGGTCGTGGTGCCACAGTTGGTCTATGCATCAACTTGAGAGGATCAAGGCAATGAAGACTGGATGACATCATGGTTCTTCCATCATCATGGGCAACAGAACATTGATGATGTCAGTCACTACCCCTTACCAGGAAACAACATCCACAGGGAAAATGATGAGGTGTTTGATGGCCACATCAGTCTTCCACATGGTCTGGGTATTCAAATCCATCAACGCAACTCTTTATATCCATTGAAGTACCAACTGAAATCTGTGAAGCAAGACATGCAAGGGAATAGCAAAGTGGATGTCTTTTAACAGCACTGCCTATGTAAGGTTCGGGGCATCACTGGAGAAACAACATCCCCAATGAAGAAATGCTACATGGGACTGGTCATGGGCATTTACAGGACATTGTGACAGAGAGATGACTGGACTGGCAGGGCAATTATTTTGCCTCCTAGATGTACATCCAGCCACAGTAGTAGTTGAATAGACACCATCAGTTGGGAAGAGAAGATGGGGGCGGCCAAAGAAAACTCAGTGAAGCACTTTTAAGCAGGATGCCAAGAGTGGGACCTGGAGCGAAAAAGACCAACAAACCAGTGGTGGAGGATGTTTTGGGTATACAGGGTGTAATACTAATGTTTGTAGATAATGCAAAACCCAAAAGTAGTAAATAATAAGATTTCAGGAGGACACAGACTGTTAAAATGATGGATTAAATTCAAAGCAGTGAAATGACGCATGAGGAAAGAATGAGGAACAGCAATACAAAATGAATGAGACAATGTTAGAGGGAGAGGAGAAGCTGTGGGTGCATGTTCACCATACTTTGAAGGTATTGAAGTTAAGGCTGTTTGGGAAATGGGATTCTTGGCTTTATTAATTAAAAGGATTAGAAAACAAAACCAAGGAAATCGCATTAAACCTTTTTAAAATACTCTTCAGACCTCCACCAAATATTGCATTCAATTCTTGCTACCATCCTTTCGGAAGGATGAATGGGGAAGGTGCAGGAGAGATTTACTGAAATGCTACCAGGGTGAGGGATGGTACAAAGGTTGATATCCTGTCACCAAGTCATCCTTTATTTACAAATGAACAGTCCTCGACTATAGTACTGCCGCATACAGAGTCAGGTACCAGAGTGTCAGTATCCCTGATACTCCATGTTTTTAGAGTCATACAGCACAGAAACAGAGCCTTTAGTCCAACTCGTCCATGCCAACCAAGTTTCCCAAACTAAACTAGTCCCACTTGCTGGTGTTTGGCCCATATCCCTCTGAACATTTCCTATTCATGTACATGTCCAAATGTTTATAGAATGTTGCAACTGTACCTGCATCTAGCACTTCTTTTGGCAGTTCATTCCACATACACACCACCCTGTGTGTGAAAAACTTCCCCCTCAAGTCCCTTTTAAATCCTTCTCCTCTTACCTTAAAAACATGCTCTCTTAGTTTGAACTCCCCCACCCTAGGGAAAAGACCTTTGTTATCACCTTATCCATAACTGGATCTCTGTTTGAACACTAAATTGTGAGACAAGCAAAGATGCTGCCATCATAGGTGTAATTATGGAATTTTTAATGGAAATAGTAAGCTAATAGTAACATTATTGGACCAGCAAATCAGTGACCTGGACTAAATCTCTGGCAGGAGAAAGTGAGGGCTGCAGATGCTGGAGATCAGAGCTGAAAATGTGTTGCTGGAAAAGCACAGCAGGACAGGCAGCATCCAAGGAACAGGAGAATCGACGTTTCAGGCATAAGCCCTGAAGAAGGGCTTATGCCCGAAACGTCAATTCTCCTGTTCCTTGGATGCTGCCTGTCCTGCTACGCTTTTCCAGCAACACATTTTAAATCTCTGGCAGTACAAGTTCAAATCTCACTTTTACAATTGTCAACATTTAAATTCAAGTTGTTAATAAATAAAATATGGAATAAATGACATCTCATTAGTATCCTTACATACGGATGAGGAAGGACACCACTTCGACTGGGACAACAAATCCATCCTAAGACAGGCCAAACAGAGACATGCACCAGAATTCCTAGAAGCATGGCATTCCAACCGGAACTCTATCAACAAACACATTGACTTGGATCCCATTTACCATCCCCTGAGAAAAATAATAGGAAATGACATCACCATAGGAAATGATGCACCACAGGAAATGACTTCACCAGCCCACAGAAACTCAAACATATAAATAGAAAGTGGGCTACACCACCAGTGCTTCATTCGGAGACTCACTGAAGATGTTACCTCGTATGATGATGAAACATCTGAAAACAAAGCTTCCAGCTCAGCAAGCAAACCTACATCCATAAATGACATTTTGAACAGTGGCTGTTAATTTGGTCCAATCAGGGAACTCATAATCTGTAGTCCAGGTGACTGACCTTGTTACAAATACAACAAAGGGGAGTTAGGTGCAGCGATTGGAGAAGCTGAGTTGTTTTCCTTAGAGAGCAGAGGGTTAGGAAGAGTAAAAGCTAAAAAGATGCTGGAAATACTTAGCAGGTCAGGCAGCATCTGTGGAGAGGAACAGCATTATTATTTCAGGTAGGTGACCTGAATCAAGCTAGGATAAAGAGAGATTTGATAGAGCTGTTCAAAATCACAAATAGTTTTGATGGAGTGAATAAGCCGTTTCCAGTGCCGGATAGGTCAGAACCTGAGGATGCAGATTGAAAATGTCTGATGTGAGAAAAAAGGGGCATGAGGAAATACTCTGCATGTCATGATCTGGAAGAATGGTCTAACTCTCTGAAGGGAATTAGATACATACTTAAAATAAAAACATTTATTTACAATGCTATAAGAGAAGAACGTGTTGGGGAGGAGAATATTTAGATAGCAGATTTTAGGTTTATGGTCTCTTTCTTGGTGCTGTATCATTGTATAACTCTAAAGAACATGTGGGTCTACAGCACAACACTGCCTCTCAGTCTCACTAAGTGACAGTGCCGGGTGGCTATTATGGGAAATATAAAGATATCACACTGGTGCAGTCGAATGTGCTTGGAATTAAGCTGCAATATTTAACTCTATACATTTGACTGTGTTAAACCTTACCTTGGTGCTTTATTCAGACAAAGGAAGTCTGAAATGGAAAAAGGTGCATCCTCCAGCACCATAATTCATTAAGCTATAAGCTTTTCTAGAACTCTGTATGAACTTAAAGTAACCTGGAATTTGTTGCAATGATTTGATTTTAAAAATTGTTCATTGTAACCTTTAGTCTTCCAAATGCTGTACTTTGCATCATTTAATCACTACATCTTCCTGATTCACCTCATTCTCTCCCAGTCTTTTATCCTCCCTTCATTGCCAATTTTCTGTCCTCTCTCTTTCTCTTGTTGAGCCATTGTCTCTTTAATAGGATTGGCAGTAGTGTTGTGATATTGTCACTGGACTTGTATTTGAGAGGCCTGGACTAGTGGTCTGGGAAGAGCCTGGATCAAATCCAAGCAGAGTAAATACAATGAATACTAAATCTGAAATATGAAGCAAATCTCCATAATGGTGCCATGCAACTATCAGTGATTAATGTAAAAACCCATCTGATGCCCATTAGGGAAGGAAATCTGCTGTCCATACCTGGTCTGGTCCACATAGGAGTCTGATAGTAACATGAACATATGAACCCAGAACAAGCTATTCAGCCCTTGGGACAGCTCCACCATCCAATGTTTGTGTTTTGAATTCCATGTTATAATCTGCCTCCAATAATCTTCAATTCCCTTGTCTAACAAGAATGTCTCCACCTCTATTTTAAAAATATTTTAATAAACTGGTTTCCACTACTTTTGAGGCACAAGGTTCCAGATTCATACAACTGTCTGGGAGGAAAGAAAATTCTCGTATCTCACTCCTTAAAAGCTAAGCCCTAATTTCAATACAGTGCCCTATTGTTCTGGACTTGGCCACAAGAGGAAACATCTTTTCCACATCCACCTTGTCAAGATCATTCAGGATCTTGAATCTTTAACCAAATCATCCCTCTCCCTTCTAAACTCTAGTGGAAACAAGCCCAACCTGTCAAACCTCTTCTCAAAGACAACTGAATAAACATTCTGTGAACTATCTCCAGTGTATTTACGTTCTTCCGTAAATAGAGACAAAAGCTTACACACATTAGTCGATATGTGGTTTCACCACAGCCCTGTATAACTGAAGTATAACATCTAAAGTACTGTTCAATTCTTCTCAAAATAAAGGCTACCATCCTGTCAACCTTCTTGATTACATGCTGTCCCTGCATACTAATATTTTTTGACTCGAGCTAGAATGCCTTCATCCCTCTGCACCTTGGATTTCCATTCTCTGTTTAAGTAATACTCTGCTTTTTCATGCTTCCTGCCAAAGTGAACAACCTCACATTTTCTCACATTAGACTTCATTACCAGATTTTTTTGCCCATTTGTTCAACCAGTCACTATCCTCTGCAAGCTCATTTCTTCACAACAAACTTTTCTACCTATCTTTGTGTCATCTGCAAATTTAGCTACCATGCTTTCAATTCCATCATCTAAGTTATTGACATTAAATTATAAAAAGTACAGACATCTTTTGGACTCCACTTGTCGCATCCTGCCAATCAGACAAAGACCCATTCATGCACACTCTTTTGTTTCTGCCGTCCAGCCATCTAGCCATGTTAATATGCTACCCCTTATACCTGAGCTTTCATTTGTCACAATAACCTTTGATTTGGCACCTTATCAAATCTAAACACAGTAAATCTACAGACTCTCCTTGATCCATGGCATACGTTACTCCTTCAGATAAGTCTAATACATTGGTTAAGCATGATATTCTCCTTTGCAAAGACATACTCTTATCAGTTACCTCAAGCTTTTCTAATTAGGCAGCCACAACCTTTTTAGTGATCGATTCTAACAATTTTGCCACAACAGATATCAAGCTAATTGGCCTATAGTTTACTGGTTTTTGCCTTCCTCCCTACTTGAATAGAGGGATTATATTGTTACTTCTTATTCTGATGGAACCTTTCCTGAATCTAAGGAATTTTAGAAAATTAACACCAACATTTCCTCATTAGACACCTCTTTTAAGACGCAGTGGTGAAGCCCACATGGTTGACTCTTAATTGCTTGAATTAACTCTAGCAAACCACTCATTCAAGAGTAATTAAGGGAGGGGAACCAATGCTACCTCGCTGCTGACACCCACATCTCACAAAAAAAACTCACTTTATCCAGATTCATACTCTGTCTGAGAGACTGACTAATGCAGAAGCCTGTCCACACTCTGTTACTATATGAGAAATTGATATAGAATACATTAATCCCACCTCATTAAAGAATATCACATTGTGGCATGCAGAATCAGAAACACAATGAGACATCTCACACACTACCATGAGAGCTAGCCCTAATAGCTGACCAAGAAGCCTTTAAGCTTGAGAAGTTACAGATGGTGATGGGATGGGTTGGGGTGATTTTCGGTCCTCAGCCTCGGCGACAGTGATGTCCTGGACTGAGGGACTTTGCTTTTCATCATGATTTTTCAACATAATATTTCTTCTCCTCGACCCCCCCCCTGTTATTTCTAGGATCCAGCTCCTGCAGATCAGGGAGTGCAGGCCTCGATTCTGCCCAACATTGCTGTGGCATGCTGCCTTCAAGACCAAGTTTGCGACCAAACTAGTTAGACTTTTGTGATCATCGGTACTTTTTACAGCTAAACTCAATTATTAAATAGTGTTCTTACTGAATTTGTTATTTGTCCATGATTTAGATCATTGAAAATAATTAATAAAATTGCATTTTATAACTAAAAGAATTGTTCACTCTTGTGATCTTTGAGGCAATAGTTACAGTGATTGACTTAAAGGAATTTATTCAAATTGTAAGCTAGAAGTCAGCCATTCATTCTTTTGGGGTCTCTTATTTCATTGTACATTGACTTCAAAAGGCACTTCTACAATCTAGCGTAGGGTCGATGATGGGTTGCTTGTAGAAAAGGCACAGTTAAACCTCCCTGCCCTGCAGAATCTTGGAAGATGGGTGTTTAAGATGTCTCAGTGATGGTGTGATTCTGCTGTGGCAACATTTCCAATCTGACCAAATCGGGAGTCACCTATTGGAAGCCAGTGGATGCCTCTTTTAATATACAAGTTCATGCTCTGATATTGTTCGTCCCTGACTGCCATTTTAATTGGAGACCTGCATTGTACAATCTAACCTAGCAGCAAGAGAGACCAAGGTCAAAAGAGGAATGTGTTTTATTTTAATATCCTGATTGGACCGGCTGATAGCAGAGTGCTTCTTTAGATCCCACATGGGCTCCATACAGTTCTTTTACTGAGGTTGCCATTTCATCTGTTCTTTCTGCACTCCCTCCAGCCTACTTAATGTCAGGAGCCTTTCCTTCCTGTCATAACCTCCTAAATTTATTCAGCATTTCTAAAATAGTCAAATGTCCAAAATTGTTTCAGAAAGACGTAAGCTGATAGCACAGAGAGGTCTGCATCATCAGTTTAGAAAACACCAGCATCTGTCCTTTTAATTCGCACTAATTTTACCCCTACCCTGAATGTGTTGATACCAGCTGCGTACAGTTCCACTGTTTACTTGCCAACTCAAAACTGAATCGCAAGCTAAACTCAATTCTTTCTTCAATCTCTATACATAATGGTAAGGGTGCTGCTGGAACTGAACTCAGGATTTTCAAGCTGAAGATAAAAAAAACAAGATATTCCAGCTATCAGTTCAGAAGAGATTAGCCATGATTTTTAAGGAGTGTATTGGGAAGTTGGCTTTGATGAACAATTGTATACATTAGGCATTTGGATGTAAGTTTGCTCACTGAGCTGGAAGATTTGTTTTCAGATGTTTCGTCACCATACTTACCTAGTATGGTGACGAAACATCTGAAAATGAACCTTCCACCTCAGCAAGCAAATTTAAATCTAGAACCTCAATCTGAGCTACAAATCTTCTCAAACCTCGCTAACATTAGGTATGTTCCGAAAGGAAAGGAGACGGTTAGAAAGGTAGCATAATGGCTGCTAATATTTCTTTAACAGAACATTATTTCAACGTGCCTCCACACACTGCAGCACAGAGGGACTATGAAGAGCAGAGGAAAAATCACCTTTTCAAAGTATTCAATAAGAACGGGTACCCAATGAACACAGTCTGCCAATTTCTCAGCAACAAACCCAAACAAGCAGACAAAACGCACCCAGAAGCCCTAGCCATTCTCCCCTACATCAGAGACATCTTGAAAATGACTGCTAGACTACTCAGACCTCTTGGCATCATGGTAGCCCACAAACCCACCAACACACTAAAATAGCAGCTAACGAACTTAAAAGACCCTATACAGACAACAAGCAAAATGAACATCATTTACAAAATACCTTGCAAGAACTGTAACAAACACTAAATTGGACAAACAGGCAGAAAACTAGCTACCAGGATACATGAACATCAACTAGCCATAAAAAGACATGACCCTCTATCACAAGTATCCTTTACGTACAGATGAAGAAGGACACCACTTTGACTGGGTCAACACATCCATCCTAGGACATGCTAAACGGAGATACACATGGGAATTCCTAGAAGCATGGCATTCCAACTGGAACTCTTATCAACAAACACATTGACTTGGACCCCATCTACCACCCTGTGAGAAAAAGAACAGGAAATTACATCAACCACCTTAAGAAGCCAAGACACATAAATAGAAAGCGGGACATAACACCAGCTCTTCACTGGAGGCCCACTGATGATGTTACCTAGTATGGTGATGAAATGTCTGAAAATGAACCTTCCAGCTCAGTGAACAAACCAACATACAGAACCTCAACCTGAGATACAAATCTTCTCGTTGGCTGCTATTATGTTGGTAATAGGATTAGATAATTCAGAACCTTAGCAGGAGGACACAGCCTGATTAATAGACTAGTTAACTTCAAAACTAATCAGTGGAAAGCATATTTCATTGAGAAACCAGTGGCACCTATGGAAGATGGTGGAGACACTTAATGTTCATTCATTGAAATGAAAATTACACAGATTTATTTCAGGCAGTAATATTTTGGAGTATAGTACATGAATAGTTTTAGACATCATGTGGAAAGTGTAGCAATTTGAGAACAGATAACTTCAGATCTATCAAATAAAACCAGAAAGCAAATGTAGATCGGACAGCATTTTATTTAATATAGCACTAGACCTATGTTTCTCAAAGCATTTCCATAGCTAGAAGTTTTCTCATGTCATATTAGTGTTCATAGAAAATAACTGCCATTGTTAGTCAATTCCATATCTGTTGTGTCAGTGATTACCGCTGATAGAAGGCAAATTAGATAGATCTAGAGCTTTTTTTCAGTCAATCACTTCTCTATGTTGAGATGTATCTGGTAGCTCTACTTTATAAAGGCATTCACGTATGGATATTGGGCTGCATTAGGATCTGGGTCAATTTTGTTGCCTTATAATTTATTATGAAGGTTTCCCATATTACCACCTTTAAATTTTGAGGGTTTATACAAAAATGCTTTATTTCAAGTTCTGTGCAATTTTTAAAAATGTCACTTTGAACATTGGAACATTTTTTAACGTGGCATTTATTGGCAACCACATAGTTTCAGCCCATTGCTAGACTTATTTGCTGGAGGTCACTTCCCTAGGTTTTATGACTGCTAGAAAACTAGAGTCATAGAGTCATACAGCACGGAAACAGACTCTTTGGTCCAGATATCCTAAGCTGATCTTGTCCCATTTGCTAGCATTTGGCCCATATCCCTCTAAACCCTTCCTATTCATGTACCCATCCAGAATATTGTAATTGTACCTACCTCTGCAACTTGTTCCATGCACACACCCTCTGTATGAGAAAATTGCTCCTTGGACGCCTTCTAATTCTTTGCCCTCTCATTTTAAACCTATGCCCTCAAGTTTTGAACTTCCCTACCATGGGAAAATGATCTTGGCTATTCACCCAATTTATACCCCTTGTGATGTCATAAACCTTTCTAAGCCCTCAGTGCTCCAGGCAAAAAAGAGACCTTCTAGTGAGTGCCAGAGTGCCATACTGACAGCATCTGAACACCCAACCCTTATTCTATTTTGCCATTAAGAACTAACAGTGTTATGAAGATGTGGGGTATATTGTACCTTTAAGAGAGTTAAAAACTACTAGTGACAGCACCAAGTGTTCTCAATAAGATACAATGTAACATGTGCTCCAGCTACTGGGGTAGCTAGGGGTAGCTGGTTGCCTGGAAATGACAAAGCAGACTCAAATTAGGCCAATCAGTTTAAATTATACCCCGAAAAATACCAAATTCCAATCCAGTTTTAATTTAGTATATTGACAATCTTTGAATTGCCAATATGCTTTGGGGGTATAAAACCTGGGAAAATTGAGCAGTTGGGAGGAGAACTGCCAAGCCAGCATGTAGAGACTGCCCAGAAAATAGCTCTCTAAAGTGTACCTTTATCGATGAGTAACCTATGAAGCAGAATCCCCCAAGAAGAAAAGAAGACAGGAATACAGAGAAAATTGAAAGTTGCCTGGTTTTGAGATAAGACGTTTTGTTTTCCAAATTTTAATCAGGCGTTTTATCGGACTAGTGTTATAGAGGGGAAGATAAAAGATAGGTTAGAGGAAGGAGTTGTAAATAGTTATTAGTTAATTATTCTCTGTTATACTTTAAGAAATAAGGTTGTTAATTTTTACTTTAAATAGTTCTTGACCACTCGAATATTCACAGATTGCTGCATGGGATAAATCCTTTCTGTGTTGCTGGTTTACATTAAGCGGGAGAGTTTACCCCATGTCGTAAAAACAGTTATCAAACCTTTTTTTCAATCTTAATCTCTGTAGAGAAATCTGTTTTCTTGTTTTCCTTTACTTAGAATATATGTTAAGGTATTTAAAAGGGATAATTATTTATGCTTTCTTTTTATGAGCTGTATGTATTAACTAGTTTGCATTTTCATTGAATATATTTTGTTTTATAAGCCAACCATAGATAATTGACTAACTGTGTAAAATATTTAAATTTATATCATGAACAGTAGAGTTGTGGGACTGGAGGGAGGGAGACATTGCACTCTTTGTGTCTCGGTGATAACAGTTGTTGAATAGTCTTTCAACAACTCCGTTTATGTGCAAAATGTAGTAATATATACAAAACACCTACTCTAGTACATGTTAACACCTGCAGGCAAAGAAAGATTATTGTAAATTCACAAACTAATTTACCAGATTAAATTTTGAAGGTGGTTTTGGCCATTTCCAGATAAGAAAATAAAATTGAAATGTCACAGAAAATGGAGGTATCTTTAGGAACGTAAGCACCCCAAAAAAATTATTTTCTCTTCCTTATTGCCAGACTCAATGATGTTTAATATTTTAAACAACTGCTTTCTCCATCAGTTGACAGCTTTCCTCATTTGATACGTCGCTGACTATCTCCCCCGACTATTCCAGCTTCTAAACCTTATCCAAATTATCCATCAAATAATTAGTGCACTGCTCCAGTGCTTGCTTCACTTTGCATTTTTGGACTTCGCTGTAATGTCCCAATTTATGTTGGAGTATCCCACGCTTTGATATGTGTGGGGCAGGGCCAATGCCAATCATCAAATGTGGCATAATCTTAAAAGATACAAGGAGATTATTACGCAATAGAAGGTTTTTTGAAATTAACTCCCAAATAAATTGGGCTTGAACTGGCACCCAACTAAGGTGGCTATTGGTTAAGAAATGACTAAATTATTGTGGACAAAGTTAAAAATCACACAAAACCAGTTTATAGTCCAACAAGTTTATTTGGAAGCACTAGCTTTCAGAGCGCTGCTCCTTCATCAGATAGACAGCTACCTGACAAAGAAGCAGTGCTCCGAAAGCTAGTGCCTCCAAATAAACCTTGTTGTGTGATTTTTAACTTTGTCCACCCCAGTCCAACACCAGCTCCTCCACATCATAATTATTGTGGGCAGCAATAGCTTTACAGTTCCATAGCCTGGACTCATAATTAAACTAAATTGATGAGTGCTCCTGTCCATTGGTGCAATTGTACAGGAAAGACGTGAATTGAAGGCTGCCTGTAATTCAAGATAGCCGACCCAGAAAATACCTATGTAAAAGAGAACACGTTGACACAGTGCTGTCCTTCTGAGTTCAGAAATGCGGTCTGCTGTAGTAAGCGAAGGGAAAGGAGGCAATTTATCTTGCACCAGGCCGAAGGGGGTTTGACCTGCTTGTTGCTAGTGTCTGGGTGAATTATAAGTGAAGCTTTTTTTTAATTTAATTTTTTTGTGCAGTGAGGCATCATTGAAAAGAATTTGGGGAATAGGTAGGATTAAATACTAGTTTGGTAGTACAGAACTTGAAGATTGCTAACAAAAAAAGATACATTTTGTGGAAATTTTCCATCTTGCTCCCATCAGGAGGAAAGGGGACCATTTTATGCGCTAAGAGAACGCTGATTGGTGGGAAGTTGCGCTCCACATACAAATCAATCAGCACTCTCTCCTTTGCCCCTTTACATTCCCTCATCTGTGTCATTGATATAAATTGTAAAAAGTCACAGCATAGGCTACAAGACTGTACACTGTCAATTGAAAAGGTAAAAACAAATATGGGCACACTGAAGATTTAACCAGCCCTTCTTAAAAGACAGAAAACTGATATAGTTATGTGTACTGTGCTGAAGTGCTGGATAAGCTGGATTAGAACATGAGTCCTGATGTGTTAGCCAACAATTTGTTGCTGGTTCACCAAAGTATTTATGTGACCTATCTCCCTCTCTTGTGGCTTCCATGAAGCAGACAAGCCAAGAAATGCACCTTTTAAAACAGACCAGAAATTAAATATAAGTACAGAACTAGGAAAGTTGGAAATTGGAGCAAACAGGTGGCAGATACAATTTTGTATCAATAGTATGAGGTAATGCACTTTGGAAAGGAAAATAATTAAATGAAATATTTACTAAATGGTAAGAAAATCATGATTTTCATTTTTAAAAATATACTTAATGGCAGAAGTAATTTACCTGTTACTGGATAATCTGTCATTTGTTTATGCATCAATCTGAATTAGTCAGAAGTCACATGACACCAGGTCACCTGACGAAGGAGCAGCGCCCCTAAAGCTTGTGATTTTAAATAAACCTGTTGGATTATTATCCAACAGCACTACCTTCACATCAATCTGAATTTGAAAAAGACCATACGATAATATACCTAGTTTCCATTGCTTGATTAGACTACATGCATGCTTGAAATGTGGCATAACCTTAGAAGATACAAGTAGATTATTACACTATAGAAAGTCTTTTGAAATTAGCTTGAAATAAGTCAGGTTTGAAATGTCATTGACTAAGACGATACAGAATTTTAAAGTGTGTAAATATGAGGAATGGGGCCTGATCAAACTGGCCCACTTGCACAAGCTGACAACAATTCAATGTGCTGCCGTGTCTATGTGATCCTATTGCTTTGTGTCTATTCTTGGCACTTTCTAAAAGATGGAGAGAGTGAGGACTGCAGATACTGGAGATCAGAGTCAAAGAGTGTGGTGCTGTAAAAGCATCAGGAAGGGCTTATGCCCAAAACATCAACTCTCCTGCTCCTCAGATGCTGCCTGACCGGCTGTGCTTTCCCAGCACCACACTCTTCAACTTTCTAAAAGATGTCAAGTCTGATCATCAAATAATCATTGCCGTGAAAGGATGACTGAGATTAATTTACACCCAACAGAATTTTGTCCTTTTTCCAGCCAGTTAGATACTTACATCACTTTTCATTTTGATTATGCAGGAAATTACTCCAGTGTGTTCCCTGGGAGAAAAGACAATGTTCATTTAGAATGGTGTAACAATGAAAACAATCCAGCAGATGTGAGAGTGAGCAACATCCCATTCACCTGTAGCCAGCAGCAGACTTTCAGATGTGCCTTCAACCCATCCCATAACTGTCTTTTTGGGGATATTGATTAGTGCTTGCCTTTCTTGCACAGGAGGCAAGGAAATGATATGAGAAGGCGAGAAACTTAAATCTTCATGCAGCCTATAAAGAGTTCCTTTCAAAATTAAGCTATTTATTGTAACAGTTGGTCATATAATTTATTTTTTCCAACCTGTGGAAACTCCTTGAATAGGAACACATGAGGTGTACAGCCTTACAGAAAGTTCAGGACATTGGTTTGGAATGTGGTGTTAACAGAGCGTCAGGAAGTAGCAGTCATCTCTCTCCAATGAGACAACAGTCCTCTGGGACTTGACCTTCCACACTGGTCACTGCTTCAAGCTGCCTCTCTTTATTTTTGGTGTAAATTTCACTGACCAGGTGGCAGATGTGACTCAGTGGATAACCTCTCACCTCTGTAACCACAGGCTGTAGGTTCAAATCCTACCCTGACATGAGGACAAGTGTTAAGACTGACACTCTGAGGGAATACTGCACCATCAAGCACGAGGTCCATGGCCCTGTCTCCCATTTAAAGTGAATGTAAAAGGTCCCATTGTACGATTTTGGAAAAAGGGCAGAGAGGGTATCTCCTGCACTGGCCAATACCTATCCCTCAATTAAGCATCACAAGAAACAGATGATCTGATCATTATCACACTGTTGCTTGTGAAAGTTTGCTGGATACAAACTGGATGCTGTGATTCCTATATTACAACATCCTTCGATTTACGTAGCTGATATAACGAACTCTGGGTGTCTAGTACCTCTGGAAGGTGCTATACAAATGCAAGTCTTTTATTTTAATACTCTTCACTAGAGATATTCAAATTCTCAGATGGAGAAAATATTCTCTCAGGCTCAGTGGTTAGTACTGCTGCCTCACAGCGCCAGAGCCCCGGTTCGATTCCACCCTTGGGCGACTGTCTGTGTAGAGTTTGCGCATTCTCCCCGTGTCTGTATGGGTTTCCTCCGGGTGCTCCGGTTTACTCCCACAGTCCAAAAATGTGCACCAGGTTAAATGAATTGGCCATGGTAAGTTGCCCATAGTGTTCAGGAATGTGTAGGTTAGGTGCATTAGTCAAGGGGAAATGTGAAGTAATAGGGTAAGGGAATGGGTCTGGGTGGGATACACTTTGGAGGGTCGGTGTGGACTTGTTCGGCCGAAGGGCCTGTTTCCACACTGTAGGGATTCTATGATCCAACTGTCATAAGGACATGCAGATTGGCAGTGACCTGCACTTAGTACCCATGTGGCTGTTCGCTATGTGAGCCCAAACTCAGCATGCCAACAGACTATTTTCATTAATCAACCCTGTACTCACTCTGTTTCCCAACAAAAGTGCATTTTCCAGATGGAGTTGCTGAGAAACAGTCCACATCAAAATCTATGACTTTCTTTTTTTGGCCCCCGGAAGCAGTGAGACCCATTTTAATGGCCATAGCTATTACTTAATTGGCTAATTTAACACAAGCTAGTGGAGGTGAGGGGGAGTGCTCAATCATGGTATCCCCACCTCTGAGCCAAGAGGCACAGATTCAGGTACAGGTCCAGAACCCACCTGCTCCTGAGTTGTGTCATACCATCTCTGAACAGGTTGATTAAAAGAATCATACCAGTGGAGGGTTTCCTCCGGGTGCTCCGGTTTACTCCCACAATCCAAAAATGTGCACCAGGTTAAATGAATTGGCCATGGTATGTTGCCCATAGTGTTCAGGAATGTGTAGGTTAGGTGCATTAGTCAAGGGGAAATGTGAAGTACTAGGGTAAGGGAATGGGTCTGGGTGGGATACACTTTGGAGGGTTGGTGTGGACTTGTTCGGCCGAAGGGCCTGTTTCCACACTGTAGGGATTCTATGATCCAACTGTCATAAGGACATGCAGAGTGGCAGTGACCTGCATTTAGTACCCATGTGGCTGTTCGCTATGTGAGCCCAAACTCAGCATGCCAACAGACTATTTTCATCAATCAACCCTGTACTCACTCTGCATTTTCCAGATGGAGTTACTGAGAAACAGTCCACATCAAAATCTATGACTTTCTTTTTTTGGCCCCCGGAAGCAGTGAGACCCGTTTTAATGGCCATAGCTATTACTTAATTGGCTAATTTAACACAAGCTAGTGGAGGTGAGGGGGAGTGCTCAATCATGGTATCCCCACCTCTGAGCCAAGAGGCACAGATTCAGGTTCAGGTCCAGAACCCACCTGCTCCTGAGTTGTGTCATACCATCTCTGAACAGGTTGATTAAAAGAATCATACCAGTGGAGGGGGTCAAACTTGGGATAGTCCCACTGTGTTTTAACTAGTTACGTGTTATCTCCCATCGATCATCGAATCCCTACAGTGTGGAAACAGGCCCTTCGGCCCAACAAGTCCTCACCCACCCTCCGAAGAGTATCCCACCCAAATGCCCATTACTCTACATATTCCCAATTTCCCCCTCCCTGCCCATTACTCTACATTTACCCCTGACTAATGCACCTCACCTACACATCTCTGAACACAATGGGGAATTTAGCATGGCCAATCCACCCAACCTGCGCATCTTTGGATTGTGGGAGGAGGCCGGAGGAAACCCACGCAGACACGAGGAGAATGTACAAACTCCACAGGCAGTCGTCCGAGGCTGGAATCAAACTCAAGTCCCTGGCGCTGCGTGGCAGCACTGAGCCACCATGCCACCTTCTCTATTCTTTTACTGTGAAACTGATGCCAGCTGATTAATGAATTTTAAATCTGCGGTTGGTGGATGTTTATTATGCAAATGTATTATGTAATTTGAGCAAAGGAAGGTAAATGGGATTAGGTTTTAGATCAGAATAGGCTAGAGAATCTAAATAACTGCTTCCTGTTCCTCTGTGCTATGCTCTGTCCTCTCTTAAAACTACTGGTTTTTGCAAATTTACTGGCAGCCCTGTAGACTCAAGGGTCATCATGTGGTAGAGTCTCACTTTTAGGCTGATACCACGGAACAAAGCTGAGTCTTGTCCTGCCCTTCATAATCAGGAGTCAACATCTTTGGCTGAGAATTTCCTTTCCTTTAACTAGGGAACTGCACCCACAGTGGGGTGTGGCCAGCACTGTGGTTAGCACTGCTGCCTCACAATGCCAGGGACCCGTATTTGATTCCAGCCTCGGGCGACTGTCTGTGCGGAGTTTGCACATTCTCCCCGTGTCTGCGTGGGTTTCCTCCAGATGCTCTGGTTTCCTCCCACAGTCCAAAGATGTGTAGGTTAGGTCAATTGGCCATGCTAAATTGTCCACAGTGTTAGGTGCTGGAACAGCGCAGCAGGTCAGGCAGCATCCAGGGAACAGGAGAATCGATGTTTCGGGCATAAGCCCTTCTTCAGGTGTATTAGTCAGGGGTAAATGTAGGGAAATGAGTCTGGATCAGTTACTCTTTGGAGGGTTGGTGTGGACTTGTTGGGCCGAAGGGCCTGTTTCCACACTGTAGGGAATGTAATCTAATCTAATCGAATCTAATTGCAGTTCAGCTTACTCAGCACAGACCTGGATATCAGCGGTTTGCTCTCCAGTATGTAAAACAATATTTGCTCTCGTGAAATGAATAACTACAGTCTGCATTTTAATACAGCACCTTCACCGAGAGAGTGAGACTTCTCACATTATAACATTTTGTAAAAATGAAGACACAATCTTTTGTGGGTCAGTTAGAAGATATGACTCAGGATGTCAAAGTGAAAGAGATGTGTCTGATGAGGTCTTTTTAAGGGTGGGAAAAGTGAGATGAAAGGAGCTGTAGCGAAGGTGTCCCAGAGAACACAGATGACTGGGCTGAGAGCTTTAACATCAGGGATGGCCTGGAGGATTGAGACAGACTACAGAACAGAGGCAGAGGACTGGAATGGGGCAAAGGTTTAGCAGAGGTTCCAGGATAAATGGCAGGGAAAAGCCTGGGGAGGGATTCGTGCCTTCAGATGAAGATTTCAAATTAAATCTATTTAAATTGTAGTAAATGGGCAGGTAATAGGCAAGTAGTATTATCACTGGGCTATTAATCCAGAGACCCAAGTAATGTTCTTGGGACCCAGGTTCGAATCCCACCATGGCAGATGGTAGAATTTGAATTTAATAACAATCTGGAATTAAGAGTCTAATGCTGACTGTGAATCCATTGTCAACTGTCAGGAAAAACTCACCTGATTCATTAATGTTCATGAGAGAAGGAAACTGCTGTCCTTACTGGCTCTGGCCTACATGTAATCCAAACCCATAGCAATGTGGTTGACTCTTATCTGCCCTCTGGGGCACTTAGAGATGGGTCAGCGATGCCCTCCTCCCGTCTCTGAATATAAAAGAAAGGCAGAAATAAGGGTTCTGGCACTGATGGGTTGGACGTATGAAATGGTGTGCGGATGTATGTATAGGTTCCTGCCTAATGTACAGGATATGGCGTTTTAAGGTCAGCCTTGAGTCAAATAAAACACTGGAATTTCATGTCGTGTGGTGTAGCTTGGCAGAGGAATAGAGGATATGGCAAGTGTGCACATTGACATGACAACGTCTGATTGTTCAGTTGATGGAAAATCTGCTTCATCCACAATCTGATAGCACAGGTACAGCGAGGGAGAAAGGGAGCACAGTTTCTTGCCAGCAGAAGCTGACTGTAGATACTGATCAGCAAGAGAGGTGCGGAAAAAGCAAAAAGCTGGGCATGAAATGCTGCGAAACACCAGAGGAAGCACAAGCAGAAGCCAGAACTGTTAATGAACTGACCCAATGTACCCAATCTTTTATGGCAAAGATATCGATTAAACTTTGTATCGCCGGTAAACAATTAAAGCAACATACCTTACAGAATTTCCTTCGTTTGTGATAATATATCTACCCAGAGGTATATATATTTGGTCGTGAAACAAGAAAATTTCCTCTGGTGCTACTTGATAAACGTTAGCTTAGGACAGAAAGAAAACATTATCTTTGAATCATCGAATTGCTACAGTGCTGAAAGAGGTCATTCTGCCCATTGAGTTTATACTGACCCTCTGAAGAGCATCCCACCTATCCTTGTAACCTCCTTGTTTTTACCATGGCTAACCCATAACCACCTGGTAAAGGAGCAGCGCTCCGAAAGCTAGTGCTTCCAAATACACCTGTTGGACTATAACCTGGTGTTGTGTGATTTTTAACTTTGCCCACCCCAGTCCATCACCGGCTCCTCCAAGTCATGGCTACCTCATGTGCACATCCCTGAACACTTGTTAGCATGGCCAATCCACCTAACCTACACACCTTAGGAATGATCTTGTAATGTATAAAGTATAAATTCACCTTCACCTACTTTCACAGCTGTGTCTGAGTTTGTAACAAACTGCATGTGGAAGACGTGGGGGCACAAAATGTGCCCAACTCTCTTAGATATAATCTTGAGCTGCAACACTACTTTTGCTCCATTTTTAGTTCAAGAAGCCAGTGTTATTTAAAGAGATGATATCCACTGAAAATGCCCACTGGTGCTTATTAAGGAAACTGCATGGCACTTTAGTTCACCAGCCTCTCAGTCAAAGTCCTCTCCTATAAACAGCCGTCTATTGGGAATAAACACCACATTTGAATCAATTGTAAATGCTATTTAGAGGGATACTTACTATTTCATGCTGCTGAAGGAGTGAAAAGGATCTCTGATACGCATCCAGACACCTTCTAGAACGTTACTTAACAAACATCACCAAGAAGGAGAAAGTGAGGACTGCAGATGCTGGAGATCAGAGCTGAAAATGTGTTGCTGGAAAAGCGCAGCAGGTCAGGCAGCATCCAAGGAGCAGGAGAATCGAAATTTCGGGCATGAGCCCTTCTTCAGGAATGAGGAAAGTGTGCCAAGCAGGCAAAGATAAAAGGTAGGGAGGAGGGACTTGGGGGACGAGCTTTGTAAATGCGATAGGTGGAAGGAGGTTAAGGTGAGGGTGATAGGCCGGAGTAGGGGTGGAGGTCAGGAAAAAGATTGCAGGTTAGGAAGGTGGTGCTGAGTTTGAGGGTTGGGACTGAGACAAGGTGGGGGGAGGGGAAATGAGGAAACTGGAGAAATCTGAGTTCATCCCTTGTGGTTGGAGGGTTCCTAGGCAGAAGATGAGGCGCTCTTCCTCCAGCCGTCGTGTTGCTATGGTCTGGCGATGGAGAAGTCCAAGGACCTGCATGTCCTTGGTGGACTGGGAGGGGGAGTTGAAGTGTTGAGCCACAGGGTGGTTGGGTTG
>NC_057739.1:38817452-38822497 GCF_004010195.1 Chiloscyllium plagiosum | reverse complement strand
ATCTTCTTCCTGACCTCTCCGCCCCCACCCCACTCCAGCCTATCACCCTCACCTTAACCTCATTCCATCTATCGCATTTCCAACGCCCCTCCCCCAAGTCCCTCCTCCCTACCTTTTATCTTAGCCTGCTTGGCACACTCTCATCATTCCTGAAGAAGGGTTCATGCCCGAAATGTCGATTCTCCTGCTCCTTGGATGCTGCCTGACCTGCTGTGCTTTTCCAGCAACACATTTTCAGCAAACATCACCAAGAGTCAAGCAGCATTTTATTCTGGCCATTCTCTGATGGCACTGCTCCAAATAAAATGCTGTGCTACTTCTCATACTGAGTCACCAGGAGAAACAGAGTGCTCGGTCATTGGAGAAGGGTGCTCCCGTGTCTGGGTAAGGAATGAGATTAAGATGTGTAGCCAGCCACAGCAGCAGCAGGGGAGAGGATCTGGAATGGAGAATGGACTCCATCTTCACCCTGGGTACCATAAGTCTGCCACCCTCTACTAGAATCTTTTGTTACAATTGAATCAGATGATGCAAGCGACACTGGCTGGGCCAGCATTTACTGCGGTCGAGAAGGTGTTGGTGGGCTCCCTTCTAGAATTGCTCTATTTGATGTAGGTATTTCCACAATGCCGTTAAGCATGCAGTTCCAGGATGCTGAGCCAACAATACCGACTGATCGGTGATATATTTCCAAGTCAGGCTGGTGAGTGGGTTGGATGGGAACTTGCATATGGTGGTGTATCCATATATCTGCTTTCCTTGTCATTCTAGATGGTCGAGATTATAAGTTTGGAGGATGCTGCCTAAGGATCTCTGGTTAATTTCTGCAGTACACCTTGTAAATGGTACACACTGCTGCTACTGTGCACAGATGGTGGAGGGAGTGGGTGCAGTGCCAATCAAGTGGACTGCTTTGTCCTGGATGGTGTAATGGTTTTTGAGTGCTATTGGATCTTCACTCATCCAGGCAAACAGGGAATAATCTATCACACTCCTGACCTGTGCCTTGTAGACGGTAGTCAGATTTTGAGGAGTCAGGCGGTGAGTTACTTGCTGTAAGATTCCTAGCTTTTAACCTGCTCTTTGTAACTGTATTTATATGGTAAGTCCAGTTCTGTTTCTGGTCAATGGTAACCCAAGGGAGGATGGTACATAGTAATCAGCAGAACATTCCGTGCCCCCTAGTCTGAATCCAATGTCTGGAGTCAATGTTGTGGACTACCAGGGTAACTCCTTCCCTATGTTTCCCACTGTGCCACCACCTCTGCTGGGTCTGTCCTGACAGTGAGACAGGACATGTTCAGGGAAAGTGATGGTAGCATTTGGCACATTGGCTATTAAAGTCTGACTCCATGAATATGACTATGTCGGGCTGTTGTTTGACTAGTCTGAGATATCTCTCAAAGCTTTGGTACTAGGCCTCATATATTAGTTTGGAGGATTCTGCAGGGTCAACAGGACTCCTGGTGCTATATTCGATAGCCAGTGTTACCTCGGTCTCTCAGAAATCCTGCAGTGGGTCACTGTGTTTGACCCACCATACTCTGTAGCTTCAGTCAATGCAAATGCCCTCAAAATTGGGTCACTTGATCTGAATTGTCAAACAGGTGTCTCTCATTGACACAGTGTTTGTCTGTGACTATGTATTTATCCTTTGACCAAAATAATTGCCAATTGGTGGTCTATCAGAATGTTATGCAGGGGCAATTGCTGAGATGGTGAGGGCAGTGCCTGCATCTCATTGTAGCTTGAACCTCTAATTTTTGTTTTCCCTGCTTTCATCTACCTGACTCCATACTGGTCTCTGCCTACCTAGTTTTTGATGTCTTAATGATTTGTGCTCGATCCAAATCAATTTCATTGTGACCAATGGAATAGGAGACCCCTCTCTCTCTGAAAGAGATGCATGCATCTTTTCATGGGTTATTTTAAATAGAACATGACCCAGGAGATTAACAAACTCACTGATCATTGACATGATGAATGATGACAGTATGGGATTACAATCCATGCTCATTATCTGTTCCAGTGGACTGTAGATCTCAGGCTAAAAGCTAAAAATCGAGTTTATTAAGGAGTAAGAGTAACATGAGCAAAATTAGCATCAACATAAGGACTAGGAGGCAATCACAGCATAAAATTGCACCTTTGCCAATGGAATGTTCCTTCAGTATTGCATTGAAGTATACCCTAGATTAAGAGTTCAAGTCTACACCCATAATCTCTGGCTGAGAGGTAACAGTGCAAACAGTGATCCAGAGCTGACATCTGATTGATGCATATGACACATGTGTGGAAGTGCCGCCCAATTAATATTAGCTCAGTTGTGCTTAAAATTACTATTGCACATTCTTATATTTTGGTATTTTCATCAATCTTTTCTGAAAAAGAAAATACATAATGAAGAGAAAAGGTGATACCACCTTCTGCTATTTAGAGGCAGAGCACATTGTCTCTGTATCAATGAAAACCAAAGGAGGACATTGCTGATAACCCAGTGGTGTACATACGACACATTCTGCAATACTGAGTCACCCCAGGTACAAGCCTGGCATCAGGACAGCACAGGAAGTATAGTTTGAATCTGCTTCTGGGTCCGCTGGAGACAGAAAGAAATGAACCAACCTGGAATTTCTGCTCTTCATTACCATAGCTTATTTGGACAGGAGTGAATGTGACCCCTTTAAAACCACAGAATAGTGCAGCTTAGAAGAAGACCCTTCAATTCGATGTATGTGACCCTATGCTTCAGCAATGTGCTGATATTCTTGGCTCCCACATTAAGGCAAGAGCACAATCTGTAGTCGTACTCCAGTGGAACACTGCTATATAGTCACACATTTAAAAAAAAGCTTCTCCTGAAACTTTGCTCTCCACTAAAAGGCTCTCACTTTTGCCTGGAATGCCCTCTCGAAGTTACAGTGAATGAAATAAGTTGTCCATTTCCAAGCAAGTCTATTGCCCTGGACTCCTGATTTCAGCACCACCCCCTCCCCTCCCCCATTCAAATCGAATTGGATTCTCTCCTAAACCGAAACTGCAGATGCTGGAAATCTGAAAAAAAAGTATAGAAATTGCAAGAGGAACTCAGCAGGTTTGGCAGCATCTGTAGAGAGAGAAATGGTTTTGAGTCCAGTGAAACTTTATTGCTGGAACAGCACAGCAGGTCAGGCAGCATCCAGGGAACAGGAGATTCGACGTTTCGGGCACAGGCCCTTCTTCAGGAATGAAGAAGGGCCTGTGCCCGAAACGTCGAATCTCCTGTTCCCTGGATGCTGCCTGACCTGCTGTGCTGTTCCAGCAATAAAGTTTCAACTTTGATCTCCAGCATCTGCAGACCTCACTTTCTCCTTTGAGTCCAGTGACCCTTTTTCAGAATTTCTCCAGTGTTCTGATAAAAGGTCCACATATGCTGACAGACCTGCTGAGATTCTCCAGCAATTTCAGTTTTTAGTGGGTTCTCTCCTGTTCATACACAAAACCTGGACTTACACAAAACAGCAATGAAACAGAAAATGACTTGCCTGCCAGACTGACACTATTTCCATTCATTTTCATTAACTGCTTTGGCTTCAATAGGATGATCTGATGTTGGCCATGTATCGCGATTGTGACCTTGGCGCACAGTCTTCTGTCAAAATACCACTTATTGTCCACATGGAGCTTCATCGCCAGGATATTGATAGCTGTCATCCCCACACTGCTTCGACTGCTTTGTATTTGACATTCACCCAGACCAACCATCTGAAAGAAACTAAACTTTAACAAAACTAATATAACTCAGCAAATATGCGTTCTGTACTTTATCCAGTTGCTAATATCCAGGATGTCCTCCTTAGCTCTTTTCTCTGGTTGGTAACCTCAGCTGCGTAAATCTTCCATTGTCAGCTAGTTACTTCACCTCTAAACACGGGCAACTGGAGGGAGCCATGATGAGGTTGGTGATGGATTTGTACCGCTGGATGTGCCTCAAACGCACGGCTTTTGAACCTATTACTGATGTCTCCTTCACACGTGGAAGCTGTAGTTCACTGGCAGAGTTTGTCTGTGAGTCCAAGGAACAAGGCGGTAACAGTCACAGGCAAATGGACAACAGACAATCAACAGGAAATAACGCAGAGTAAGTTATGACTCCTTCTTTAACTTGTGGTCTAGATAGAATGTGGAGCTAAGGGAATCTTAGATAAGTACATGAGGGAGTAAGGAATGGTTGGGTGAAACAAAGTGACAGTGAGCAGCACCCTGCTGTAATTGTTCGGATAGCTGTTACTCTGTAGTTTGTGAGAATTGGTTATTTCAGTCTTCCTAGTATCTGGGATTGATCCTCAATTTAAATGACCCCAGAGTCCACAGACCCATGCATAAATACCCCCGGACGCCAGTAACCTCTGATGTAAATTCCCCCAGAGACTAGTGTTCCTTAAATAGCCCAAATCCTGGTGATGCCTGAGTAAATACCCCAGAGTCTGGTGATGCTTGAGTAAATACCCCAGAGTCTGGTGATGCCTGAGTAAATACCCCCAGACTATAGTGATGCTTGAGTAAATACCCCCAGAGTATAGTGATGCTTGAGTAAATACCCCCAGAGTATAGTGATGCCTGAGTAAATATCCCCAGAGCTGGAAATGTGTTGCTGGAAAAGCGCAGCAGGTCAGGCAGCATCCAGGGAACAGGAGAATCGACGTTTCGGGCATAAGCCCTTCTTCAGGAATGAGGAAAGTTTGTCCAGCAGGCTAAGATAAAAGATAGGGAGGAGGGACTTGGGGGAGGGGCGTCGGAAATGTGATAGGTGGAAAGAGGTCAAAGTGAGGGTGATAGGTCAGACTGGGGTGGGGGCGGAGAGGTCGGGAAGAAGATTGCAGGTTAGGAAGGCGGTGCTGAATTTGATGGATTTGACTGAGACAGGCTGGGGAGAGGGGAAATGAGGAAACTGGTGAAACCCGAGTTCATCCCTTGTGGTTGGAGAGTTCCTAGCCGGAAGATGAGGCGTTCTTCATCCAACCGTCGTTTCGCTGTGGTCTGACGATGGAAGAGTCCAAAGACCT
>NC_057739.1:38726893-38809754 GCF_004010195.1 Chiloscyllium plagiosum | reverse complement strand
ATCCCCCCCACTCAAGCCAGAGCACTACCCCTCCTCCCAAGCACAGGAGGCAGACACCATTGCAGAGAAATATTTCAATCCATGCAAATATCTTTTTAAACTTCATTTAGAAGTCATCGAGATGTACAGCACGGAAACAGACCCTTCAGTCCAACTCGTCCATGCCAACCAGATATCCCAACCCAATCTAGTCACATTTACCAGCACCCTTCCCACATCCCTCTCAACCCTTCCTATTCAAAAACCCGTCCAGGTGCCTTTTAAATGTTGTAATTGTACCAGCCTCCACCACTTCCTCTGGCAGCTCATTCCATACATGCCTCTGTGTGAAAAGGTTCCCCCTTTGGTCCCTTTTAAATCTTTCCCCTCATACCTTAAACCTATGCCCTCTAGTTCTGGACTCCCCCACCCCAGGGAAAAGACCTTGTATATTGGAATCCTCTCTCTCTTTTTATAATTATTCTTTCAGGGGATGGTTGGACCAAATCACAGAATTGTGACAGCATCATATGTCAAAGAGACCCTTCGGCCCATCCGTCTATGCTGATCAGGTTTCCTAAACTGAACTAGTGCCATTTGCCTGCATTTGCCCCTATTCCTCTGAACCTTTCCTAACCATGTGCCTGTCCAAGTATCTTTTAAATGTTATTATTGTGTTATGGATTAGGCCAGACTACCCAAAACATCCTTCAGCAGGCAGCCCAGACCATAGTTTTGCAATTTGTTTCGGTAAGTGTACAGTGAAAATTACCCGGAGTAAGTTAGCGAGGTTGACTACCAGGTTTAAAACACACAAAAAAATGTAATCACAAAATTACACAATCAAACACAAAGAACAAGATAAAGAACCCTACAGAATTCAGCCTATCCAGCTCGACTTAATTATGCTCTTCCAAATATACACAACAATCCCAATAGGCAAACCCCCTTTAAAACACAGTACAAAAAAATGTTAGGTGCTTACAGGTTGAAGTTGAAGGGCAGATAAAGTGAGTTTCTACACAGCTCACTGTTGAACTGCCAACCAGGTCTGGATTGAACTAAACTGCTCAGCTAAAGAGCTGACCACTGCCTTTTCATTATACAGGTCACTTCTAAAACATGACCACTTTGGCCTGAAGTCTCAACTGTTTACAAAAGGCCTCTCAAAATCCTTTTCATCTCTGTACCAGATCAGACTGATCGGAGCCCGGCCTGGTTTATCGCCGCTCTGAGAAAAAAACCAAGGACGAGTCTCCTTGAGCCAAGGAACAGCCTTTAGAAACAAAAGGGCCAGCTTTGAGACAGTTGTTCTTGCCTTTATTTCCAGCAGCTTATTCCATACATGCACCACCCTCTGTGCGAAAACGTTGCCCCCTCCAGGTTCCTTTTAAATCTTTGCCCTCTCACCTTAGGGTGGCACAGTGGCTCAGTGGCTAGCACTGCTGCCTTACAGCACCAGAGACTCGGGTTTGATTCCAGCCTCAGGCGACTGTCTGTCTGTGTGGAGTTTGCACATTCTCCCCGTGTCTGCGTGGGTTTCCACTTTCCTCCCACTGCCCAAAGACATGCAGGTTAGGTGGATTGGCCATGCTAAATTGTCTATAATATTCAGGAACGTGTCGGTTGGGTGCATTAGTCAGAGGAAATGTAGAGTAATAGGGTAGAGAAATTGGTCTGGGTGGGTTAATCTTTGGAGGGTTGGTGTGGACTTGTTGGGCTGAATGGCCTGTTTTTACACTTTCGGGATTCTATGAATTCAACGTATGCCTTCTAGGTTTGGACTTCCCTACTCCAGGGAAAAAGACCTTTGCTCTTTTATAAATGTCTGTAAGGTCACCCCTCAGTCTGTAATGGTCTTGTCTGGGTCAGTTATGTTACGCAGTGCCCATCTCCTGCCTATTCCCCATATTCCTGCTCACCAAATAATCATCCGATGCCTCACTTAAAAGCCTTAATTGAACCAGGCATCACTCCATTCCAGACCCTAACTACTCACTGGGTGAAAACAGCTTTCCTCCCATCACTCTTGGTTCATTTGCACGTCGGTTTAAGTCTGAAGTTTCTCAACCCTGAAGCCAATCTCGTAAATCGCTTCTGCATCCTCCCCAATGTGTTTACAGCCCTCTGATAGGTGACACCCAGAACTGCACATAACAGTCCAAATGAGGCCTCAACAAACATCTTGTACAAATTTAAGGTCACCTCCTTTTGTACTCGATTTGTTAAATCAACATTTGTTACCCATCCCTAATTGCCCCTGACTGAGTGGCTCGCTCGGCCGTGTTACAGGGGACATTTCAGACTGGACTACAGTGTGTCTCCATAACTCTCTCTCTCTTTCCAACGTTTGATCTCGGTCTTGTCGTTTGGGCCTTGGGCCTTCTTTGTCCATAAGGAATTAGGGTTGGGGAGCCACTGTATGTAATTCATCCTATTAGTGGATCCTATGGGACTCTGGTGGGAAAGTGGTAGTGTCCCTACCTCTGAGAGGAACATGAGGACTGCAGATGCTAGAGATCAGAATTGAAAAGTGTGGTGCTGGAAAAGCATAGCAGGTCAGGCAGCATTCGAGGAGCAGGAAAATCGACGTTTCGGGCATAAGCCCTTCATCAGGAATGTGTCTCTACCTCTGAACCAAGCAGCCTGGGTTCAAGTCCCACCCACTCGAGCAATATGTCTGAGCATCCCTCAACCGGCTCATTTGAAGCTGTCTTTTACAGGACATTGAATGGCCTTAACTTGGGGAAAAGGTCTTTCATCTTGGGGGTGAGTCGTGAACTGCGGGGAGAGGGAGGGGCCACTATTTAAAAATTAGAGGTTACCCTTCCAGGGCAAAGAAGAGAAGACATTTTATTCTCTCTGAGGGTTGTGTGACTTTGTATCTCAGAAGGCAGTTGGGTTGAGGGGCCATTGGATATATTTTCGGCAGGCGAATCTAAGATTAATGAGGATTGATGATGATCTAACAATCTGATCGAATGGAAGAGCAGGGTTGAGGGGCCAAACGACCAACCTTTGCTCCTAATCCATATGTTCATTTGCATTTTAATACAATGAATGAGTAACCTTTCTGGGAAACTCAGTTGAAAAAGGGGTTCATTTGAGAGTTAATGAATGCCGCCATCTTGACATTGATGGGCTGAAAGATCTTTGTTCTGTGTGTTAACAGCTGAAGGAAGCTGATGGCAATCATGTTGGTCATAATGCTGTTTGGATGGTGTAGTAACCTGATCAGCAACAGTGTGTTCTGGGTTTGTCATGGTGGGCTGTTGGATAGTATTTTGCTCTGCTTTGTTTGAATTTATCTCAGACATTTTTGCCCTCTCTTTCTTGCTCCTTATTCTCTATATTTACAATAGTCGTTCTTTAATGTCCTTTCACAGGATTGTTACGTCAGACTCAATTTGCTAGAACCTTATGTGATTTGGGGGCAGCGATACAGCAGCTCGGTCATGGAGGTGGGTTTTAAGGAATATCTTAAAGAGAAGACAAAGAGAGAGAGAGTGAAGAGGTTCAGGGATGGAATTCCAGTAGTTTGGAGTCACAGCGGAAAAGCAGGGCCATTGGTAGTGCAACAATTAAAATTGGGAATGCATGAGATGCCGAATCAGGAGGTTTGCAGAGAACTGAGAGGGTGTGGGGCTGTGGGGGAATAGAGAGATTGGGGGCAATATGGGCACGGAGGGGTGGAAACAACGATGAGAATTGCAAAAGTTGAGATGTTGCTGGATTAGAAACCATGGGAGGTTATTGAGCACGACAGATCTGGTGCAAGAGAAGGTACTGATGTGGATTTGGGTAAGCCGGAATTTAGCCTTTAACCCTTTGGGGTTCTTACTTGGCTCTGGTTTCTCTTTGCTAACATTGGGTGTCATGCTTACCATCGCATGGCCGTTTCTCACCCTTTCTCCCTGCCTCCCTTTCTAAAACGCCTGTTTACTTCTTGCCTGGATGGCAACTTTCCAGCAAGCATTCCTCGAGCCAACAAGAGTGAGAAACCTCAAGAGACCTCGCCTCCTATTTCCTGATGGGAAAGGGTTCAAACGTGGCAGTAACATCTCTCCTACTACTCCAGGGCAGATCCCTTGATGAATCGTGTTGAACATCTCCCTCTGTCTTGCGTCTGTGACATATTTACCAAAGTAACCACAGGGGGGAGCTAACTATACCTATTAACCTACATTTCCATGCACTGGGACAATACCAAGAGGTATGAAGCACCTTGAATGAGCATTCACACAATTGAAAATGTAAGTGCTTAAGGCTGCGTATTACCAAGTGCATTCTTTTTTCCAGTAGTATTTTCTATTCGGTGCAAGAGCTAAAAGCAGGTCAAAATCCCAGAAAGGTTTGTTGGTATTCTGGCCAGTTAATCAAAGGATAAAAGCTGCAGAGCTCTCATCGAGAGGGTAAAGTGGAGGGCAGCAGAGACAGGGACAGTCAGATGATTGGTGTCACAGAGTCTTCGCAGAGGAGAGACGGTGAGTGTGCAAGGATGGCTCCGGACAGACAAATAAACTGGAGAGGGGTCAGAAGAGATTGACCAGGATGTTGACAGGTTTGTAGGGTTTAAGGATGGGCTGGAACTTCTTTCACTGGAGCATAGGGAGCTTGAGGGGCAACCTTGTAGAGAGTTATAAAATCACGAGGGGTGTAGATACAGTGAATAGCAGGTATCTTTTCCTTATCTTTTTTTTTGCTCAGAGAGCGATTTGCATGTGGAGTGAACTGCAGGAGGAAGTGGTTGATGAGGGTACAGTTACAATGTTTAAAAGACATTTGGATAAATACATGAATAGGAAAGGTTTGGAGGGATATGGGCCAGGAGCAGTTTCGGATTATGGCCAGCATGGACTGTTTGGACCGAAGGGTCTGTTTCTGTGCTGTATGACTCTAAATTGTGATAACTACAGCACATTACTACTAACAATGACAAGGGTCCAAGCCCCCTGTACTGGCTAATGTTGCTAGAATCAACACCATAGTTTAATTCTTCCCAGTTTCAATGGACCATGCCTCTGGGACAAAGCCTTGAGTGTTTGGCATCTCCCTGCCTTCCCCTTCTCTATGTGTTTGACATAACATTCAGGGCCAAGGGTCGAGTGCTGGAAAGTGGGAGTGGTGTAGATTTAGAGCAGGTTTTTGTCAGTGCGGCCTTGATGGGCTGAAGAGCCTCCTCTCTACCCTGTGATTCGACCAGAGGAGCCCACCATGACTGTGCTGGAGGAGCTGCCAACAGGAGCAGCACAATGTTTACTGAAAATTCAGTAATTTGGAGAAGTTCATGTCAATTGTATCTATTCTGTACTCTCTGATTGTGCATTACAGCCAGGCTCAGTGATAAATGCAGAGGCTGGAAATCTGAAACAAGAACAGGGAAACTCAACAGGTCTGGCAACACCTGTGGAGAGAGAAACAGTTAACATTTTCAGTCCGATGTAACTCTTTGACACTGTTTTTCTGTCTTCATAAACAGACCTGACTCCTGTGATGGCATAACTCACCTACAATGAGACTCTGGATTGGCTAGGATTATATTCACTGGAGAATAAGGGAGATCGCACAGAAACCTATAAAACTCTAACAGGACTAGAGTCCTGTCAGGGTAAACACAGGAAGGCTGTTTGCAATGAGCAGGGAGTACAGAACCAGGGCTCACAGTCGACGGTAGACCATTTAGGACTGAGATGAGAGAGTGTGGGGAACGTGTGGAATTCTCTGCCACAGAAAGTGGTTGAGGCCAAGACAGTGAATGCTTTCACGAGGGAGTTCGATTCAGTTCTTTGGGCTAAAGGATCAAAGGGCATGTGGAGAAAGAAGGAATAGGGTGCTGGTTTGAATGATCAGTGACTAATGGCGGAGCAGGCTTGAAGGGCTGAATGGCCTACTCATACTCCTAGTTTCTAGCACCTCTTGCTATCTCAGCACAAACTGGAGCTCAGCTCTTGAAGCTTTGTGGCATTGGTTGGTTAAACCTAAAGGGGTTGCTTCAGTTTTTATAAATGATTTCAGATGGCAATGGTAATTTCCTTAGATGTACTAAAAACTGGTGTCAATGTTTCTGTTCTGAATTCCACCAGCAGGTGGCAAAAGGTTTCTGTTTGGGTTTTATAAAATAATAATCCAGTCAGACATCACTCGAGCAGCTGGGTTATTAACCCAGACTCAGGGGTGGGGACATGCTCACTGCAACGTAACAGCCTGAAACCTTATACATATTTACAACATAGTTTTGACCTGTGCCTTCTTTTTAAAAAGGAACCTGTTCAGACATGTTATTACACACCACTGGAGGCCTCCTGGCTCAGAGGTAGCGATTTGAAATTAATGTGCATTTGTGTTGGTGTGTGTGTGTCACTATGAGTGGGTGTGTGGGAATGTGACTGTGTGTATGAGTGTGTGTGTGTGGATATGTGAGTGTGTGGGTGGGTATGTGTGTGGGTATGGGACTGTGTGTATGAATGGGTGTGTGGGAATGTGACTGTGTGTATGAGTGTGTGTGTGTGGATATGTGAGTGTGTGGGTGGGTATGTGTGTGGGTATGGGACTGTGTGTATGAATGGGTGTGTGGGAATGTGACTGTGTGTATGAGTGTGTGTGTGTGGATATGTGAGTGTGTGGGTGGGTATGTGTGTGGGTATGGGACTGTGTGTATGAATGGGTGTGTGGGAATGTGACTGTGTGTATGAGTGTGTGTGTGTGGATATGTGAGTGTGTGGGTGGGTATGTGTGTGGGTATGGGACTGTGTGTATGAATGGGTGTGTGGGAATGTGACTGTGTGTATGAGTGTGTGTGTGTGGATATGTGAGTGTGTGGGTGGGTATGTGTGTGGGTATGGGACTGTGTGTATGAATGGGTGTGTGGGAATGTGACTGTGTGTATGAGTGTGTGTGTGTGGATATGTGAGTGTGTGGGTGGGTATGTGTGTGGGTATGGGACTGTGTGTATGAATGGGTGTGTGGGAATGTGACTGTGTGTATGAGTGTGTGTGTGTGGATATGTGAGTGTGTGGGTGGGTATGTGTGTGGGTATGGGAGGGTGAGTGACTGTGTGTATGAGTGTGTGTGACTGTGTGTGTGGGTGAGTGACTGTATGAGTGTGTGTGTGTAGGCATGTGACCCTGTGTATGAGTATGTGGGTGTATGGGTGGGGGGGTATGTGACTGCGTGTATAAGTATGTAAAATACAGTACATATGAAATTTTTTAACTCACTTGTGGGGTATGTGAGCCCAAGCATTTATTGCCTGTCCCTAGTTGCCCCTTGAGAAGGTGGGGGTGAGCTGCCTTCTTGAACCACTGCAGTGGGTTGACCCACAATGCCATTAGGGAGGGAATTCCAGGATTTTGACTCAGTGACAGTGAAGGAATGGTGATATATTCCAAGTCAGGATGGTGTGTGGCTTGGAGAGGAACTCGCAGGGGGCAGTGTTCCCGTGTATCTGCTGTCCTTGTCCTGATGGAAGGGGTCATGGGTTTGGAAGGTGCTGTCTGAGGATCTTTGGTGCATCTTGTAGCTAGTACACACTGCTGCGACTGAGCGTCGGTAGTGGATGTTTGTGGATGTGGTGTCTATCAAGTGGGCTGATTTGTCCAGGATGGTGTAAAGCTTCTTGAGTGTTGTTGGGACTACACTCATTCTAGCCGCTGTGTTTATGTGGTGAGTCCAGTTGAGTTTCTAGTCAATGGTAACACACAGGATGTTGATAATGAGGACACAGTCATGATAACACCATTGAATGTAAAGGGGCGGTGGTTAGATTTGCCCTTAATGGAGATAGTCATTTCCTGGCATGTGTAAGGCACGGGTGTTATTTGACATGGGTCAGCCCAAGCCTGGATATGGTTCAGATCTTGTTGCATTTGAACATGGACTGCTTCGGTGTCTGAGGATTCACGGATGGTGCTGAACATTGTGCAATCATCAGCGAACATCCCCACTTCTGACCATATGATCTTGGGAAGGTCATTGATGAAGCAGCTGGAGGTGATTGGGCCTAGGACACTACCGTGAGGAACTCCTACAGAGATGCCCTGGAGCTGAACCTGAATGACCTCCAACAACCATGACCATCTTCCTATGTGCCAGGAAGCGTTTGCCACCTGATAACCCTTGATTCCAGTTTTGCTAGGGCTCCGTGATGCCACACTCAGTTGAATGCAACCTTGCTGTCAAGGGCTGTCACTCTCACCTCCCCTCTGGAATTCAGCTGTTTTGCTCATGATGGAACTTTAGCTGGGCTTCACTTGGTATCAGGGAAGGTGATGGCCTAGTGGTATTGTTGTTGCACTGTTAACCTGGAGATCCAGTCAATGTTCGGAGACTTGGGTTTGAATCCCATCACAGCAGATGATGGAATTTGAATTCAACAAAATATTCTGCAATTAAGAACCTAATGGTGGCCATGAAACCATTGTCAATTATCAGGGGAAAAAAACCCATCTGATTCTCTAATGCCCTTTAGGAAAGGAAATCTGCCATCCTTTCCTGGTCTGGTCTACATGTAACTCCAGATGTACAGCAATGTGATTGACTCTTAACTACCCTCTGGGCAATTAGGGATGAGTGGTAATTGGCCAAGTTGGATTTGTCCTGCTTTTTATGTGCAAGAAAAGACATCTGGGTGTGTACATGAATGGGAAGGGTTTAGAGGGATATGGGCCAAGTGCTGGCAAATGGGACTAGATTAATTTAGGATATCTGGTCAGCATGGATGAGTTGGATCAAAGGGTCTGTTTCCGTGCTGTCCATCACTATGACATAGCTGGGCAGTTTTCCATGATGTCGGGTGGATCCCAGTGTAGTAACTATACTGGAACGGCTTGGCGGGAGGAGCAGCAAGTTCCGGAGCACAAGTATCCAGTCCTATTGCCAGAATGTTGTCAGGACTCATAGCTTTTGCAATATCCAGTGCATCCAACGGTTTTGTGGAGTGAATTGGATTGGCTGAAGACTGTGAAACCGAAATGGATCACTTTTGGCTGAAGATTGCTGCGAATGCTTTGGTCTTACCTTTTGCAATGAAATGAATGCAGGTCATATGTGAGCGATGGTGTGAGCAATCTTTATGATAACATGTATGTCTAAAATGGTGTACTTCTGAATGTGTGCAGAATGTGTGCATGCTGACATAGTTTAGGGCACAAGTTATTGATAATAGCAAACATTATTTTAAAATAGAGTCTAGGCTACCTTATCTATATTGCAGAGATTAAGGTATCCTGTTTATACTAGAGACCAGGGTATGAGAGGGAGGTTGTGGGAGAAATTTGGTTTTGACAGGGGTACACAGTAGGTGTGAATGAATTGACCACCCGATTGATTTCAGTTGAAACAATAAGTGGAAGGTGGTGGATCGGCTCAGCTCCAGTGAACTCTAATCACTGTCCAGTTTGTGGCTGAGATTGGACCCAGTGCAGCAAAGCCGTTCAAAACAAGGGCTCTGTGACAAAACCGTTACAGCTGAGCAAGGTTTCCATGGTAACGCGTTCAGTACATTTGAGGCTCCCAATTGATTTATTATTCCGGTATTCCTTTGAGAACACACCAACAGAGAATGGGAAAGCACTTTGCTCTGTGCTAATGGAAGTTCTGTGATATTTTATCTGCACTTTATTAAGTGAGGCACATTTCTCCATTTATTAGCATAGGAAAACCAGGTGATCAGATTAGTGCTCTCTGGTGATGAATGAGCCTGATGTAGACTTGCTTTAAAGCGGTGACCCTGTGCCCCTTTTGAAGGGGTGGTGGGTGGAGGGGGAGGCAAATGTTTTCCCCTCCTTGCTGGTGAATGGGAGCTCACTGTGGCTGACCTGGATTGAAATGTACCTCATGTATCTTTCTGTCTGTCTCCTTCACTGCTGCCAGTGTGGCTGTCACTGAGGGAGATTCAGCAGGCACTAGGTGCTTCACTCTAGTGGCATCAACCCTAAATGAATGTCTCTTGTCATGGCTATTCCACCGTGACACCTTCATACTTCCTCTCACGTTTCCAATAGTCACTGCAGGATGCTTGTAGCCCACGCTGAGACCACTCAACCTGCCATGTCTGTGCTGGCCCTCTGAAGGAGCAATTCTCCTTTGTCTTTTCCCTGAATAGTGGTCCTTTTGAAGGGGTCAATTGGCCCATCACCCTCTCAGGCAGTGCATTCCAGATCCCAATCACTGACTCTCTCAAGGAGCTCGACATGTCTCTGTCGATTGGCAGCAGTTACCTTTACATCTTTCACCTCTCGTTCTCAAGCATTCCAGCAGTGGGAACAGCTGCTCCCTGTCTGTTTTGTCTCGATCCGTCTACATTTTGTATACCTCAATCAAATCTCTTCTCCATTTTCTTTTCTCCAAAAGACAACAGTCCCAAATTCTGCAAGCCATATAACTGAAGTTCCTCATCTCTGGAGCTGTCCCATCAGATCTCTCCTGCAACAGCTTCACATCCTTCCCAAAATATGGTGTCCACAACTGGGTGTGATTCTCCAATGGAGGCTGAGCGCGTGGTTTAACAACACGTCTTTGCTCAATTACTCTATGCCCTTATTAAGAAAACATAGGGTACTGTGTGCTTGATCAACCTGACCTGCCACCTGCTAAATCACTTCACAGCTTTCGCAGTAACTGTCACATATCTGTCCATTCCACCTCTACCACGTGGAAGCAGGCCACTCGGCCCATTGAGTCCACACTGACACTCCAAAGAATATCCCATCTACAGAAACTCCACATTTACCATGACTAACCCACCGAGCCTGCCCATCCCTGGACACTATGGAGAATTTAGCATGGCCAATCCACCGGACCTGCACACCTTTGAACCAACCTATCCATATCTTTTTGAATTTCTATGCCACCAACCTATCCATATCTTTTTGAATTTCTATGCCACCCTCTTTGTATCTTCTGCACATTTTGACACTGTGCTCTGGATGCCAAGAGCTGGATTGTTCATCTATAACAGGAACAGCAGGGATGACCATCAGAGGAGAACTCCATTATAAACCTTCCTCCAGTCTGAAAAAAGAACAACTCTTCACCACCACAACAATATTGTATCTGTGATGTTTCCCTTCTACGCACTCTATTTCTGCTCCCAGTTCTGTTGTCTGGCACTTTATAAAACACCTTTTGGAAGTCCATGCACATTATCTTAGCCCTACAGGAGAACATGGTGACAATACCCAGGGTCACAGAACTACAACCCAGCCAGATTAATTGACTAGAAGCACATATAAACCACTAAAGGCAAATGACTCGTTTGAAGTTGTGTTCATAATTATCCCTCTTTTTACATGATACAAAAAAAAAGTAACAAAGACATCACATTTTCACCGGACAAGACCTACTCAGCAAACAGCAAGATAATTACAACTATCAGTAACAAGTCAATATATTAAATAATATTCAACAGTAAGAAATTTACAATTCAACTTAAGAATTTAATGTCTGTACAATGAATAAATATTGTCCCAAAAAGATTCATTTTTTTTTACAAAACAAACTTTTTTTTTTAAAAAAGTCAGCACAATTCATTTGAAATTGAGTCCCATTTCTTTGTAACTTAAGAAAAGGAACAAAGGGTATTCATATCAGCCAAAGAAGGCTTGGATTTTAACTGTACAACTTTGTCAATTTTGACCCCAATCCAGGCTCCTCAGCAACTACAACTGACCCTTTGTTGAAAGGTAGTAATGATTCATTGAGGGTTTGGCCATCATTTGTTGGCCACTCTGACCTATTTCATTTGACCATCTTATCTCAGATGTCTTCCAGTCTATGGTCTGATTGGCAACGTCAGGCCAAGAGAACATTAGTCTTGAGTCCCAGGTTAAAATTCTCATTTCCACACAATGATAAACTCACTGCTGGCTGTGTCCCCTCTTCAATGTGGATTAAGACAGGGTCCCTTTAACATCAGATAACCTCCAAGGTGGAGGGCTCTTCATAGCAGGACTCAGAGACGGCTGTAAGGATTCTCACACCTGGTTGAAGTCATCGTTTTCTTTCTCTCTCCTCAGAATTTCAGGGCAAGTTACTGTACAAGTGCGGGTAATAGGTGAGCTGCCTCCAGAGCTAGGAATTGGGGCATAGCAAAGTTTCTATGTTACAATGACAGGTTCAGCGTTCTATACCAACTTCAATAACCTCTGGACAAACCAATCCACTTTGCAGGCACTCAGGGGCAATGCTTCCCATCTTCATTGAAGTGCCAGTGCTCCTGTGACATATCCCTCCATCACGCATATAATCCTTTCTGTTTCACACTACCAGTCCCCGTGATCGGTTTGTTCAAAGTTACTTTACTGGATATGTGACCGTTCTCTCATGCCATTCTCTCCTGCCAAATGATGGAACTGCCCATGATAGGGAGACCCCGGTCAAACTCAATCCATTCTAGTGTAGTGCCTTTCCATGTCTTCAATAGGACTGAATAAGTGCCTGTAGTTTGACATTTCTGGCAGTCACAGTCAGAGACAATATTGCACATTTAATTGTAACACTGATTTTTTTTATATATATATATATATATATATATATATATATATATAATATATATATATAAAGTTTTGGTGAATCCAGTGAACACAGGGAGTCAGCCCAGCTCAGAGGAGTCAGAAAATACTTTTTGTAATCTTCAGTCCCTTTTGCTTCATTCTGGGAAGCGTCGAACTGGAAACGTGCTTCGTTTTGCCTGCTTTTGGGTGGCCCCTTTTCTTCAGCATAAAGTCATAGTTGACGGATGAATTCATAGCATAAAATACATTCGCGTTGTCAGGGATTTTCAATTCTGTAATGGAATGAGAAAAGGGCGTTAAATTCCCTGAATTCCATCATCACCTACCCCTCGACTTCAGCCAAAGCTGCTGTATTTTGACTAAAGTCTTGCTTGACCATCTCATTCAATGTGAGTCCTCAGTGAGTGTGAGAGTATGGACAGCTGGTTGAGTTATTCACGTGCTAATCTCTTATTAAGAAGAGAGTGCTGGAGAAACTCTACAGGTCTGGCAGCATCTGGAGGAGAGAGAAACACAGTCAACACACCTGATCGCACTGGACTCAAAACATTAACTCGATCTCCCCCTCCACAAGGGACCCTCTTGTTTTCTCCAATACTTTCCATTTTTATTTCCGAATTCCAGCGTCTGCAGCGTTTCGCTTTTTTAATTCGGTGGTGACACTTTCACCCGCCTACATGCAGGGGTCAGCGGTTGACAGGGGTGCGGTGGGGGGATAGGGGGGCTAGTGAGTGGAGCCCAGGTTGATTTTACTCTCTGCTGCTCTGGGAATCAGCGAAGGCTAATTGCAGAGACGCTACGATAATAAAACAAAAATAAACCAGAGGAGATCGGAAACAAAAAGAAGAAATTGCAGGAGAAACTCAGCAGGTCTCTCAGGAGAGAGAAAGCAGAGATAACTGCTGATAAAGAGCCACCAGATTTGGAATGTTAACTCTGCTTTCTCTCCCCACAGATACTGCCAGACCTGCTGAGTTTCTCCAGCAACTTCTCTTGTTGTTTCAGAGACTTTACTCCAATACTCCACTTGGAGTGTTGCGTCCAGTTCTGGTCATCTTGCTACAGGAAGGATGCTATTAAACTGGAAAGAGTGCAGAAGAAATTTACAGGGATGTTACCAGGACCAAGCGTCTAAGTTAGAGGGAGGCGTTGGACAAGCTAGAGTGTAGGAGACTGAGGGGGGAGCTTATAGAAGTGTGTAAGATCATGCGAGGCATGGATAGGGTGAATGCACTCAGTCTTTTTCCCCAAGGTTGGGGAATTCAGGACTAGAGGGCATCCGAGGGGAAAAAATAAAAGGGAACCTGAGGGGCAATGTTTTTACACAGAGGCTGGAATGCATATGGAATGAGCTGCCAGTGGAAGTGGTTGAGGTGGATACATTATCAACATTTAAAAGGCATTTGGACAAATACATGGATAGGAAAGGATTAGAAGGATATGGGCCAAGTGCAGGGAAACAGGGTCAGACATTTAGGTCGGCATGGACCAGCGTGGGCTGAAGGGCCAGTCCCATGCTGCACGGACTCTATGACTTTACCCCGAATTTAACCCTGACTGCTGCCCCCACCTACAATGCCCACAGGGAAACTGAATCCCTCATTTTCACACACGCCACCTGAGTCACAAGTCAAGACAGTTTGGGAAGCTAGCTGCCAGGACACAGGAAATTAGGAAAATTGCATTATCGCGAGAAATGTCCGCTCTCCTGTGAAATGGCCTTTGAGAGAAGCATAAACAAACTTCAAATGCCTCTGGTAACCTTTGCAGCAACAGAATGTGTTTTGTCAATGGACAGGGTGTGGCAACCCTCCAGGACTGGTTTGACACCACTGCGTGTAACATTACTGGGACCCATTTTGTCTTTAACATGCTCTTTGAACATTTCTCTTCACCAGGTACAAGAGAGGAACAATGGCCACAGTCAAGCACTATCCAAGAAGACAATGAGTTATTTTATTCTCTGGTAGGTGTGGAAAGGCCGTGCATCAAGACAATGGAGCTGTGTCAATCTGCAGCTGGATCATGGAGGGGATCATGAGTCAAGGCTTCCACGGGAAAGGCAGGAAGAGGGTTCGGTTCAGTCACTGAATGGCAGAACAGACTTGATGGGTTGAATGGACCACTTCTGCTCCTATTCTTTATAATCTAATGGAGTCACATGAAGAAACCCCCAGGAACTGATGGGATTGTAATAGGCAACCCCATAAATGGATGGTTCACATGCAAGTTTAAAAGCTGTACCCATGCTGGGGAGCCAATTTGATTGGCTGTAATTTCCTGGATACTAGATTACAAGAGGCACATAGTAATTGCTGAGTGTTGTGCAGGCAGCTCTTTTCCCGTACGAGAAAGAATGTCACAAGGTGCTGTTGGACAACACGGAATGGTGGTACTGTCCTCTGTATGCCCACGTGCTTGTGCCCACATTACATACCCCTGTCCTCAGCGATGATCTGCACCAGCTCGTATTCCTCAGGCCTATCCCCATCCAAATTGTGCTTGGCCATAGCCTTTCGAATGACGACAGGTGTTTTATCCTGGCTCGTCACCTGGGGAAAATGAAAGAGAGTTTTAACCCTTTCAAGCTGTAGCTACAGAACCTGGTGTAGGCTTACTCAGTAACGGGAATATACAAGCTCTGGGTGCATGGAGGACCCAATGTTCCTTCTCTTCTAATCCCTCATTACCTGCTACCCCACCACACTTGTGTGTGCATACGTACAGGCAGACACACGCAGGTGCACGTGCACACGCAGAGGCACAGAAACATACACACGCATACAGAGGCAGACACACACAGAGGCACAGACACAGAGATACATAAACGTACAGGCAGGCACACACACACAAGGCACACGCACACACCCATACATACACACAAATAGACCACATGAGCATGCACACAGACTACAGATACACATAGGGGCACCTACAGACACACAGGTGTATGCACACAGACACACACACATACATGCCGACATACATCACAGGGGCACATACAGTGGTGCTCTCACAGATACATGTGCACGCACAGAATCCCACCCTCACACATACTTTCTTTTGAGGAGATGGTTGAGTAGTTGCAGTGTTTCTGGACTAGTTATCCTAGCAGGCCCACGCTGTGGGGAACGCGAATTGAAATCCCAACATGGCAATTCATGAAAGCACCCCCATCCCCCAGCAACAAGCCCAGCTCCCAGCCCCATTCCCCAGCAACAAGCCCAGCTCCCAGCCCCATTCCACATCAGCTGTTCTGCCATTAAATACTAGAGGAGAGTTCTGGGCCCTGAGCACAGACAGGACACTCACCAAGATGCTCTTGTACATGTTCCCATTGTCAACGTCCAGGCTGACCCGGATGATACAGCAGTCGTCCACCTGCTGGTTATAAAGTGGCAGAGATAGTGTGGAGTAGCTGGATATTCCCGAGACAGAGCGTTTGTGTGTTCTGGAGGACGTTATAGGAGTGGAGGAGACCGAGGATGAGGATGCACTGCTTGACCCTGAGCCGATTCCGGATGTGTCCAATGAGGACAGCGACGTTGATTCCCAGAACTAAAAGAAAATTTTTAAAAAATAATAAAGTTTGCCTCAGGGACAAACAGGTAGCGAGCTCGGCCGGTCTGCCTTGCCTTGGAGCACAGTCCCTTGCTGGCACTGTTGCTGTCCAAGGGTCAGTACAAAGGGCGTTATAAGGGAACAAAATAAGGTGATCAACCTATTGGTCAGTGCTTTACAGTGAACCTTAACTTGTGGCCCCTGCATTGCCACTGGTATCCCTGTGGTTTACTGGTGTTAACCAAAACCCAACGTTGGTCAACGCCAACAAGTCAATTCCAAACAAGTTATTTTTATTTATTTCATGTGTGTGTGTTTTGTCCCAGTGGTGTAACGTAAACACTGTTGTCCCATGGGAGCTCCATGAGGGAACTATCTCCAGAACGGGCAAACCAAGTACTGGTCGGACCTTGAACAGGAGAAGGGCTGTCGAGGTTGGCATGTTCGGTTTAGTCCAGGCTGAGATAGAGAGATTTTCAATCAGTAAGGGAGTCAAGGGTCGTGAGGATCATCGGATTGGTCATGATCCCACTGAACGGATTCAATGGGCTGAATGGCCTTACTCTTGCTCCTACATCTTATGGTCTTAAAGAGACGGATCAAACAGCAGACAGGACAGCACTTGGACTTGAATCCAACAATGAGAGCAGGTGTCTTTGAGCCCACACGTACAGGCCTTTCTGTGCCAGTGTAAACAGTGTGGTGTTTAAACCTTACAACGACAGGGAGAGGCCACTGCTTTATGCTCAGCCTTCCCCAGCACCTACACCGGGCCTCGGAATCAGGGGTCGGGATTTCACCGTTTGGATGCAACACACAACCGCCTCCCTAACCTTCTTCTCCTGGGAATCTGGCGATTCCGAGATGAAGCTGACGTTGATTTCTTCCGCGTCGGAGTTGCTGGAGCCAGCAGAGGTAACGCTAACGGAGTCTGCCGTGTCCCCACCACCCAGGTACGGTCCGTACTTCAGCTGCTCACAAGATCGAGACTGGGCGCCTGGGCTCGGAGTGTCGGCCGTCGGGGTTTGCCTGCTGTTGGTGTCAACAAGAAGGAAACAGCAAGGAATTAGATCAATCGGTACACCCGTCTCCAAAAACCTCATCCTTACTCAAATGAGGAGCCCTACCAAGGAGCAGTCGGTACTTTGTGTGATATTGTGAAGCTGTGAATCAGTCTTTTCCCAATTTCCATTTTAATGCATGTATAAAATGCTGACTCACTTTCCACCGAAGTACCACAACTTACTCTACAGCTAGGAAGTAACAAATCTCTGCTGTCCAAGGGTGTAGAGGTGCATGGATCATTGATGGGTGGAGAGAGCTGTCAATAAAACAGACAGTATCCTCAGCTTTATTAACAGGGGCACAGGGTCCAAGATTAAGGGAGTTATGATGGATTTGTTTACGACACGAGTTCGTCTTCAGCTGGAGTACTGTGTCCAGCGTTAGTCTCCACATTACAGCAAAGATGTGAACACAATGGGGAGGAGGGTCATAAGATGGGACGAGAAACTTTAATTCGGAGGATAGATTGGAGGAAGTTGCATCTGTTTTCCGAGGAGAGAAGACCAACAGGAAATCTGACAGAAGCTTTTAAAATCACCGATGTTCTGGATAGAGAAGACGGGAAGAAATGGTGCCCACTCATTAGAGAGTCATTACAAAAGCAGCCAATGTGATGTGAGAGAGAGAACAGCAAGGAGTTAGGGTCTGCATGAAAATATCCCAGAGGCAGGTTTAACTGAGGCACTAAATGATTATTTAAACAGGTGCAAGTGTTCAGGGGAAATGGCAGGAGACTGGCACTTAGCCAGAGTGCTCACATTAACCTTGCTCTTTGTGCACATCATGTTAAATCGACATGTTTTTGTTCCTGTTCCTTTTATGAACAGGAACAGCTTCTCCCTATCCACTCTGTCAAATCCCCTCTCAGCCTTCTTCCACCCCGGTAAAACTGTCCCTATGGCTTCAATCTATCCAGTAACTTTCTGAAGGGATTGGATAAAAATGGGAGTGAGTTGGGGGTTGGAGTTGCTGGGCTGTGGGGGAAACAGATAGGAGCGCGGACTAACAGAATAGCTCATCTGAAGAGCAAACACAGGCCCGATGGGCTGAAGGGCCTTCCTATGTCAGCAATGAAGGCACCCCAGCAAATGGCACTCACTCGGTCCACCGCTTGATGATGCCAGAGTTCTTTTTTGCTTTCAGAGTGTTGCTCGCTGACTCAGCCAGAGGCTCAATTTCACACGAGAGGTTGTAACTGGAACGAGAAAAATGAGAACGTTGTTATATTTCCTGAGTGGGGCAGCTCAGAAACCAGCGAGCTTCGTCCATCTGTTAATCTTATTCAGCCGATCCTTACAAAACCCCCTCCCCCAAATACTACGGACACACCAAGGGAAACATGCATCGGTCTAGGAAAGTATGAGACCAATGTTACAGGTCAGGCACCCTTTACTGAGACCCAGCAACAAAAGAGGAGGCCATTCAGCCCCTCGAACCTGCTCTGCCATTCACTTTTAACCCAGACTGCTCCGTAGGTCTGTCTCCGTACCCATTCGAGACCCTGCTGTTCTGATCTAGAACCGTTTCTCGGAGGAGGGCAGGTCTGTAACACTGCGTGTGTCATCCAGAGGCCGGTTTGAAGTGGCTGCCTTAAGTCTTTCCTGGGGCACGACCCGTTGGCAAAGGGGGAGAGACTGGGCTCAGGGGGACCTTCCCAGGACATTCCTCTTTGAGGTGGTAATGACCATTTGGTCACACAGTGCCTCTCCAGCATGGGAGACCAATCAGCATAAAGGGAAGTGATGGCTTGGAGGTATTATCACTGGACTGTTAATCTCGAGACAGAGGTCGTGTTCTGGGACCAGAGTTCAAATTCCACCTGAGCATTTGGTTGAATTCAAATTTAATTAAAAAAAAATTGAATTAATAATCTAATGTGACCATGAGTCGATTGTTAGAAAAGCCCACCTGGATCACTTTAGGGAAGGAAACTGCCATCTTTATATGGTCTGGCCTACATGTGACTCCAGACCCACAGCAACGTGGTTGACTCATTAATTGCCCTCTGGGCAATTAGGAATGGGTAATAAATGCTGGCTCAGCCAGTGTCGCCCTCAACCAGCAAATGAATTAAAACGCGGCTGGTGTACTATCTTGGCCAGGTCAGTCCCGGCCAGAACCGAGGGACAGTGGTGTGTGTGGTGTGTTCATCAGCTGAACCTCTCGGCTCTTCCCTCTCAGGGGGCGGGGGGCATGGAAACCAGCACAAACCAACCCCTCCCCTTTGCCTGAGCGGTCCCTTACCTTTCAGCTTCGGTCAGTTGCTCGATATTTCGAAACCACTCCACAAACCGATGATCCGGTGTGAAGGAGTAATTGTTGCAGGCGGACTGCAACAACTTAATCTGGGCGATCACTTCAAACTCCTGCCAAAAAAGACACACGTCCATTTAAGGCCGAGGCAGATAGATCCCCGACCAGTCGAGGAATCAAGGATTAAAGGGAGAGGGCAGGAAAATGGACAAGAGGACAATCAGACCGGCCACCATCTCACTGAATGGCGGAGGCAGGCTCGAGGGGCCGAATGGCCTCTTCCTGTTCCATGAGGTCTTTATCCACCGAGCCCATGAACATTTAACCCCGGAGTGCAGGGGGGTGCTGAGGAAATGTCAGTATGGGCACCTTCAACAGTAACTTTCAAAAGGAGACCGAGGAGATAGTGAAGGGGAAAGATTCACGGGAGAAAAGGTGGTGAGGAGAGGTGGAACGTTCAGTCAGGTCCTCTGCACTCATCCTTACAAAGCCGGAGACTGACTCCTAACCAGTGACACGAGGTAGGGGGTTGGAGTGCAGCATTCTCCACAGCCTTTCCAAATGGAACTGCGTCGATTTGATCTTCCCTCCTATCCCCAACCTCCGGTGTATTCTCTCAGTCTCCAGGCCTCTGTGTAGAACTGCTCTGATCTCAGCTTTTAACATCCTATTTTAAGCTCAGGGACTGCTCTGTGATGACTGAAAGTTCCCATAGGCCCTGTTCTGCTTGTGGGCAGTTTGGAGGACCAGCAAGAAGGGGTGACCTTATAAGAGGTTTACAAAAATTATGAAGGGCATGGATAGGGTAAATAGGCAAAGTCTTTTCCCTGGGGTGGGGGAGTCCAGAACTAGAGGGCATAGGTTTAGGGTGAGAGGGGAAAGATATAAAAGAGACCTAAGGGGCAACGCTTTCACGCAGAGGATGGTGGGTGTGTGGAATGAGCTGCCAGAGGATGTGGTGGAGGCTGGTACAATTGCAACATTTAAGAGGCATCTGGATGGGTATATGAATAGGAAGGGTTTGGAGGGATATGAGCCGGGTGCTGGCAGGTGGGACTAGATTGAGTTGAGATATCTGGTCAGCATGGACGGGTTGGACCGAAGGGTCTGTTTCCGTGCTAAACATCGCTGTAACTCTATGACTCTAAGAGACCGTGAGATGTCAGCTCTGCTGAGCGTCTTCTTGCCTCAGTGTCCATGACGGGAGTGGTCAGTGTGAGTTAGTAATATGACTACCTCATTCATAACCTGTACAATCTGCACTGAATATGACCAAACAGGTTAGGTACAAGAGGAGGCCATTTGGCTCCTCGGGCCTGCACCAAATCATAGAACAATTACAGCACAGAAGGATGCCATTCGGCCTATCCTGTCAGTGTCAGCCCTTGAAGAAAGCAATTCATTCAATCCCACTTCTTTTCCCCACAGCCTTGCAATTTTTTGTTTTGGTTTTCAGATCATTTTCCTGTTGCTTTTTGGAAAAGTTGATCCTGACTCTGCCACACTCTCACTCCAGATCCTAACCTCTCACTGAGTGATAATGTGTTGCCTCTGTCGCCAACGCTTCTTTTGCCAGTTACTTGAAATTGGGCTCCTTCTGGTTCTCAGTCCTTCCCCCAAATGGGAACAGTTGCTCCCTCTCTGGGGGCTGACCCCTCATGACTTTGAAAGATCTCTCACAAATCTCCTCTCCACCTTCTCTTCTCCTGCACCCAACCTCTCCACGTAACGGCAACTCCTCAGAGTCACGGAGACGAACAGCACGGAATCAGACCCATCAGTCCAACCTGTCCATGCCGACTAGATATCCTCAATTAATCTAGTCCCATTTGCCAGCATTTGGCCCATATCCCCCTAAACCCTTCCTGTTCATATACCCATTCAGATGCCTTTTAAATGTTGTAATTGTACCAGCCTCCACCACTTCCTCTGGCAGCTCATCCTGCACACATGCACCAGGGAAAAGACCTTGTCTATTTACCCTATCCATGCCCCTCATGATTTTATAAACCTCTGTAAAGGTTAGCCCTCAGCCTCCGACACTCCAGGGAAAACAGCCCCAGCCAATCCAGCCTCTCCCTATAGCTCAAACCTCTTAAACCATTTCCTTGTGAATCTTTTCTGCACCCGAGCTAAAGTCTTCACCTCCTTCCTAAAGTGTGTTGCTCAGAGCTGGACACAAGACCTCCAGTCGGGCCTGAAGCAGTGTTTTAGACAGGGTTAATATTTTGACGAATGGAGTATTTTGGAACTGACTGCTTAACGATGAACCAGGCTGTTAAATCACATACCTTTCTCCTTTTCTCAAAGTTGATCAAGCCTCCCTGTGAATTAAAAAACAAACAGTTTAATCCGAGGTCCACTACAACCTATTGTGTGTGTGCGTGTGCATGTACATGTGGGTGCGTGTGTGTGCATGTTTCATGTCCAACCTCTCTCTCTCTCTCTGGCAACAGGTGCGCTCTGGCAGCTCACGTGTACAACCACATTTTGTTTGTCAACCTGAAGAGTATGTAGTGGCTATCCAGCTTTGGAAGTCCTCACAGGTCAGCCTAACGCTGTCTACACCCAACATTTGAACAAGTCAGCTGCTCAACTCGGTGCTTCTGACCCAGGCTCTGCCACTGATGGTGAACAACGGGAATGTGGAAAGGAGTGCAGGGATTTGGGAAGGTGATGGGGCTGCAGCCAAAAGGTTGGAGGGGGAGCAGGAGCTGGGAATCAGCAGCATGTGAAAACAGGCCTATATTTCTGACCTACCATGAGTCAGCCTGACAGTAACCATCTAAAATGGATCCGTCTAAAAATGATTGTTTATGATATTAGATTAGATTACATTAGATTACATTACAGTGTGGAAACAGGCCCTTCGGCCCAACAAGTCCACACCGACCCGCCGAAGCGCAACCCACCCATACCCCTACACTTACCCCCTTACCTAACACTACGGGCAATTAAACATGGCCAATTCACCTGACCTGCACATCTTTGGACTGTGGGAGGAAACCGGAGCACCCGGAGGAAACCCACGCAGACACGGGGAGAACGTGCAAACTCCACACAGTCAGTCGCCTGAGGCGGGAATTGAACCCGGGTCTCAGGCGCTGTGAGGCAGCAGTGCTAACCACTGTGCCACGGTGCCACCCACAAATATATTCCGAATGATTGCTTCAGAGTTTTCTATAGGATGGTTAATCAGAGGCATTGACCCATTTAAAATCAACAGTTAGAATGTTCTTTACATCAGTTCAGGAAGAACACTTGGACTGTTTATACGAGAATGTCACACACAATGCTTTCTTGGCTGTAACTGTTTGTTATACAAACTAAACACTTTACTTGGAAGAATATTCCTGATGGCTCTTTTTGCACTTACGTCCAAGTGGTCTTTCACCGCAGTGTCCAACATGACCAGGTCAGTGAGGAAGGTTCCCAGGTATGGGATCGTACCCTGCATGACACCCTAAGGAACACAGACAGTTAACGTTAAAAGAACAAGTTTTAAGAACAGCTTCTTCCCTGCTGTTATCAGACACTCATATATTAGAGTTAATCTCTCCCTGCACCTTCCCTGCAGCTGTAACACCATATTCTGTTCTATTACCGTTATGTAAAGTCAGGAGTCACATGACACCAGGTTATAGTCCAACAGGTTTATTTGAAATCACAGGCTTTCACAGCACGCCCCTTCGTCAGATCACCTGATGAAGGAGCAGGGAGAGAATCTGACTGAGAATCAAGAATCTTCAAGTCATCAAAACATTGCTTTGCTTCACATCTGGCGAATGAGCACGTAGGCACAGAACAGCAAGAGGTCACTGTGGTGAAATCTCCAGGAATACATCCAACTAGAGTTAGACCATAAGGACATAGGAGCGGAAGTAAGGCCATTCGGCCCATTGAGTCTACTCCGCCATTCAATCATGGCTGATCGGCATTTCAAAGCCACTGACCCGAACTCTCCCCATATCCCTTAATTCGTTGCGAGATCAAGAATTTATCAATCTCTGCCTTGAAGACATTTAATGTCCCAATCTCCACTGTGCTCCGTGGCAGTGAATTCCACAGGCCCACCACTCTCTGGCCGAAGAAGTGTCCCCTCATTTCCATTCTAAATTGACCCCCTCTAATTCTAAGGCTGTGTCCACGGGTCCTAGTATCCACACCTGACGGAAACCTCCCAGCGTCCACCCTTTCTAAGCCATGCATTATGTTGTAAGTTTCTATTAGATCTTCCCTCAACCTTCTAAACTCTAATGAATACAATCCCTGAATCCTCAGCTGTTCATCGTAAGTTACCATCTTCCCAGAGTGCTGATCTCTCTTCCGTGTTAAATTCATTCAGAGTGTGGGAATCACTGGCTGGGCCAGCATTTATTGTGCACCCCTTATTTTCCAGAGGACAGCTCAGAGTCCGCCATATTGTTGGGAATCTGGAGTCATGTGTACACCAGACCAGGGGAAGAATGGCAGTTTCCTTCTCCCAAAGGCACTAGTGAACCAGATGGATTTTTCAGACAATCAACTGCACTTTCATGGTCATCATTAGTCTATTAATTCCAGATTTTTAACTGAACCCAAATTCCACCAACTGCCGTGGCAGGGTTTGAACCTGGGTCCCCAGATCATTAGCGGGAGTTTTCTGGATTAATAGTCTGGCGATAACACAACCAGGCCATTGCCTCCCCTTAAATATATGAAAATGTGTTTGTTACAATATTTTCTTGGGATCTCAAAAGCTGACCTACCATTTCCTTTTGCTGCTGTTGCCGTTTCTGAGCCCTTTTGGGGTTGATATCGAGCGTGGCGAACTTCGAGGTTCCTTCCTACAGGTGAAATAAGAAGTGGGAGTCAGACACAGGAAGAATCTCAGAATGAGAACAACAACTCTTTCACGCAGAGGGTGGTGCGTGTATGGAACGAGCTGCCAGAGGAAGTGGTGGAGGCTGGTACAATTGCAGCACTGAAAAGGCATCTGGATGGGAATATGAATAGGAAAGATTTAGAGGGATATGGGCCAAATGCTGGCAAATGGGACTAGATTAGGTTGGGATATCTGGTTGGGATGGATGAGATGGACTGAAGGATCTGTTTCCATGCTGTTACAGTTCTACGACACTCTGTATGTTGTTGTATGAAGCTGCCACATGAGCCAGTTACTAAACCAGACCTTTCCTCCAGGTGGCAGCACATGACAGTTTGAGCTGGGATGTCAACAAAGAAAGTCCATCTGTCTGTTACCACAGCAACGGTGATATGACAAACTTGCATTTACGTAACGCCTCCCACCACCTCTGTGTGGCCCCAAAACACTTCACTGCTGAGGCTTGTGTGGTCAGTGTCGTGATGTTGGAAATGCTACACCCAGTTTGGCACAGCAAGCTCCCACGAGCAGCCGTGGGTTGCCAGTGGAGCACTAATTGTTGACCAGGATTCTGGGGAAGAGCTGACAACACTGTCCCGCCAACCCCCTCCCCTCCCAATTTCCTCAAAATGGTGCCCAAAGAGACAAACAGGACCTAATGCATTCCAGGGGGGTGGGGGGAGCTTCTGAAAGTGCAGCATGTGCAGGTCAGCCTAGAGAGTGTCCTCAGCTCTCTGGAGTGCAACTGCAAACTCATAAGCTTTCAACTTGAAGAGGAGCGCCTTACTCATTCAGTCAACACACGAATTAGGGGTGGGCCATTCTGCCTTGTGGGCCTTACCCATCCATTCAATAAGATCATGACTAATCCGACTGTAACCCCAAACCCACCTAGCCCCAATAAATTACATGAAGATAAAGATTAGGAGCAGGAGTAACAGCCTGGGGAGAAATGTCTTCACATCAGGCACATGTGCATATTCCTCCTGGCTGGTAGCCAGGTTTTCAGTTTAGGTTTGTACCCATCCCGGCTGCCTTGATGCATGCTGGGATATGGTCACACAAGATTTGCCTGCTTTCCCGATACCTGGGTTGACTGTGCTCCACGGGTCGGCCAAGGCCTGGAGCCTGTGTTGAAAGGTCTGAAGGGAAGGCCGGGCAGCCCGGTCTGACCTGGTCAGAAACTCTTCCCACCGTTACCCACAATGACCCGAAACAAACGCGACACAATTCCCGAAGAGCCTTTGAGAAGCCTCTGGATAGCCAATGGCAAGAGGAGCCAGACCAGCCTCAGTCAACAAACTGCACTGAACTCGAAATCGATTACGAGCATAATCCGTCAATGTCCTCGCCCATCCTGATATCTGTAACGTTGCATCCACATCACCCCCAACCCTACAACTCTCCGGGATCCCCGCACTGCTCTAATTCTTGTCTCATCTCGCATTTAAGTGTTCCACCATTGCCAGGTAATCCTTTACTCCCTTCATTCTTCCACCTCCCTCTCATTTTTTAAAGATATTCCTTTAAAAACCTTAACACTTCAACCAAGCTCTTGACCCCGAATCCTGTTCCCTCCTTACAGGACTCACTAACTCTTCGATAATTCTCCTACATTATGCCACGGGACATTTTCCGACAGTAATGCCACTATGAAAATACAAGATGTTGTTGCTAAGAATTGAGGCAGGTTTTCTGTTTCTGATTGTCCCCCAGCGGTCCTCCTGGGAAGGATGTTTGGTTGACAATATTTGAATACACATTATCTTCAGTCAGAGGGTTGTGAATCCTTGGGATTCTCCAACCCTGTGCAGTGAGTATATAGGAGAGGTTAACAGATATGTGGGAACCAAGGGAGTTAAGAGATAAGGGGGGGGATAGTGTGAGTGGCTGCTATTAAGGTGTAAGGTTAACCACAATCCTGTTGAATGACAGAGCAGGTCTAAGAGGCCACTTAGTCTCTCCTCCCTCCTATTTCCTAACTTCAGGCTGTGAGTGTCAGGGGCAGGTGGTCCTCTGACTAAAAAGGCACGAGAACCGAGTCTGAACCAGGCTTTAGCTGACACGTGTACACACACACGCAAAACACACGCACACACAAGTACACTTACACACATTCAAACACACACAACCCACTCCCCACCCACCTGCTGTGGATCATAAAGAGTTACAGCACAGTAGGAGGCTACTTGGCCCATCATACCTGTCCAATTCTATCCCATGCTCAAGTTATTTATCCTTGAAACCCTGAAAACAGAGCCTTTTGGCAATGATAGTCATGACTGGGGCAGTAGATGGATGGGGACACCACTCCCCGGCAAAGACACGCACTCTCCTGACATGGAATTGTTTCGTTGATCCTTCATTGTTACTGGGTCCCAACCGTGGAACCCCTTCCCTAACAGCACTGAGTGTCCCTACCCCACAGGGACTGAGCTGTTCAAGGAGAACATACAGCTCCACCTTCTCCAGGATAATTACTGATAGGCCTAGCCAGCATCACTCACATCCCATGCCCAACTAAGAAAAGACAACCATGGAATAGATACATCAGTGGAGACCATTCAACCCATCCTGTCTTTACTGTCTCTCAAGAGAAACTCAGCTAGTCCCACTTCCTCACATTTTCCCAGTAACCTCTTTGTTAATCAGATAATTACATAATTCCCTTTGGAACACCTCAACTGGGTCAGTCCCCACCACAGTCTCAGGAAGTGCATTCCAGATCCCAACCACTCACTGCGTAAGAAAGTCCGATGTAATCTCAGTCGGTGACGGGAATCAAACTCACACTGTTGGCGTCACTCTGCATTGCAGGTCAGCTGCCCGGCCAATTGAGCTAACTGCACTGCGGAAGCTCTGCCCTAAGCTGAGGCGTGGTGACGGCTAGGCTTCGCTCTCTCTCGGTGACAGAGGACCCCTCTGATCCTTTGAAGCCCACCAGGCCTTTCCTCATGTTGTGTCTGGTGGCTCTGCCAATCACCTCAGCTCGCTGTCCTCTGATTCTCTGCCCTTTGGCCAATCAGGATCAAGTTTCTCTCCATCTACACGGTCCAGACGCTCAGGATTTCGAATGCCTCGACCAAATCTCCTCTCAGCTGGAGAACTGTCCCAGTCTCTCCAGTCCATGATACCACAGAGTTCCCTCAGTCCGGGGAACATTCCTGTGCGTTTTCCTGTTGATGTTCTGCCTTTGTGTGTGATCAGAGATGAAGGAGTAAGGGTGAATCACACGCATGGCCGTGCCTGGAACCACTAACTCCCTTCCTTGTTTCCTCTTCCTGTCCCAACTCCTGCCTTGTGATGCTGTACCCCTCCTGGCCCTTCAGCAATGTGTGATGTCTGAACAAGCAACTCTTTTTGGAGATTGGAGCAACAACTGTGACCTCCACTGACCTTGCAGACTTGCTATAAGCAAAGTTAACCGAGCGATGAGGCTTATGTGGTGGTGGGTGAGTTTGGGGAGTAGAGGGGAGAGTGTTCAATCAATCAATTGCTTTAAAATAAAGCAGGTCATGCTGTAAACAGCTCCCTGCCTGAGTCACTGGGGACTGGCTGGGAAGTTTTCACCGTTTTCAGTAAAAAGCCCCATCTCTGAGCCTGCCCTTGATAATCAGCCAATTGGCTGGCCAGCTTTCTGACAGCAAGCTTGGAGAGAGTTAGAGAGAATGAGCGAGTGAGAGAGAGAGAGAGCAAGGGAGAGTGAGTGAGAGTGAGTGAGAGAGAGAGAGAGAGACATAGCAAGGGGGAGATATTCTTGCATGTCTGAAAACATCGCTGTTTAAACACTTAAGTGTATGACCACATCCTGCCATCTGGTCTCTACTCTACCTTCAAACAGCATGAAAACACTGACCAGAGCGCTGTTTCCAAGAAATCGAGTGACTGTAACCTTCACTCCTCACCACATCACAGCTCTTATGCAACATTTTCAAAGCAGCCACTCGGTACCATCAGGCTTTCAGCAAACTTGTTTTTTTGTTAAAGCACCACTAATGTCCCAAATGCTTTGAATCTTCTTTGGTAAAATTGTTAAGGGGCCAGAGTTTAACATTAAGGGGCCATAATTTATAAATAAGAGGTGGCGCCCTTTTAATACTAAGACAAGGAAACACTTTGTTTCTCTCAGGAGTGAGATTCTTTGGTACTCTCGTCCTCAAAAGCCAACAGATGCAGAGTGCAGAATCTTTAAATATTTTTAAGGTAGAGATAGATTCTTGATGACCAAGGGAATGGAAGATTACCGGGGGATGTGCAGCAGTGTGGAGTTAAGGTTAAAATCAAATCAGCTATGGTGTTATTGAATGGTAAAGCATAGCTCAAAGGGCTGAGTGGCCTACTGTTGTTCCTTGCTGGTTTGTTTATAAACTATTTTTATCCCAAAGACCATCCTTCTGCTGCAAGTATCCTATCAAGTTTTACCACAACGGCTTGGCGTTTTACCCAGTAATATCCCACTGTGCGCGTGTGTGTGTCTGGATGTGTGTGGATGTGAGGTGTGTGTGTGGATGTCAGGGTGTGGGGAGTGTGGGTGCATGTCTGTGGGTGCCTGTGGGTGTGGGTGTGGGTGTGTGTCTGTATGTGGGCGTGTGTGTGTCTATACGCTCCCACATGTGGTCTGTGGTCCCTGGAGTGAAACAGTGACCAGCTAACACCACCCCCTGCACTGGTCTGAAGGTCTACCGGTGGGCTCTTACCTTGATGAGGAGCTCACGGCTCAAGGAGTGGTTGTTGTCGTCAGAGAAGATTTCTGATAATTCCTGGAAAATCCGGAAGTTCTCTCTGCGTAATTCCAACCAAAGGAACAAGTGTTAGGGAAATAAGAAAGACAATTCTCTCCAGAAAAACAATAACATTAGTACGTCTACCTATACTCACGGAAACACAAATTATCAGAATGGACCAAACCCTTATTCCAGGATGAAGACTGGAATACTTACAAGGACAGGGCTACCTCTGGCTTGTCCACTGCACATTTGAGTTGAGCAACTACAGAAACTAAAAAGTGGAAAATGTATCCTTGCCCATTACTAGAGCACTGCATGTAACACATATAATGGGTTCAAGATTACGTATATATTTTTAAAAGATTCCCTACAGTGTGGAAACAGGCCCGCTGGTCTAACAAGTCCACACCAACCCTCTGAAGAGTAACCCACCCAGACCCATTCACTGCATTTACCCCTGACTAATGTACCTAACACCATGAGCAATTTAGCATGGCCAATTCACCTGACCTGCACATCTTTTGGATTGTGGGAGGAAACCGGAGCACCCGGAGCAAACCCACGCAGACACGGGGAGAATGTGCAAACTCCACACAGACGGTCGCCCAAGGCTGGAATCGAACCTGGGTCGCTGATGCTGTGAGGCAGCAGTGCTAACCACTGTGCCACCGTGTCCCCCCCGCCATATTAATGATTATCAATCCAAGGAAACTGTGTGTGTACAAATGGCTGCATTCCACTAACAAATTTAGATCTCTGGCTTCTTCACCAGTGAACAGAGTTTTGTATTGAATGTGTAGGGATTAAATGGCCTTCCCTTATTGCACTGAGCTTCAGCCAACAGAAGCCAAACAAATGGGGCCTCAAACAGCACAGTTGGCAAACACATGGCTTGTGTTGGAGAGAGTCAGACTCAGGGGGAAGATCTCAGCGTTGATTCTTAGTCCGAAAACACCACAATTAGGCAACCAGCAGGGGCCTAAGTTCCCACGCAACATGGGAGAGTCAAAACCTGACCAGAATTCCCAGCATCCGGATACCACAGTATAATCACGTGTGCGATAGACTCTCTTTGAATGCATTAAGCCTTAAACTGACGGTTTATCTAGATCCTTTCTGTGAAAAAGGATCAAAAGACCCCCGAGTGTTGCGGCGATGAATGAATCAAAGCCCCAAGGATGGTCTAGTATTTAAAGACAGCAACTGGTTAGCATTGAGGCTGGCAGGTCACAGGATGCTATCCTTCGCCTCAGACAGCAGCTGGGTGCCACAATTGGATACTGCACTCTCAGGCTCTGGGTAGGACTCGATTGTAACCAGGAACCAAGATAAGGGTTAGCTGGGGAGTCACGTTCACACGGGAAGAATGCTCACTCATCCAAAGAACGAAAGGAGACAAAAGACAACAAAAGCCTTACATAGCACCCTTAAGGTACAGCAATATCTCAGGCACTTTCACAGTAACGCTATTGACAGAGCAGTCGAACCAAGTCTCATGAAGATCTATTAGGGCAGGTGGCTAAATGTTTAATCTAAGATAGATTTTACGTTGATAGAGCAGGGAAACAGACCCTTCAGTCCAATCAGTCCATGCTAACCATAATTCCAAACTAAACTAGTCCCACTCGTGCCTGCTCCTGGCCCTTATTCCTCTAATCCTTTCCTTTTCATTGCCTTGTCGAAGTATCTTTTAAATGTTGTAACTGAGCCCCCATCCAGCACTTCCTCAGAAAGTTCAATCCACACGTGAATCATTCTCTGTGTAAAACATTTGACCCTCATGTCATTTTTAAATCTCTCTCCTGTCACCTTAAAAAATGTCCCCCTAGTCTTGAAATCCCCCATCCCCAGGAAAAGACAACTACCATTAACCTTATCTATACCCCTCATGATTTTATAAACTTCCAGGAGATCACCCCTCAATCCCCTACTCTCCAGTGAAAGAAGTCACAGCTTATCCAGTCTTTTCTTGCAACTCAAACTTTCCACACCCGGCGATGTCCTGGTAAATGTCTTATGAACTCTCTCAAGCTTAATAACTTCCTTCCTATAACAGGGCGACTGGAAAGAAGTAGAGGGGTTTAGGAAGTGGTTTTCAGAGCTTAGGGGCCAAAACATCGATGACGCAGCAGAGATTGAAATCAGGGATTCACAAAGAGACAGAGAGCTCAGAGGTTGCAGAGAGATGTAGGGCTGGCGGGGTGGGCAGCAGGCATTGTGGAGTTAGGGAGGATGAGGCCATGGGCAGACGTGATTGTAAATCGAGACACTGCCCAGTCAGGATGTGGGTCAGTGACAACAGGGATAATGGGTACAAGTTGGGATAGGGGGCAACAGATTTCTCAAAAAGCTCGATTTTATCGAGGGTGGAAACCCAAGGGAGCAATGAAATAATCAGGCTGTGTGTTTTTATGTTTTCATGGGATGGACTCTTCACGAATGTTCCTTGGACAGAACGGCTGGTTAAACCATTTCAGAGGTTGGCTAAGAGTTATTCCCATTGCCATGGGTGTGGAGTCACATGTAGGTCAGGACTGGGTCAGAACGGCAGATTTCCTTCTGCAAGGATACTTGTGGATCAGATTAGTTTCAAAAACTAATGATAGTTTTGTGTTCACCACGACTGAGATTAATTTTCAATGCCACGTCGATTTTTATTTTCTTAATTAAATGAATGCAAATTCATGGTGAGATCTGAATCCCTGAAACATTCGCCCCAGAGACATTACCATGACACCACCATGAGTTAACGTGGCTTTCAGCAGCGTATCCCTATTAAAAGTGCATCTGAGGACAACCATCAGTATTTTCCAAAATGAAGAACAAACACGAAGTAACAGAATAAAACGAGGAAAACTGTCTCACTCTTACCTGGACACTTCATCCCAACTTTTCTTCAGCCTGTGAACGGAGTTGCATTGCAAGGCAGAAAGAATAGCGCGGAGTGAGGAGAAATTTTTGAAAATTCGGCATTCCTGCAGTAAAGAGAGACAAAGCCAGCTGATGGGGAGCAAGGTTTTAAACTCAATTTTTAAAAAAAAAATGTGTTGATGGGGATGTGGGCACCAGTGGCAGCCCAGCCCAGCATTTACTGCGCCTTCCCTAATACCTCAGCGGGCTGTTTAGAGTCAACCCCATTGCTGTGGGTCTGGAGTCACATGTGGGTAAGGATGGCAGATTTCCTTCTGAAAGGATATTGGTGAATCAGATGGGCATTGAAACAATGAATGATAGCTTTCTGCTCACAATGATTGAGCAACTTTCAATTCCACATTGTTTTTCTTCTTATCATTAAATGAATGCAAGTCCTCCCACTGGAGGATTTCAGTCCATGAACGTGGCCTCTAAATAGCTACCCCAGAGACTTCACACAAAGGCTCGGTAGTTCGCACTGTTGCCTCACGGCACCAGGGACCTGGGTTCGATTCCAGCCTCGGGTGACTGACTGTGTGGAGCTTGCACATTCTCCATCCGTCTGTCTGGGTCTCCTCCCCCAGTCCAAAGATGTGCAGGTTAGGTTGACTGGCCACAGGGAATGCAGAGTTACAGGGATAGAGGCTGGGACTGGGTCGGATGCTCTTCAGAAGGTTGGTGTGGACTTGATGGGCTGAATGGCCTGCTTCCACACTGTAGGCATTCTATGACACTAGAGAACTGGATGGGGGTTATTTCAACAATGGTTTCCATTATTTATTCCGAATTCACATTTTCACCATCTTCCGTCATAGAATCATACAGCATAAAAGCTGACCCTTCAGTCACGCAGGTCCATGATCAAAGCCATATCTGCAGAACATTAGCCTGAGGTTCTAGATCATTAATCCAGTGATAATATCATGTCATATGGTTTTTCCAAGGAGCTTCTTTTACTTAAATCTTCCATCCCAGTATTACCCAGCTGCTTACCAAATAGACAGTCCCCTGTAGGATTGTCCATCCTTCAGGACTATCCCAGAGTCCTCAGGAATCGAAGGTTAATCGCCTGGACATTTGAGTAAACCCCTGGATGAAATGGCTCTTTTCTCACTTTCTCTGTTGCTTACTCCTCGTAGAAATAATCAGAGATCGGGGAAAGGGGCTGATGATCGACGCGCCAAGAGGGCTGCAACGGTGAGCATTTTACTTTCTGATTCGCCTGAAGCAAGACAGTGCTTTGTGATGACAGACACGCCTGACAGCCAATCGGGCGGGAGGCCAGTAGTCACGTGATGAAATCTCCCGGAATATACTTGACCAGAGTTAGCAACCCACCAGCCTCCTGGTGTTTGACCACTGCCCTATATGAGGAAGCCTCCATTGACACCTTTGTGGTTTTCCCTCCTTGGTAACCCAACAACAACAACTTATATTTATGGAGCACCTCCCCCCCCCAGCTCACAGTGCTTCATAAGGGCTTTGTAAAGCAAAATGTAACACTCAGTCACACAGGATATGTTGGGCCACATGACCAGACACCCAGTCAGAGGGCTAGGCTTTGAAGGAACAGCTTACAAGAGAAAAGGGAGATATAGAGACGGCAAAGTCATCACAGTTCCATAGGACACTCAGACTGTTCTCTCATTAGAGAGAGTTCGGTGTGTTAGCCACGGGAAATGTAGGGTAGGGGGATGGGTCTGGGTGGGATGCTCCCCAGAGGGTCAGTTTGGACCTGTTGGGCCGAATGGCCTGTTTCCACACTGTAGGGATTCAATGAAATTCTATGAAGACAACTGGGGCTGGATTAACCTGAGAATCAGTGCACTTCAAGCAGGGGGGAAAAATTGAGAGGGACAGTCTTTCATGATAAGTCCAGCTGGTGTGGGAATTGAACTCATGCTGTATATATAGTGACTGAGGGGTTTAGGGCAGGCTGGATTCCCAAATGTCGGGGTTAGTGACGGAAAGCATTCTACATCTTACCCTCCCAAGATTAATTAAGCCTCAGCCCCTCAGTCAGCGCATTCCCATTGAGTAGGTCCAACTCCAGACTGACTTACCCTGGCCACCTCAATCCACCTCTCAATGATCTTAGCCCTCTGCTGGGATTTCAGGGTCTTGTCGCTCAGACAGGTAGCGATGACACAGTTTGTGACTCTGTTAAACTGTGTGACCGTCGCACGGATTGTGGGCGCCAGATGTTCCTTCCCCTTCTTGTCTCTCTGGGACCAGATGCTTCCTAGGCAGTGATACGGAACCACTTTCTTGAACAACTCCTGTAATACAGAAATCCAATGTCACCATGGACATCCTTGTAACACAGATACATCAGAGAAACCTGTTTATATTTAGGAAAGACATTGTGAAACTTGAAAGGGTTCAGAAAAGATTAACAAGGATGTTGCCAGGGTTGGAGGATTTGAGCTATAGGGAGAGGCTGAACAGGCTGGAGGCTGAGGGGTAACCTTATAGAGGTTTATAAAATAATGAGGGGCATGGAAAGGGTAAATAGACAAGATCTTTTCCTCAGGATGGTGGAGTGCAGAACTAGAGGGTATGGGTTTAGGGTGAGAGGGAAAAATTTAAAAGGGACCTATGGGGCAACTTTTTCACGCAGAGGGTGGTACGTGTATGGAATGAACTGCCAGAGGAAGTGGTGGAGGCTGGTACAATTGCAACATTTGAAAGGCATCTGGATGGGTATATGAATATGAAGGGTTTTGAGGGATATGGGCCGGGTGCTGGCAAATGGGACTAGATAGGGTTGGGATATCTGATCGGCATGGACGGGTTGGACCGAAGGGTCTGTTCTCGTGCTGTACGTCTCTATGACTATGACAGTCTCAACACACAGGGGCATCACTGGCTAGGCCAGGACGTACCAGCTCTCCCTGACTATACCTGAGGTGGTGCTGGGGAGAAGCATTCTCTCTAATTTTCTTTCTGGCTTTACCTCCACTGTGCATCAGCGATGTCTGGAACCAGGAGTTAATTGGCTGTGCATGGAACCTTGACGCGGCTGCACACACTTCTCAGCGCACATAGAATGTTGGACAGCTCCATGTTTAAGCCACTGCTGCTCCAAGGAGTGGAGCCATTCTGCATCCATTCTGTGGCTGGGGAAGGGAATTCCAGGACTCTGACCTGGCGACTATGAAGGAACAGCTGATGTATCACCGAAGTTGGGATGGCGGGGGAAGGGGGGGGGGTAAGTGTTTCCTGTGTATCTGCTGCCCTCGGCCTTCCACCTGGTAGTGATAGTGGGTTCAAAGGAGCCTGGGAAAATGGGAGGCCATCAGTGGTATTATCGCTGGACTGTTCATCCAGTGACCCAGATAACATTCTGGGTGCCCGTGTCCAAATCCCACCGTGGCAGATGGTAGAATTTGAATTCAATAAATATCTGGAATTAAGGATCTAATGATGACCATAAATCCATTGTTGGAAAACCCCATTCAGTTCAGTAATGTCCTTTAGGGAAGGAAACTGCCGTCCTTACCTGGTCTGGTCTACACGTGACTCCAGACCCACAGCAACGTGGTTGACTCTTAACTGCCCTCTGGGCAATTAGGGATGGACAATAAATGCTGGCCCAACCAGTGACACCCTCATTATGTGAATGAATTTTTTAAAAAGTCTTGCAATGCACCTTGTAGAAGGTACACGCTGCTGCTACAGAGTCTTGGTAGTACAGGGAGTGAATGGCAAAGGTGGGATGTTACTGAAGCAGGCTGCTTTGTCCTGGATGGGGTTGAGATCTCGAGTATTTTCTAGCTGCACCCAGCCACACAAACTGAGCATATTCCATCACAGTCAGTACTGTGTTCCATAAACTAATTTGTTTGATTAATGTTACGATGAAACAAGAGCATTCTGACCCTAAAGGAGAGCAGGCTAGAGGGGTGAATGGCCCTTCCCTGTTCCTCTGATCCAGTGTAAAAGGATCAAATCTATGTCCCAGTGTAAAGCCTACTGCACCTCATCACAAATGTGGCTCAGGAGACCATCCGTGTAAAATAAAGTTGACATCTTGCAGGGTTCGTTCAGAAAGCTCCCGGTGGGCAAAAGCCCCAAATGGGAAGCTCCAGGTCAGGAAGTCTACCTCGTGTCTTCCAGCAGACAGCGGAGTCATAGAGTGAAAATATTCACTCAGGAAGAGCACTGGGGGTTTCCTCTGTAGAAAGTTGTTGCTGCGGAAACCAACCAGAACCGAACTTAAACCATGGGGCGGAAAATAACAGAACTGCCAAGAGCTCGCTCATTAAGATAATGGAAACACAATGTGACCAGAACACATCGAACACGGAGGATAAGAACCTTTCGGAGGGTGCAGGAAGGAAGTGCTGGCTGGTTATCACATCCGATCGTTCATGTGTTTTTGCAACAGAATAATTCTGAAGTGTAATGGGTTACTCACCGCATCCATTAATGTAAACTGCTCGGCCACCACACTCGCAATGAAGGAGAGGAAATCGGGCTTTTCATCTTCAAATCCATTCTCCTCCACCAATGTGTAGGTGCAGTTACTGTGATCAGGCGCTGGAAAGACACAACCAATGGGGTTAACTCACATTACAATGACCCCTTTTACACAAACACACACATTACAATGACCCCTTTTACACAAACACACACATTACAATAATTCCCCACACAAACATATAAATTACAATTACCCCTTTTATACACACATTACAATAACTCCCGACACACACATATTACAATAACTCCCCACAAACACACACAATTACAATTACCCCTTAATAAGTAGCCAAGTTGTGTTTGATGGTGCTATTTCTGGGATGTTTCACTCTGTTACAATTTCTATGTAAGTGCAAATTGCTTCGTCCGGTAGTTGGGGTGACATTGCAATCTACAAAGCTAGAAACACAGAGTGTGACCAAGTGTGGATATACTGCATATTAACTTTCTGAAACAGAGTGTTACTGGTAGGCCATTATAACAACAGAAGGGACTTGTTTACACTCGCACTGGTGAAAACAAGGGCTTGTAACCTTGTCGATTTTTTTTGTTTCATTCCCCCCTTTACCCTGTATTAGTAACTTTGCTGGTCTTCTTCAAACCAGCAGCCATGGGATCCCTCCCTTCCGCCTGAGCAGACAGACAGGGCTGGGCTTTAAGGTCATTCCCCCCAGCCGGGCAGCACTCCCTCGCAGCAGGACCAGAAGGTCACCAACCCTGGAGCAGAACTTGAACTCAGAACCTTGTGGATTGCAGGGGAACGCGCTGCAGCAGGAGTCAGTGTGGGTTGTGTTGGGGGCTGGGAAGAGGGGGAGGTGTGTGTGTGTGTGTCTCTGTGTGTCCATGTGTGTCTCTGTATGTGTGTATGTATGTGTGCCTGTGTGTGTCTCTGGGCGTGTCTCTGTGCGTGTTTGTGCGTTTGTGTGTATGTGCATGTCTCTGCTTGTGTGTGTCTGTGTATATACGCGTGTACGTGTGCGTGCGTGCGTGTGTGCGTGTGTGTGTATATACGCATGTGCGTGTGCGTGTGTTGGGGTGGGGGGCTGCGTCAGGGCTGACATACCATCCTGATCGGGCTCTGCTCCCTTGTGCCTTTGGAAGGTGCCGAGCAGCGTTTGAGCACGACGCTGCAGGTCTGACTCAGGGAACATCTGACGGATGTAGGCGTGGAGATGCTTCAGGCAGGAGTAATCTGGTGGCTTCCTGAAATCTTCCGAATACTGATCCAGCCAGGCACCCAGGATCGATGAAATGGTTCTGAAAGAAAGAAAGGGGAGAGAGGATGATAAACACTCAGCAAGGTTTGACAAGAAACATGACTGTCAGAGCTCCTCTTCAGAGCTGAGAGCGGAGAGACCGTACAGATCACATGGATCTATGTGTGGACAGAGCTCACCTAGTTCATCATTGCTTTACCCCCCTCACACAGCAACTACAGTCTACTCTTCATACACCCCAACAGGTCCCCTGAGGAAGACCTGGCAATGTCTCCTTTCTGCCCCAGTGATGGTCAAAGTCCAATTTCCAAAAAAGGTTGATTAGGTCCAAAGGGTTTCCAGGGTCACTGCCTGCTCCCCCTGCCACAGTGACAATGAGTGGAAGCTACCATCACCAAGGAAGGTGAAGCAGTCTTCCTGTGAAAACTGATCCCAATTTGGAGGCACTGTCCCTTTAACCTTCTGGGTATCAGTGCATCCCGAGGCCAAGCAGCAGCACGAAGGAGCCCTTACTTTTTCAATTCCAGCCTGTCGTCTGGCGTAAGCTTGGATACATCTCCATTCATTTGGTGCAAGTTTCCATATCTGTAAGGTACGAGAGAAGTTAGAACAATGAGAGAAATGGGTTCCAGAGAAATGGGGGGGGGGGGGTGTAGGCCATTCAGCCCATGAATCACGCCACCATTGAGCTAGATCCTACTGTCCGCCTGCTTTGATGTTTTCCCGCACTATCCCCACATCCCTCGATCTCTATAGAAATCTATTGATCTCCGTCTTGAACACACTCAGTGACTGAGGCTGTACCATCCTCTGGGCTAAAGATTCAACATCCTCTGAGTGAGGACATTCCACCTCATCTCAGTCCTATACTACCGACATGTTATTCTGAGACTGCTCTGTTTCTGGAATGTTCCGGCCTGGGGTAACATCCTTCCTGTTGTAAGGAGTTGTCTCACTGATATCACCTCTCGTTCTTCTAAATCCTCGAGAATGTAGGCCCGGCCTCCTCCATCACACAGGAATCAGACTGATAAGCCATTGCTTTATAGGTCAACACTGATTGGTGGCTGTGCTGTCCTATCCTAAAAGGTCCCCCATCCAGTCTGTTATGGTTTGTGCTGGGTCAGTTGTTGTGGGACTGAGTTACTCAGATCCCAAGGGTCTCAAAACCCAGTCCAATGTGTGGACTGGGTCAGTTGGTCAGGAAAGGGGTCACTGAGTGTTCCAGCAGATGACAACTCGTCCAATTCACCTTGTTTCATGACAGAACCCAAACAATCCCAGACGGGCTCAAGGAACAACCTGTAGCCATTGGAATGTACCCCGTGGCCTGAGAATCCATTAACCTCCCATCATCCTATCTACCCAATAAGTAACCCTCGGCAACTTGGTGGCATCAGCTGGTGACTTAGACCACAGAAACAGGCTATTCGGCCCCACACACCCTTCCTCCCAGCTTACCAGCATGGACTTCTCTCTCACAAACAAAAACAGAAGTTGCTGGAAAAGCTCAGCAGGTCTGTCAGCATCTGTGAAGAGAAACCAGGGTTAACATTCTGGTCTGGTGACCCTTCCTCAGAAAAGGGTGACTTGTTCCGAGGGTCACCGGACCCAAAATATTAACCCTGGTTTCTCTTCATAGATGCTGCCAGACCCACTGAGCTTTTCCAGCAACTTCTGTTCTCTCTCTCTCAAATGTTTGACTAATTTATTGTGTCTATGGTATTCACCTCAACTACTTTGAATGGGAATGAATTCCTCATTCTAAACTACTCACTGGGTCAAGACATTTGGATTGATGAGTGACTATCTAATTTCAATGGCCCACAGTTTTGCTCTTCCTGACAAGTAATCACGACCTTTGGATATACCCAGGGAAACCTTTTTAACCTCTTAAAGACCTCTCTGACAGCTCTGCCCCACCTCGGGCCCTTGCCTGCTATTGGAGGTCCCACCAGGCCTTTTACCTGTTCAGCAGCAAGTCCAACACTTGTTTGGTTGAGGCAAAGGCACGGTAAGTGCACAGGAAGATGGTGACGTAGGTGGAGTCATTGCCTTTGAAGGCGGAGACCAGATATTCCACCAGTTTCTCCAGTGTCCCGGCCTTGATGGTCCGCACTTTGCACGTCTCGTACAGGTTCATGGCAGGTTCGCTGTCTACCTGTGAGTGGGAGAGTAGTGGGGGTTGGGTGGGGGAGGGAAGGAAAGGCAGGATATTGTCACTCTCTGAGGGAGGTGGGTTTACAGACACGTCCAGCTGCAGGGAGAACATTGCGTCCCCACACGCCAAGTGAACAAACGGAACACAACATTATCTCTGCTGCTGCAGTATAACGTGAGCATTGTTGCTGAGTACAAGACCAGCAACAACAAAACATTCAGAATGCTACTCCCGTGATGACTCAGGCGAGTTTATCCAGGGAGTGGCAGAATAATAGAAGACAGCTTCATATCCGCCCGTCCTCATAGCATTAATCCCGAGTGACTTCCGCGGTAATGAAAGGACGTCACAACTCACCTAAAGAGCACTTTATGAAGTCTTACATTCTCGTAAATTGGGGAAATGTATCAGACAATAGGCATAATACAAGCTCCCACAGACAACAATTATCATAATGACCCAGATAATCAGGGAAACGATGGCCAAGACAACAGGAACTACTGCCTTGAATATTCTCTATCCTTCACTGAGGGCAGATTGGGCCTTGGTTTGGGATTTTGACTAAAAGGTGGTGCCTCTGACAGGACAGCATCCCCTCAGTGTCTCTGCACATTTGGAGGTGCGCAGCCATTGGGGTTGGGGACACTGTCCACTCACAAGCTGCGCTCCCTTTAAACTGTAAAACGGACAAACCGCACACAGCACAGCTTAGTGTGCTGAGGGCAAATGTTGTGTTCCTGCATGAGGAGGATTTAAATCAGCAGTGACTATCTGTCCTTACGGGGCCGATACGTTGCAGTTAACGTTTGGTCTGTAAAGGACAGAACATGGCAAACGGTCCCACCCCTGAACCCCATCAGCTGAGGCCATGTGAATGCAGACTCACTGAATCTGGATGCAACTGTCTAATTGGTTTGTTACTGCCTCACGGAATATTTTAGTGAAATGCCAGGGACAGATGCTGAACTAGGAATCCAGCCGTAAACTCCGGCTCAGTACGGAGGGGGGGGCCTGCAGTGTTGGGGGAGGATTTCCACCTCTCAGAGCAGAGTGAAACCAAGGCCCACCCCCTGCCCATTCAGGTGGGCACACTAAATTCCGTCAAACTATTCAAAGAAGGAGATCCCGTGTGTCCTGGACAAGGATTTGTCCCTCAAACACAGCGATAAACGGATTATCTGGACATCAATTTGATTCTTGACTTTGGGATCTTGCTGTGGTGAACGCATCGCCAAATTCCTCCCAAGTGCATCTGAGCAAGGCGCTATAGAAATGAAGGCTCTTCATTGGTTTTACACGAAAGGGATTAGGTCATTCAGCCCCTTGAGCTTGTTCCACCATGCCACGAGGTCACGGCTGATTTGTGGCCTAGCTCCATATCCCTGCCTTTGGCCTATCTCTCAATGCCTTTGTTTAACAATAATTTCTCTCTCTCTCAGATTTAAAATTAACAAATGATTTGGCATCAACTACCGTTTATGGAAGAGGGTTACAAACATCGAACACCCTTTGTGTGTAGAAGTGCTTCCTAACATCTCTCCTGACCTTAATTCTCAGACTATGTCTCTTAGTTCTGGAGTTGCCAAACAGTTTCTCTCTACACAGTGAATATCTTCCCCCAGCTTCAAATTTATTAAAGACTCATTGCTAAAACCTTTGACGAAGAGTGTCAACAGCATCGAGAGGGCGGGAATGGGAATCGGGGATTACAAGGAACATGAAACCGGAAACTGGGTGTGGGGTTGTTAGAGGGCGAAATCCTCCTTTCTCAGAGGGATTCTGTGCAGTTATTAATGTCCGCTCACTGCTTACCCCCAGCCATCGCTGGCCTTTGCTTGCTGCTTGGTGCACCTGAACTCTCCTGAGCGTTATCGTGTAGATGGCACCATCTTCAGTTTCCTCACCAATCTCCTGTGCAGCGCTCTGAAAAGGAAATGAAATGGTGAGTGCTCTCTCTGATCCGTTAAAGCCCAGCCAACTCAATGCACGTGGTATTAGCCATTTTTTTTTACTTGCAGAACTTGGGCCCCACTATCAGGGGGTTACTGCCCATCCCCAAATTACCCAAAAGTCAACCACAATGTTGTGAGTCTGGAGTCACATGTAGACTGACAGTTTCCTTCCCTAAGGGAAGTTAATGATCCAGATATTGTCCAACAATCAATAATAGTTTTATCGTTTTCATTAGATGTTTAATTCCAGATTTTATTTTAAAAACTGAATTCAATTTCTACCCTGCTATAGTGCAATTCGAATCCAGGTTTCCTGTGTAGTGATTGTATTGAGGTCAGTCAGGTGAATCTCATAGAATAGAATTTTCCCGGTTGGACCAGGTTAACAGCCCCAATCAGAGAGCCCTGGCTGACAGACAGAAACAGGAGTGTCAGAGGTTCTGCTCACTCGGAGAGCTGGCTCGGAGGGAACTGGGTCAGAATCCAGGGCTCTCCACATGTAAATGAAGGGTGACTTGGTGTACGGGATACCAGCCTGTGTGGAGTTATTTCACCCAGAATCTTATTAATCTATTGATTAATAATCTAGAAATAATATCACTTAGGTCATCATCTCCCCAAGTCTCAAACCATGTATGAAGGGGTTAAAGGCAATAGGATTCAGGGGTAGCCAATGGGGGACAGAGAAATAATGACTGTCAGTTGTCCTTCGTCTAGGAAGCCTGAAAGTTGCTTATCCTTTAGATCGTTTACAAAGACTGACCAGCATGGTGTCAGTAAGCCACACTGTAAAGGCCACATTCTGCTTTGTCTCAATTGTTGATGAACAAGGTGATTTTCTGGTTCATTAAGTTGTCTCCACTGTTTTCTGTCTTGCCCCAAGTCTTAACGTATAGCTGGACGGCTACTGAAAAGTGGAAGGAACATCACCATAGCGATACTGGCACGGGTGATCCATTAAAGTCCTGTTGCCAGGCACAAATTGTACTTAGCACCCTGTTCAGTCATGCTCACAATTACCAGTTCATTGGGAAGAAACAAAAGCGAACTTCAATAGTGACCTCAGTGAAGTCTGAAGGATTATGAAGGAAGGTGCTGAGAGTTGACCCAGGTAAGTTTGGTTTACGTGGCAACTGCTTCATGGCACAGTGGTTAACACTGTTGCCTCACAGTGCCAAGGGTTCGATTCTAGCCTTCAGTGACAGTGTGGAGTTTGCACATTCTCCCCGTGTCTGCGTGGGTTCCCTCCAGGTGCTCCGGTTCCCTCCCACAGTCCAAAGATGTGCAGGTCAGGAGGACTGGTCGTGGGAAATGTGGAGTTATGGCGATAGGGTGGGTGGGTCTGGGTGGGATGCTCTTTGGAAGATCAGTGCAGACTCGATGGGCCAAATGGCCTCTTTCTGCACTGTAGGGATTCTATGATTCATTGGATGGATTCCAGCAAAGAGCAGAGTGGACTTGTTGGGCCTTTTCTTGTTAAAACATTTTCTGATCTTATGATGCCACTCTGATGTATGAGGATATAACTAGCTGAAGTGCTGGTAACATGGTCGTAGTGCTAGACAGTGCAAGGCGAGCGCGAGGTGATGGTTTGGATATGGCATCCATCACTAGGCATCTGCCACTAAAAAAGGCCACTGATGCTTTCTGACCCAGTGAATGGTATACTGGAGGACCTAAAGGCACCAGAGACCTGTATCTACAGTAGGGTTGCCAAATCTGGTTGGGCCTATTCCTGGAGGTCATTGTCACATAATCCTCCCACCGGATATTTCATTTCTTTCACAGACTCCAGTTCAAACCTGGACAGCCCTATATCTGGGAGGGAGCTTAGCAGAGGGAAGAAAACAGCCAGGGATTAGAGGGCTGGGAGCAAGGATGCAAATTCAGTGGGATGAAAGGCCTCATCAATGACAAACCGTCACCACTTCAAACACAGGAGAGCAACCCAAGTGGTAATGAAACCTGATCAAACAACTAATGATGTAATGCGTGCTCCACACACAATAAATCCTTCATCTCACGACCTGGGAGCATCACCACTAAGGGACCATTTGCAAGTCTCATCCCTTTCACTCAGCGTACAAAGGCGGGGTTTTGAGAGGACACTCACGAACATTTTCTATTGAGTTGAATGCCCCAAATTGAACTTTCCAGGGAGGCAGGCTAGAGAACAGGGAGAGAAAAGTACACTTCTTCAAACTTTTCCATGGAAGGATGGGATTTATGGGATAGTCCCTAGCACAACATTCAGAAACTGCACTCCTTGTGCAATCATGGACTATGTGGGTTCTTACTAGTTGAACATCAATGGGCTCTTGCTGTGCTTGTGGTGGTCAATCACTACTCACTCTTGACTTGATGTTTGTCGGAGGTGGATATTCAGCTGAAACTTGAATCAGGGATTTACAACTGACTGGGTGTAACATGACTATGACAAATACTCAGAGCTGAGGGAACCACTCTGGCCCCGATGTTTTGGAAGGGAAGACTCTTGCCAACTCGACCCATATCTCACTCTGTCCCAGTTTGTACCTTCGGTGGCTTCTGCCCTTTCCTGCCCTTTATTGTTCAAAAGGAAGTTCTGAATCAATCCTTCAGACTGATTTTTTTCTTAATTGAGTTTTTGCCCATTCCTGTAATCCAAATGTGTTTTTATAAACGTTAGGAACCATGGGGAGTCTGGATAGAGGTGATCGAGACAAGTTGCTCCAAGTGACAGAAAAAACAAGTAGATATGGATCCGAAATGGCAGAGGCAACATGTGGGGAAATGACTAGTTAGTGTCTAAGACACATTATCAGGCTCTTCCGCGTTATTGATGGGGACCTGGATAACCACCTGAAGGGAGAAAAACAATTTGACAAGTCTACTGGGAAAGGACGGGGAATTAAAGGCTCCATATAAATGCACGTTATTGTTGCCGCAGGATCTACCCAGAGCGAGGGCATGACCTCTGCAATCAGCAGTCAGGTCTACTTTTACTTAGCAAAACCAGAAATTACTGGAAATTACTCAGCAGGTCTGGCAGCATCTGTGGAGAGAAATCAGGGTTAACATTTCAGGTCCAGTGAACTGTCCACAGAACTGAGGAAGTTCTGAGGAAGGGTCACTGGACCCCAAATGTTATCCCTGATTTCTCTCCACAGATGCTGCCAGACCTGCTGAGTTTTTCCAGTAATCCCAGTTTTTGTTTCCGATTTCCAGCACCTGCCTTTTTTTTGAGGTTTGAATTGAATTGAATTGAATTTACTGTCACGTGTACCGAGGCACAGTTAAAAGCTTTGTCTTACGAGCAATACAGGCAGATCACAGAGTTAAGTGGCATATATAAGTCAATAATAGATTAGCAGCAAAAACAAAAACACAGGTACAGGCGAATGTTGAGAGTTTGTCAGTTTGTATCTACGTTTAGTTAAAATGGGTGGTGCCCATGCCAAATCTGTCAACAATTTGTGCGTAGACTTCTCTCTGTCATGATAGTGTCTGCACAGTCTTGGGGCAGAAGCCTTTTTAATATGGTCCTTTCCAATTGAAGAGTTGTCTGAACTCTGCACTGTCTCTCTGGGTGTTTCCTCGAGCAGCGAGGGCTGTAACAAAACCCGGACTGGACTTCACTGGAAGGTGAACTATCTTAACTGAACATTCACACACAAACACACGTAACATCTCCAGGAGCTTCCCAGTGTGACATTCAGCTGCTGTTATCGAGGTCGAAACAGCAATCAGCCAGTGTGCCTGGGGTTTCCCAAACTGGTCAATCAGATAAATGATTAGTGAATCTGTCTCTGGCGATATGAGCTTGGGCAATGAATCTAATCGGGGGCACCATAGGAGACTCACTCCCTGGCCTGAGGGCAGTGTCTGTTTTGCAGGGAGCACCATGCAAACATCGGCACTGAAAATAAAATTATGATGTGGAGGTGCCAGTGTTGGACTGGGGTGGACAAAGTCAGAAGTCACATGACACCAGGTTACAGTCCAAAGGGTTTATTTGAAATCACAAACTTTCGGGGCACTGCCCCTTCGTCAGGTGAAGTGACTTTGTCTATAAATGACTATCATCTGGTGTTGTGTGAACCATAGAATCCCTACAGTGTGGAAACAGGGCCTTCGGTCCAACAAGTCCACACCGACCCTCTGAAGATTATCCCACCCAAAATCATTCCCCATTACTTTACATTTACCCCTTGACTAATGCACCTAACCTACACATTCCTTAACACTATGGGCAACTTAGCACGGCCAATTCACCCTAACCTGCACATCCTTTAACACTATGGGCAACTTAGCACGGCCAATTCACCCTAACCTGCACATCCCTTAACACTATGGGCAACTTAGCACGGCCAATTCACCCTAACCTGCACATCTTTAGATTAGAGTTTCCCCGTGCATACAGTGAACTGTTGAGATATGGAATGTGCCAGCTGAAAGGGTGGGGGAGTCTTAATCAATAATAAGCTTCAAAAGAGAATTGGATATAAACCTGAAGGGTGGAAAGCACTGCCAAGTTGAGGCAAAGTCCTCCCATTCTTCCAGACCATAGGGCTGCTCTCTCCTTAGGGAGAGACGGCTGGTGGTGGTTTAACCTGAGGGTCACTGTGCTTCAGGTGAGGGGAGGGGTTGGGAAGGAGAGTCAGAGAATCCCTACAGTGCAGACGGAGGCCATTCGGCCCAGTGATGTTACACCCCACCCTCCGAAGAACATCCCGCATGATCCCCCCGGACCCTGTGTTTGCTGTGGCTAATTCACCCAGCTCCTTTGTGATAAGCCTCAGCCAGTAAGGGGTTTGAACCTATCAGAAACCAGCCGACTGAGCTGAACTGACCGCCCTCCCCCCCTCCAGGAACGGGCAATGGAGTGGAACTAATGACACAGCCCTAACAGTGTGACAGTCTCCTGTTGTGACCCTGCATCAACTTTAAGAGCACAGATCGTGAAAAGGCCAGTGCTAAGAAAGATTTCCAGAAGTGTTAGCTATGAGCATGGAGCACTGTCCCTGGGCCCTCTGAGCGACTCGAATGTAGCAGTTGAGTGGCTCCTATCACCTCCGCAGCCTCCTCTGCTCACAGCCGTTAATGACTATCTGAACAGGCAAACAGTGACATTCAAAGATGTCGATGTCTTTCTGATAAAGGCCTGACCAGTTTGTTTGCGGAAGGAACGTACAGCAGTTGTTGCTAGCAGTCGAGTGACGACACGCTCGGTGGATGCTGTGGCTGCCTCGTGTTCAGAAGGGTCTGGCCCAGCCAGCGACACCCACATCACACAACGTGAATGAAAACTGAACCCAGCCCTTTCGAAGGAGGCACGAGGCAGGAGCAGCCCCTGGAACCAACCTCAATCCGATAACAGGTTCCCACTTTCCCTTGATTCCCGCCTTCCCCAGTTTTAAATTTTCTCAACAATACAGCGTCCCCAACCCTCTGGGGTGCAACTTTTGAGTGAATTAGAGTCATAGGGATGTACAGCACAGAAACAGACACTTCGGTCCAACTCGTTCATGCCAACCAGATATCCTAATCTAATCTAGTCCCATTTGCCAGCACTTCGCCCATATCCCTCCAAACCCTTCCTATTCATATACCCATCCAGATGCCTTTTAAATGCTGTAATTGTACCACCACTTCCTCTGGCAGCTCATTCCACATACGCACCACCCTCTGCGTGAAAAAGTTGCCCCTTAGGTCCCTTTTAAATCTTTGCCCTCTCGCCCTAAATCTATGCCCTCTAGTTCTGGACTCCCCCACCCCAGGGAAAAGACCTTGTCTATTTATTCTAATTAAGTTGGTTGGCTTTCTAATCACAAGGGACTATAATTTTATGCGCCCCCCCCCTCCAAGTTTGACTCTCTGAGCCCCAACAGCATTACAGTGAATGGGTGCCTACCCCTTCGAATGGCCCTTCCTTTGCTGGAGAATGGTATGTAGAAATGACTACAGTTCTCCAGATGGGCTCTGTCTAACTGAAGCATCATTTCCTTCCCTTTATAGTCTAACCATTCCACCCCCCCCACCCCCACCCCACCCCCGTGAGGTAAGAGCCAACGTTGCACTCCTGTCTGTTTTCTGCTGATTCTGGAGCACGAGTGCGAGCAGCAAAACTGGGCTCCGTTACAATGAACTCACTCCCCAGCCAGAACGTCTGGGTTAGATTCATACCTCAACCAGGGCCTCCAAAGACAAATCGCCTGGTTGTTTATCTTTCTGCTCCCTCTGGGATGAAAGCAAGAGCTCCGTGCTTTGCCGAGACAACAATAACAACTTGCATTTGTGTAACACCTTCAGGGAAGTGAACGTCCCAAGAGCCTTCACAGAAACAATAATCAAATACGTTTCTGACGACAGGCCACACCATGGCCTGGAAACCAAATGCAGGGCCTAAGAATTAAAGCCCTGGGTGGCTACAGGCAAAGTTGCCAAAGGTGGACCGATCAAAAATGGGGATTGTCGCAGAAGCTGGAATTGAAAAGGCAGGACTTTATGTGTAATTCACAACATGAAGCACTTTGGGATGCCTTGATTATGTCACGAGAGGCTTGGCTTGAAGTCGATTATGAATGGCTATTTGAGAAAACTAATGAGACTGGACGGGTGGTGGTAGCAGGACTTTAAATAAAAAGGGGCAGCTGCATTAGTCCATTCGGTCCATCTGCCATCCATCAAGACCTCAGCTCCACCAGCCCACATGTTCCTGCATTTTCTCAATATCCAAACATCTACCATGCTCTCTCCTGAACATACTCAATGACAGGGCATTCACGTGTCTCTCGAACAGATTCACAACTCCTCAGCTGAAGAAATTTCCCTTCATCCCAGTCTGAATGGGCCAAGCCTGTGGCCGTGTGTTCAATCTTAGTGTTTTTATTGACTGTTTCATCCCCCTCAGGGAGAAAGAAATAGATCAGTTGGCCTGTTTGGAAGTTTCCTTTTCTCCAGCCAAAGGAAGCATTTATTTGGCCCATACCCGGCCAAGCCCCTCAATAGTTCACTTCTCCTTTGCCTGTACTCCAGGGAATACAGGCCGACTGGAATCCCTACAGTGCGGATACAGGCCATTCGGCCCAACAAGTCCACACTGACCCTCCGAGGAGTAACCCACCCAGACCCATTCCCCTACCTTATTACTCCACATTACCCCTGACTAATGCACATCTCCCGTTCACCCCTGAACACTCTGGGCAAATTAGCATGGCCAATTTCCCCAACCTGCATTTCTTTGGACTGTGTGAGCAAACGGAGGAAACCCATGCAGACACTGGGAGAATATGCAAACTCTACACAGACAGGTTGCCAGAGGCTGGAATCGAACCTGGGACCCTGGTGCTGTGAGGCAGCAGTGTTAACCACTGAGCCCCCGTGCCACCCATGCTAATAGGACAACCCACCCCCAGTCTAATGAACGTGGTATCACAGAACAAGAGCTGGCCTCTTGGCCCTTTGAGCCTGATCTCCCATTCAATAAGATTGGGGCTGCTCTGATTTGAAGCTCAGCTCTGCATTCCTGCACATTCCCCAGTAAGCGTTCATCCCCTCCTGTTAAACTGCAGTTGTTCTCCAGCTGTTCATTCACCAGTGCCCTGTGTATTTCACTAATCTGCTCCAGCGCATGCATGGACACTCCCCTCTGGTTTAAAAGGTACCACCCTCTGTCTCATTCCCTACAGCACAATCTCAGAATTCATTTAAAAAGACAGTAACTAGTTACCGACATTGGTTACAGACTGGTTTTACTAGTCTCCTGGTTAGATCCCCTGACAGTGTACAGAAAACTTTACTTTCAGTTTAAAAGAGTAGAGTCAGATTTACTTTTAGTTGAAAATCATAGAGGTGGCTTCATTTTACAATTTAAAAGAGCTTTACTCTGTATCTAACCCCATGTCCCTGTCCTATTTGATGGGAATAACGTAGAGAAAGTTTTATTTGGTATCTATACCCGTGCTGTCCTGGACCTGGGGACGTTTGATGGGGATAATGTATAGGGACCCTATGCTGTCCCGAACCTGGGAACGTTTGATGGGGATAATGTATAGGGACTCTGTGCTGTCCCGAACCTGGGAATGTTTAATGGGGCAGTGTCAGGAAGCTTTATTTTCAGTTTGAAACAGTAGAGTGAGCTTTATTTTTGTAACAGCAAGGAGCACACTGTCAGCTTCCCCTACTCGCTGTATCCATAACATTCTGTCATTTGTCTGCAAGGACTCCATGTCCCTGTGGATACTTCCCACACAGTGAAGGTCAGCCCACCGGTAACCCCTCCCCCACCAATCACGTCAATGTTTCAGAAAGAACGTTACATACTGGTCCAATCTGCCCTGTTTGCATGGAGCTCCAGTAAGACCAGTAGGTCACTTTCAGGTATTACTGGCTTTGCTTTAACATCTTTTCAAGAAGAAAGAAATAGTGTGAAATGTGAAATTCCCTGCCACAGGAAACCAAAATATTGAAGGCTTTCAAGAGAGATGTCAGAGAATTCCTTTCAGAGGAGAAAAAGACCCTTCGGCCCATTGAGTCTGTACAAATCCTCCAAAGAGAATCCCTCCCAGACACAGTCCTCCACTCTACCCCTGTATTCATCACAGCTAACCCACCTAACCTGCACATCCCTAGACACTACAGACAATTGAGCAATCCACCCTAGCCGGCGCCTCTTTGGACTATGGGAGGAAACCCATGCAAACACGGGGAGAACGTGCAAACTCCACACAGACAGTCACTCGATGGGTGGAATCGAACCTGGGTCCCCAGCGCTGTGAGGCAGCAGTGCTAACCACTGAGCCACCGTGCCGTCCATATCACTATAGTTCTTAGGACTAAGGTAATCAAAGGATATGGGGAGAAAGTGGGAACAAGCTGGATAATCAGCCACGATCATGTTGAGTGCTGAAGCATGCTTGAAGGGCTAAATGGCCTACTCTTGCTCCATGTTTCTAAGCCAAGGCAGAGCGAAAGCAATCTGAGAGATGGCCAGTTTCAATTTCCCTCCCTGATGTTTTCCTGTGGGTTCATTCCACTGCCCAGTTTCGGCACGAGCTTCAGAGCTGGTACTTCCATATTTAAGAAAGTGCGGTTACTAATTCTGAGACTGTTCTTCTGCAGTTTGGGAAATTCTGATGAGGTTGCTCAGCCGCAGAAAAACTTCCACAATGTCAGCTTCAATGGAGAGTTGATGAAATGGCACAAATACTTCCCCTTTTTCTTGTCTCAGGGCAGTTATTTTTGGGAAGGCCATTATCTCACAGATTCTATTTCTTGTTCTGTGCCTCGCGTTTATTTTTAACGCCGCTCCACGTGCTGCATGTGTGTGGGGTTTCCCCTGATGAGGATGTGCCACAGCTTCTGTCACTGCACGTGATTTCTCCAAACGACTGCACTGAAGACTGAGTCAAGGAATGTCCAGCTTGCAAGCTGGCAGATTGCTGTGGAGAACAACGTGCATTTACACAGCCCCCTTCAAGCGCGAACGTCCCAAGCCACTTCACAGATCAGTAGTCAGGCAAAAGCAACCTCCTGCCTCACTGTCAGTGGGCCCAAAGTATTCTCAGAATGAAGCAAGGGTGTGATTCTTAAAAGCAAGTATGCCCTTAGATAAACTGACTACACAGAATGCAGGCTGACACCCCCAGGCTACTATAGAGGGCTTTTGCCCGAAACGTTGATTTTCCTGCTCCTCGGATGCTGCCTGATCTGCTGTGCTTTTCCAGCACCACACTAATCTGCAGTGCCCACTTTCTCCTAGTATACAGCACCAATTCACTGGTCAATTCATTTGTCAGATGAGACGTCAGTTCTGAGAATAGATTAAAGACTTGGGACTGTTCTCCTGGGAGAGAGGATAGCTGAGATAGAGGCTTTCAAACTCATGAGTGTGTTGGATAAAATAGATAGGGAGAAGCAGTTCCCACTCATAAAAGGAACAAGAACGAGAGGGCATAGTGATGTGCAAAAATAACTTTTTCATCCAGCGTGTAGTTAGGGTCTGGAATCTCTGACTGGAAATGTGCTGGAGGCTGATTTAATAGAAACATTCAAGAGGGGCATTGGATAGTTACTTGGACAGAAATGGTGGAAAGGGATATGAAGAGAAGGCAGGATATTGGCATTCGATAACGGAGCTGGTGCAGCAACGATGGGCTGAATGGCCTCTTCTGTACTGACAGAGACAGAAGTTCACCTGCCTCTCTTCCAATCTAGCTTACTGCATCAGGTGCTCCCGATGTGGTCTTCTCTATATCAGGGAGACTGAATGTAAACTTAGGGAATGGTCCACCGAGCATCGCAGCCGGGCCCACAGAGGCTAACCGGACCTCCCAGTCACCGCCCGTTTTAATTCCCCTTCCCACCCCCTTTCCAACATGACCATCCTTGGCCTCCTTCATCGCCACAACGAACTACACTGCAAATTGGAGGAACAACACCTCATCTTCCACCTGGGCAACCCACAGCCTGGAGAATTCAACACTGAGCTCTCCAATTTCAAATAACCTCCGTTCCCATCCCCTCCCTTCCACTGCTCCCTGCCACCAACCAGATTCATTCCTCCCATTGACCAACCAGGTCGTACCCTTTACCTGTATTTACCTATCCCCACTTCCCCACCCTGCCTCCCCCCCCCCTCAACCTGCAGCTCCCCCTACACCCACCCCCAGTCCTGAAGAAGGGTCATAGCCGAAACGTCAACTTCTCCACCTCCTGATGCTGCCTGGCTTGCTGTGTTCTTCCAGCCTCCAGCCCATCTCTTCTGCATTGCTGCAATTCTGAGATTAAACTGGGACTTCTGAGTGGATGTGAAAAACAAAAATCCTTGGCATTATTTTGGAAAGGTTCAGGCTGTTCTCTCCAATGTCCTGAGCCAATGTTCATCCCTCAATTAAAATCATTCAAACCAAATCATCTGGTTGTCATATCATTGTCATTGATGGGGACTTGTTGTGCACAAATTGGCTGCAGCATTCCCAACTGTAATTATCACTTCCACCCAAGTCAGAAGATAGTTCAAATCCCATTCAGTTCAAACCTTTCCTCTGAAGGTCAGTGCAGGCCTGAGGGAGTGCCACATTGTTACAGGTCCCTGTCCCAGCCTCTTTTAGTCAGCTGTTAAACAGAGGCTTTACAGGAAGCTGGGGTGAAGATTGCAACTTGCAATCTTACTATGCCTTGGTGAACACTTTCCTGTCAACCAAAGCTAGCTTTGTTCAGCTTGCTTTCGGTTTTCGGAACTTGCTGTGTGTAAACTTACAACACTGGTTAGCACTGCTGCCTCACAGCGCCAGAAAACCGGGTTCAATTCCCGCCTCAGGCAACTGTCTGTGTGGAGTTTGCGCATTCTCCCCGTGTCTGTGTGGGTTTCCACCGGGTGCTCCCGTTTCCTCCCACAATCCAAAGATGTGCAGGTCAGGTGAATTGGCAATGGCAAATTGCCCGTAGTGTTAGGTGAAGGGGTAAACGTAGGGGAATGGGTCTGGGTGGGTTGCTCTTTGGAGGGTCAGTGTGGACATGTTGGGCCGAAGGGCCTGTTGCCACACTGTAGGGAATCTAATCTAATCTCAACACTGGTTACAGATCAAAGACTGGCAACATATCAATAGTGTTTTGAGAAAATTGCTGGGGGTATGATTGGGCGCTATATAAATGCAGGTCTGTGCGTATATAGGCATTTGTCATTCCAGAAAGTTTCTGGACTGTATGTTATGCATGGATGATATTTATTGGATTCTTTCCTGCTTTGGTTAATAGAAGAATTACTGTGGTTATAATTTCCATTCAGTTAAGTTGTTCTGCAAATGTGCACACACAGAAATGGACACACACATGTACACACGTATACAGAAACACACGTGTACAAATGCATGTGTGCACAGACTGACACACATGTATATATACACACACAGACTCTCACATGAACAGAAACAAACAAACAAACTGCTGAATGCCTGGCATGAGAAAATTAAAATGGGTGAGGGCAGAAGGTTTCATGAGAGGACTTTTACTTACACTGCTCCACCTCTCAGTCACGATGTGGAGAAGCCAGTGTTGGACTGCGGTGGACAAAGTCTGAAGTCACACAACACCAGCTTTCAGAATACTGCTCCTCTGTCAGGTGATGAAATAAACCTGTTGGACTATAACCTGGTGTCATCTGACTTCTGACTTGGTCCAGCTCTCAATGTGTTGCCTCCTAAATGTCTCGCCTATCATTTTTTTCCGTATTTTGGTATTTTTGAGCACTGCTGAACATGAAATGCCTACTTTTTCCATTAGGACTCTTCAGGACAGCATCAGGCAGCTTCATTTTACTCAGTATTAATAAAATCTCCCCATGAATTACAGGATCGGCACAGCTCACAAACCCCAAACTTTCAACTGGGAGTCTTGACCCTCGAGACCACGTCAGATGGAACGGCAAGATTGGCAAGCCAAGTTTATCTTTTCAACAGATTAAGCAGATACTTCCTGCCAATTGTTAAATGTTCCTCTAGTTTTGTTCTGTTGACTGACTGGTGTACACTGAGGTTCTGTTTTGAGAATTGCGTCCCTGACACTCAGTCCTCTCCAGCATTCACTGAAGCTCCAGCACTGAGGCCTGAATGGGATGTGCCTTTGGGGTACCCCTAAAGGGAAGAAGTAAGCTAGTCTCCAGCACTGTTGCCCTCACCTCTGACAGCTCAAGAAACAATCATAAAAAGACAAACGGACGGTCTGGCTTACTGAAGGTAGTGCCTGTGGCAGTCAAGGTCAGGGACTTTCTGCTCAGAACCAAACTGGTCAGACTATCTCACAACTAGCATTTAAATTCCTGTATTGCATAACATGGGACAAGCACAATTAAGCAGTGAGCTACTGCCAAGTGTGTGTGTGCGTGTTTGTGCATGTGTGTTTGTGTTTGAGTGTGTGTTTGCGTGTGCGTGTGTGTGTGTGTTTGTGCATGCGTTTGTGTCGGACAAGCACAATTAAGCAGTGAGCTACTGCCAAGTGTGTGTGTGTGTGTGTGTGTGTGTTTGTGCATGTGTGTTTGTGTTTGAGTGTGTGTTTGCGTGTGCGTCTGTGTGTGTTTGTGCATGCGTTTGTGTCTGTGCGTGTGCATGTCTGTGTGTCTGTGTGTCTTTCAGGCTGTCTGGTTACTAAGCAGAGATTATTGCTGAGGAATGAGAAAGGCTGATAGTCTGGCTATTCGACATTCCTCGGAGAGCCACAACAACCGTCAGCTTTACAGAGACATCATGTACCGAAACTGTTCCCTTACTTTGCATTAAATCACCGTCCCTCATTAACTCTCAAAACCCCGGACTCGAAGTGCAACTCAGCTCTAGTTTGGAGAGAAGAATGAACTTTACAAGCACCCTGTCTCAGGAGATTGAGGGGGAGGAACTGTCTGTTTCTATGGGGATTCTACTGCAAAACTACCACCCAGCACAAGCCTGGGTGAAGTCATTAGCCACAGCCCACAGTGTCATACAGCAGACCCTTCGGTCCTGGGAGGGAAATGAAGCAGGACCACACGGGGGCACAGGCACCTTACTCTGATGGAGATTCCACAGGGGCATCGCTCTACACGAAGCATGGCACATGGAGAGGAGACTGCTCTCCAGGAACTAACACGGCTGGTACGGGGGTGGGGGGGATCTTGTGTTTCATTCTGCACCACCATCCCGCCATTGCAGCTAAGCCCTGACCACATGCCACACCCTAAAGGTCAGCTCGCCTGTGGGTAAGGTTGGCACCAGCTGTGGCACAGGTAATAGTCTTCATGAAAGGCTTCTGCCCGAAATGTTGATTTCTCCTGCTCCTCGGATGCTGCCTGACCTGCTGTGCTTTTCCAGCACCACTCTAATTTAGGCACAGGTAGCAGCTGTGTCGGAAGACTGTAGGTTAAAGTGCCGCTTCAGAGACCCGAGCACAGATTTGAGACTGACACATACGCACAGGACGGAGGGAGTGCTGCACTGTCAGAGGCACTGTTCGAGATGTGAAACCAACACCGTATCTAGCTCTCAGGCGAATCCCATGGTAATATTTTGAATCAGAACGATGAGAAGTGACTGGTGGTTCACCCTCATTCTCTGATCATACGTATGCTTCACTCACTTCATAAAAACAGATTCTTTGGTCAGTATCAGTTTGCAAATTGACTATGTTGCCTATGTTTGAACTGGATGATGTTTCAAAAGTATTTCATTGGCTGCAAATCACTGTTGGTTGTGCCAGCAGCTATATAAATGCAAGTTCTCCATTTCAGATGGAAGGTGTAGGCAGTTATCTGACACAATCCTCTCCCAACATTCAAATGAAAAGACATGTCCCAGCTTGGGAACCTGGGTGGGGCTGAGGCCTAGTTACTAGCTCAGGAATATTTAAAACCCAGCCTGTGGTCGTTGTGTTGCTGTGTTCTCCCAATAGAATTGGGCAATGATACGTTCACACACATCCAGATTGTCACATCACTCAGCCCTGAACTCCAGCCTGGGTATCAAACTGACGATATCTCAATGCACAGCACATGGTCCGACTGAAGAAAGACTGAAGCTCCAGCACTTGCGCTTAAAAATGATTATTCTGAAGTCCTAAGAAACATAAGATCTAACGATAGAGTTGTTTCCTTCACTTACTAGCTAACTCAGCAAAAGCCAAACATCATTCTTACTGATCCCTAATGCTCAGCCTCAATTGTGCAAAGCTGAACTATTCAAGGAACAAGGGAGGTGTTTAGGTGCCCATTTTTACTGATAGTGTCTAGGGAGAATATTCCCTTACACCACTTGTTCTCTCCCAGTCTCTACGCCACGGGCTAGTCACAACGGTGCACTGAAGAGTCCCCAAGTCCAAACATGGCAAGCAACTCCCTCTGTTCACTTCACGGGCTTGAGTGTTTTTAACTAATGGCTACAACAGATCCTCAAGCCTTACGCTGTTTCTGTTCTCACTAAGGAGACCAGGCAGCAGAGAGAGCATGGCCTGTCCAGTCAGCTGCTGTGTTAACAGTGTTAAAGCAGTTGAGCATCATGACTGATTTTGAGGTGTGTGCAGCTCACTGATGTCTCAATGTAGCAGTAACGCTGTAGGGAATCTTAGATCTCTTCAATCACAGAATTCTAACGCTGTATATCTAATAGCATCTGGGGCAGCACGGTGGCTCAGTGGTTAGCACTGCTGCCTCACAGCGCTAGGGACCAGAGTTCGATTCCAGTCTTGGGCAACTGTCTGTGTGGAGTTTGCACATTCTCCTCATGTCTGCGTGGGTTTCCTCCCACAGTCCAAAGACACGCAGGTTGTGTGGATTACCAGTGGGAAATGCTGGGTTATGGGTGGGGTTGGTGCGGACTTGATAGGCTGAATGGCCATCCTGTCGGGATTCTATGATTAATGTCACAAATTCATACTCACAATAAATGCTTCAAGTAATGGTCTTGCAATAATCCCTGCTTGTCCTCCCCAAAACCCTGACCTGATCATATGACTAGAAGCATTCACAGACTGCACCAGTTGTTGGACACAATACTGGATCTATGAGAACAGATTTTCAAAAACACATTCATTCAATCACCTATTGTTATCTTGTTCAGCCCGGGCTTGACAAATAGTTTAGGACGATCAATCATACAGAGGGACACAGAAGGAAATGGAAGCTCAGTGCAGTGTTTTGTTTTTCCCTCTCTATGGCGGGCTGGAGTCAATGAGATAAAATGACTGAGTCACTCTGGAACAGGCACCAACAAACTGAGAAAGAAAAGAGCTTTCTCGAAACGCAGGCTGGTTGTTAATCAATGTGGCGTTGTAAAGGAAGGATAGTCCTCTCTATTTTACAAACCATTCGAGCTCATAAACAAGCCCTCTACACCTCGGTCGCTCAGCAGCCACAGTGCAGATGGCAGGCAGTCTGAAAATAAATTCTGTTGCTTCCAAAATTCTTGCCTTCCAACCTCACTTTCACCTTCACTGTGTTTCCCCTGCATCAGGAAACTCCAGTCTCATAGACAAAGTGTTTGTTCCCCTCAGTGAGCTTAGTCAACACCAACTTGCATTTATATTGCGCCCTTAGTACTGTGAAACATACTTCACAGGATTAACTATCAAATGCAAAAGGAGATATTAGGCCAGGTGACTAAATGCTTTGTCAAAGAGGCGGTAATAAACTATAGTAGGACCATAAGACGTAGCAGCAGGAGCAGGCCATTCGGCCCAGTAAATCTGCTCTGCCATGTTATAGCTGATCTGATCGTCCTCAACTCCACTTTTCCTGCCTTTTCCCCATAACCCTCAATTCCTCTTATTGGTTCAAAATATATCTCAGCCTTGAATTTACTTAACGATCCCGCTCCACTCTGGTAAAAAATTCCACAGATTCACTCCCCTCTGAGAGAAATAAAGTTCCACATCATCTTTGCCTGAACTCTTTTCTGAGAGATGATGCCCTCTGGTTCACACGAGACACTAAGGTGAAGGGAGGACATTCTGGAGTTTGGGTCCGGTTGGCAGTTTAAAGCACGTGCAGCAGTACAGGGAGCAGAGTAAAGTGGAGGTGGGGTAAGGGGATGAGATTGCAGGAGCACACTCAGACTGTCTCACTCGACCAGAAAGGGTTACCAACATTCCTCTGTAGGTTATAGCCAATTAGCAAAAGAGAGTTCAGAGTATTGTCAGGATGCAGGAACTGAGAGAAACAGTGAGCATTCATAATATGTCTCAGTATGAATGTGTGTGTGTGTGTGTTTGTGTGAATGTAAGTGTTTCTGTATTCGTGTGTATATGTATGTGTCTGTATATGTGTGTCTGTGTGTACACGTGTCTGTATATACATGTTTGTGTCTGTATATATGTGTGTGTCTATATGTGTGTGTGTGTCTGTACACACGTGTATATGTATGTGTGTGTCTGTATATGCGTGTGCATGTGTCTGTATATGCATGTGTGTCTGTATATGTGTGTGTGCGCATGTATCTGTACACGTGTGTGTGTCTCCCCACAGGAATGAAGGAAGGACATCAAAGTCAGGCTCTACGCTGATCTTACCCCATTGGATACTCAAACTCCTTACAGCACAATTATGCCAATTTATCACTTCTATGGACTGAACCAACTCTGTCCTATTAACAGCTCTTTCAATCTCAAACCATATTTTCACACACTCAAAGGGCAAGAAGGGCAGAACTCACAAGGGAAATTTTCATCTTCCCACCACCTCGCACCCCCACACCACCCCCCAACCCGACTACATGGTGGATAATTGATGTTCACGACTGTGAGCTAGCACAGCAGTGAATCTGCAGCTCTGTGCTAGCAGAGAAAACAGTTCAGTTGTTCAAGCCCATTATGTCCATGCAGATTCCAGTCATTTCCTTTCCAGTTCAGCAGTAACAGGGTGTTTGTTAACTGCAGGCGGAACCTGGCTCGTTGTCAACATTTCACTGATTACAGAGAGAGGAAGAGCAGAGCCAGTTCCCTTCGCCTGGGAGGGTCAAGGTTCAAATTGGCGCACACACACATCTCATTGTTCAACAGGCCCTGAAGGTCCTGTAAATATCCTTTTGAAGGAGGGCTGTCACTTTTAGTAAACGGGCCCCGTAAGCTAAAATTACTGGTGATTAAGTGTACACAAGTCCTCTTGATAAAGGCTTTAACAAATTTGTTTCCCACTCACTCGTCATCCATTACCCACTGCGCTAATGCTCCTCACATAACACTGGGCTAAATTGGCAATCTGACATGAATGGGCTGGTTGGAGAGGCAGTGGCGTCATGGTAATAATACCGGGCTGGACAACTAGAGACTTACGGTAATGCTCTGGGGAGATGGGTTTAAATCTCAGCAAGCAGCTGGCAGAATCTAAATTCAATTAGACAATCAGATCTCTGCCTCTCGAAGAGCAAATGATGTTGAGGTGAACGCCAGGAGCTTCAAGAGTTCAAGGGAGAAAATTAGGGGGAAAATGATCGCAGGTGGGTTTCTCACTCAAGAAAGCCAATGCAGGCGTGATGGGTGGTTTGACCTGCTTAAGCGCTCTCTTATGATTCTGAGGATGCTCTCAGACGGGCCCCTTGGCGCGCACTGTAGAGGAAGCTGTTCCGCTTTCCTCATTCTGAGTGCCAGCTGCGGCAGAATTAACCTTGGCATCTATAATCGTGGAATTATTTGTGCTAAAGTGGGAAACCTGAACTGGGATTTAAGGAGTGACTTTCATGACCTGCAGCCACCACGCAGCTGCCTTTGAAATGTAATTCTGCTTGCACAGCAAGAGTCCACGATTGCAGTGAGATAATGATCAGGTGATCTGCTGTTTTTTTTAAATTGCTACTGGTTGAGGAGAAATATTGTCCCAGACAGCAGAGGGAACTTCCCTGCTCCAGGCTCTTTCATGTCCATCAGAGTGGTCACTTGGGACCTTGTTTTGACATCATTCCCACCCTTGAACACAGAGACGATTGTAAAAGTGTTTCCAGGCTGCCCTGCAGATGCTCTTGGGCAGGGTCCAGAGAGGAAAAGCAACAACACTTGGAAATGATGCGACTGGTCCAACCAAAGTTCCACTTTCAGGTCTGTTTTCACCACTGAACCGACTTGATGTTCGAACAAGAAAGTGAGAAAGAAAGCAAAGGAACGAAAGAATGAAAAATAAACAAAAGAGAGGGAAGTGAAAGAGAGAAAAGAGAGAAAGAAAAAGGGAAGGTAGAAAGGAAAGGAAAGTAACTGTGAGAGGAAGAAAGGGAGAGAAGAACAAAGAGAGAGAGAGAGAGAAAGGAAGGGCAAACTAGCAATTACATAACAAGTTTCATAACCTGCGGTTGTCAAAGCTTGACACTCTAATTGACGGTTTGGTAGATTCTGGTCAGCAGACAGTCCAGAAAGTTCCCCAGTTTCACCATGAGTTTTCACTAGTTCATTTGAACTTGATGTGGAAGTGCCAGTGTTGGACTGGGGTGGACAAGTCAGAAGTCAGACAACACCAGGTTATAGTCCAACAGGTTTATTTGAAATGACAAGTGCTGCTCCTTCTCGCTCTGAAGGCTTGTGATTGCAAATAAACCTTCTGGACCATAATCTGGTTTCATTTCACTTTTGACCACATTTGAAATTCATTAAGGTCAGGGTCCAGCCAATGACCTAGGATAGGGATGGGAGAAGCAGCGGAAAACTCTGTAACCCCAGATGTTAGGATGGAGGTCAGCTACAACCTAACCCCACCTCCCACAGCTGAACAGCTGTAAATCTCCATTAGCTGAGGGCCACACTCAAAGAAGGGCAACTGGTGACGAAACTGTGTTCTCGCCAGGCTTCAGACAGAGGTAGAAGAAGGAGAAAGGACCTGATGGTCTGTGTGCCATTGAGTAGTAAAGGTAGTCAGTGCTGACTGATGCACAGAACAGCAATTCTCAAGAACTCCTTCCTCACTACCACACAAGGGAGATTCTTTGAAAGAGAAGACCTTCCTGCATTTGCTGCCAATATTCATTTTGTTGAAGGTGGCTGGAGTTTAGTTTCCCAGTATTGTGGCTTCCTTTTAGTCATTATATTTTTAACTTGAGTGTCCTTGGGCAAAGTAGAAAAACACACAATAAACCATCTGTGCTGAAGATTACATATCTGTACATTCCCACAGCCAAGACAGTAAAGGGAAAAAAAAAAACAAGACTCGTCTTTCCACTTGTGTAATTCCCCGAATCTCAAATCTCACTCCAGGGCTCGAGCTGGAAGATCAAGGGCAGTACTGAGGAGCAGCTGCATGTCAGTGTCAGAGGTTCTGTTCTTCGAATGAGACATCTGCACTCTCAGGTGGAGGCAAAACCTCTCCTGGTGCTACTCTGAAGGGGAACAGGGGACACGTAGTGAAGCAGAGAGACACATGTTGGAAGATAAAGTTGAATAATGAGGCCTTGTCAGAGACACCAACATTGTGAGATAAAGCAATTAGAACCCTTACGCTGTGGAACCTGGCCATTCGGCCCATTGAGTCCACACGAAGCCTCAGAAGAGCATCCCATCCAGACCCACTCCCCTTCCCCATACTTCTCATGGCTAATTCACACATACATCTCTGGGCACTGCAGGCAGTTTAGCGTGGCCAATCCACCTGACCTGCACACCTTTGGATTGTGGGAGGAAACCAGAGCACCCAGAGGAAAGCCACGCAGACACGGGGAGAATGTGCAAACTCCACACAGACACAGTCACCCGAGGCAGGAATTGAACTCGGGACCCCAGCGCCGTGAGGCAGCAGTGCTAACCACTGAGCCACTACGCCGCCCAATTAGGAAGAAAAGAATGGGATCTTCTTGAACATGTTGGCTGCTGGTCAAGGCATGGCCAGTCAACTTTACCTCTGAAGACAATGGCCATTTGAGGAAGAATTAAAACAAAGCAAACAGTGGAATTCTGGCAGGGTCACAATTTCTGTGGGCCCAAACAACAAAATCCACAAACAGAGAATTAATGTACACTCACAGTAGCAAGAGGAATAGGAGCAGCTACAAGGTTGGCTGCCATTTGCTAATCTTTTAAGGAGCTTTTTGACACTGTCGGAGACGATAATATAAGCAGATTAATAAGAGGAAGTTGAATGTGAACTTATAAAGGGGAAACATGCAGGTCCAGAGGGAAAGAATGGAGCTGTTTGGATGGTTCTATCAAAGAAGAAGCATTTGCTCAATGGGCTGAACGGTCTCCCTAAGTACAGTGCTGTTCTATAATTATTCACCTCTGCCTTTAGGATTGTAACATGAACAAAAACAACACCTTGCATTTATATATAGTCAATTCCTTTTGTCCCCATACCAGCAGGAATCGAATCTGTTTAAAGATGACCCAAAGCAAACAAAGAGGTATTAGCAACAGGTGACAGAAGGTTTACCAGTGGCAGGTTTCAGGCTGATTAAGGAGCAAAAAGAGGCAGAGAAATGTCAAAATGGCATTTCACAGCTGTGACTAGGTGGCTGATGACAGGATCCCCAATGGTAGGGAAATGGTTGGATTTGGAAACAGACTAGAGGCCAAGAATTGGAGGGGTGCAGCGTTCTCAAAGGTTTGGAAGAATTTACAGAGATCGAGAGACACAAGGAGGTGGGGAATATCCGAACAGTATTGATATACATACTGGCACATCCAGTGGCATTTCTATGGGAAGAGATGTGGACCTCAAGCAAGAAGGAAGAAGGGGGATAACAGACTGTTACACAATGGCTGAGGGATCTTGTATTTGTTACCACTGGAATTTAATTTTGCAAATGCATTTTCAAATTTAATTATGTGGCAAAAATATGACCCAAAACATCTGACAGCGCCTCACTAGAACATTTAACCAAACTGTCAAAAAACTTTTTAAGTAATAGGACAAGTTTGAGAAGATGATTCAGCAGCAGAAACTCCTACCTGTAAAAGTTGATTATAAATGCGCACACACACATATATAAGCACACTATATATATTTATCCCTACATCCATCTCCAGGGCAATGTCAGTAATGTAGTAATGTTACTGGATTAGAAATCCAGAGGCGTAAGCTAATGCTCTGGTGACATGAGTTCAAATCTCAGAACGACAACTAATTGCTTTAATTCAGTGAAAAAATGTGGAATGTAATGTTAGTTTCAGCATTGTGACTGTAACACCAGACATCAATTATTGTTATAAATCCATCTGGTTCATTAATATCTTTAGGGAAGGAAATCTGCCACCCTTACCTGGTCTGGCCTACATGTGACTCCAGACCCACAGTGATGTAGTCATCTTTAAGTGACCTCTGACTCAGTTTGAGGGCAATTAGGGACGGTCAATTTCAAGTTACTAACCACATCCATGGATATGGGGATATCACAGGAACCTGGTAGATGATCAAGGAGAAAGTGAGGACTGCAGATGCTGGAGATCAGAGTCGAGAGTGTGGTGCTGGAAAAGCACAGCCGGTCAGGCAGCATCCGAGGGGCAGGAGAATTGACGTTTCGGGCAAAAGCCCTTCATCAGGAATCAGCCAGTGGTAGCTGGTCAGCCATGGTCTGGGTGGGGCTGGGTCTGGCGTGGGATGTTCTCTGGACAGTCAGTGTAGACTCGATGAGCTGAATGTACTGTAGGAATTCTATGGATCTAGAACAGGGAGCAGTATTGAGGGGCTGAATAGCCTAATTCCTACATTTTTGCTCCTAACGCACCATGAAAGCTTCAAAGACCATTGACTAAAGTCAATTTAGCTAAGGCTGCGGGATGCACAGCGCTGATGTTAACCTCCAAAAGACTCTGAATGCGGGGTCTGATGATGGCACGGGTTGATGTATTTGAAGCATTCTTCCCCTCACTAACTGCAAAGGCAGGAAACCGCAGTGGATGCTCTTGCCCGTTTTTAAGAAGTGCAGACACCCCACACATTCCCAGACACTCAAGGACAGTTCGAGATCTCGGGTGTTAGTTATGAAGCAAGGTTAAAAGTCTAACCCTTGGCCGGCTCAGAAGCTGCCTGTCCCGCACTCTCGGTTCGACAGAGAAGGACCCCTGACTGAGCAGGTTGGGTCTAATTGTCTCCTCATTAGCCATTATCCGAGATGTCAGATGAGGCCCAGGGTGAGATTAAATGCTGCTGCAATATCATAAAACATTTCCTTATACACAGATTTCTAATTTCAATACAGTCAGAGGCCTAAAGCTCCTTTCATTGTGGAATGCATACAAATCCCCTGCACTCCAGAAGCAATTATTCCACGAAGAGAGGCAAGAATAACAACACATGGTGCTCGACATATATAAATCATTCTTCTTTGAGAAAGTGATACTTTTAGTTTGGAGCAAAGTCATAACTAATATATGTGTGTGGTGTTTGCGTGTGGGGAGGGGTTCAAATTGGGGTCAAGTCCTCACAACTGCTCCCACTCCCTTAGAATAAATGCAAAATACTGTCAACTTTGGAAACATGAAACAACCAGTGTCGATAGAAGAGTTAGACCAGACTAAAAAAAAATGAACTCTGTTTCTCTCTCCACAGATGCTGCCAGCCCCAGTGAGTTTCTCCAGTGTGCCCCCACCCATCTCCCACTTGTTAAAGAAAAACATGAAACAAAAACAAAAGCAGACAGTGCTGGAAACATTCAGCAGCATCTGTACAGAGCGAAACAGAGTTAACATTTCGAGTTTGGCATGACTTCCCCAGCACCCGCAGTGATTTATTTTAAAATCACATGATTGCGTTCAGGATTATAGAGGGCAAAGTTAAACATCGGGCTGTACACACAGCAATAACAGGGCGCTATTACTGTGTCTCATACCCCATAGGCAAAATATCATCACATCAGCAAAACAGTGCAGCAGTCAGTCACATCTCCATAGCAACAGCAGGGCTGGCTGAGACAGAAAGCGAGATGTTTCCTCACTACAAAGTAAGAAAGAACGTACTTTGTATGTAACAAACAAAAATAAACAAACAAAATGCTGGAGAAACTCAGCAGATCTGGCAGCATCTGTGAAGAGAGAAAGCAGAGTTAATGTTTTGACTCCAGTTCTCGAAGGTTACTGGACTCAAAATATTAACTCTGCCTTCTTTCTCTCACTATAGATGCTGCGCAGACCTTCTGAGCTTTTCCAGCAATTTAATTCTGTTAAGGAAAACCAAAGTACTGCGAATGTTGTAAATCAGAAACAACAGTCGAGGATGCTGGAGAAACTCAGCAGGTCTGGCAGCATCTGGAGAGAGAAATCACAGTTAATGTTTCCGGTCCATTTGACCCAAAATGTTAACGCTGATTTCTCTCCAGATGCTGCCAGACCTGCTGAGTTTCTCCAGCAATTTCACCTTGCTTTCTCTCTCACCAGATGCTGCCAGACTAGCCGAGTTTCTCCAGCAATTTAATCCTGCCTGCTCTATCCACAGACTCTGCCAGACCTGCTGAGTTTCTCCAGCAATTTCACCCTGCTTTCTCTCTCCCCATAGACTCTACCAGACCTGCTGAGCTCCCCCAGCAAAGTCTGGATGCTGTTGGCTTCGGATCTGCAGCATGAGGTTTTGTTTTTTTGGGTTTTTTTTTTAAAACTCTGGACGGGGTAGAGAGTGTACCTCAGTGAGGGGCAGGTCGGGGTCCAGTTGGGTGAAGCTGTTCAGAACCACAGAGCCGGCATCTCCCGTCACCTCGAGTCTCACTCCGTCCCAGATCTGCTTCAGCCGCCGGGAGCCGTCAAACATCTTGGGACCGCTGGCCGCGCACTCATTGTGCAGCTCCGGCCACATCAGCCGGACCATGGGCAAGAAGGTTGCTTGACTCTCGGGCAGCTCTCACTCACTCACTCCACTCACTCACTCAGTGCCTGGGTTAAAGCCCTGCGGACAGAGAGAGACATCGTCCAGCTCCCCCCCCTCCGGGCTGCAGCAGGGAGGTGGAGAGGGGGAAAGCACTTATACAACAGCGCTGGATGTTCCCACAGAGAGCTGTACGCAGCCAGCCACCTCTCACCGCTCTCAATGGGATGTGGCAGGGAGTCACACAGCCTGCCCAAGCACAGGGGAAAAAAAAATAGGCAGGAGTATGATGTCAGTGCTCCTGCAACCTCCCAACTCTGGACTGGATCACACACAGCTCCGGACTGGACTGAATTCCTCCCCCCCACCCCCACAAACTTTCTCTAAAGTTGAAAACTCAGATTTGCGCTCCAACTCTGTCTCGTCAAACTAAGTGCTGTGAGGTTCGGAGGTTGAACGAAGCATAAGTGGCACAGTTTTCGATTAGATTCCCTACCATGTGGAGACAGGCCCTTCGGCCCAACAAGTCCACACCGACCCTCTGAAGAGTAAGCCACCCAGTTTCATTTCCCTCTCTCCAAATGCACCTAGCACTACGGGCAATTTAGCATGGCCAATTCACCTGACCTGCACATCTTTGGACTGTGGGAGGAAACCGGAGCACCCGGAGGAAACCCACACAGACACGGGGAGAATGTGCAAACTCCACACAGACAGTCGCCTGAGGCTGGAATCGAACCTGGGTCCCTGGTGCTGTGAGGTAGCAGTGCTAACCACTGAGCCACCGTGCCACCCCAAGTGCAGAAATCAAGGACTGCAGACGCTGGAGATCAGACTGTGGTGCTGGAAAAGCACAGCAGGTCAGGCAGCATCCCTGTATAATTTAGGAGGGATTTACTGCAGGTGGGGTCAGGGGGATGGACGGACCTTTCGGTCCAACTCATCCACACCAACCACACGGTGGGTCAATGGTTAGTACTGCAGCGTCACAGCGCCAGGGACCTGGGTTTGATTCCAGCCTTGGGCGACTCTCTGTGTAGAATTTGCACATTCTCCCCGTGTCTGTGCCGGTTTCCTCCAGTGCAGGTCAGGTGAATTGGCCATGCTAGGTTGCCCATAGTGTTAGGTGCATTAGTCAGAGGGAAATGGGTCTAGGTGGGTTACTCTTCAGAGGGTCAGTGTGGACTTGTTGGGCTGAAGGGCCTGTTTCCACACTGTAGGTAATCTAATCTAATATTCTAAATTAATCAGGTCCCATATTCCAGCACTTGGCCCATATCCATGTAAACCCTTCCTATTCATATGCCCATCCAGATGCCTTTTAAATGTTGTAATTTCCACCCCCCCCCCGACAATTGACACAGTGACTGAGGAGAAATTCCTTCTCAGAGTCAGTTGGATTCTTTACCATAGAGGGTCTGTCGAAGCTGGTTGCAAAGATAATTCAAGATTCAGAATAGATAGATTTTTAATCAATAAGGGAATCAAAGGTTAGGGCGGGAAAGGGGATTTCCTCTGGCAGCTCATTCCATATATGCACCAACCTCTGTGTGAAAAAATTGCCCCTTAGGTCCTTTTTAAATCTTTCCCCTCTCACCTTAAACCTATGCCTTCCAGTTCATGAGGGGCATGGATAGGGTAAACAGACAGGGGATGGGGGCTGCTGGAATCTGTATTGAAACCACAAATTGCTGGAGCCCACACAGGGTCAGGCAGCCACCATGGAGAGAGAGTAAGTTAATGTTTCCAGTCGAGATGACTCTTCAGCGCTCTGATGAGTTGTCCAGACTCGAAATGTTAGCTTGCTCTCTCTCTCTCCGTCTCTCCCCACATAGAGGCTGCCTGACCCACTGTAATTTCCAGCACTTTTTGTTTTTCAAAACAGACACAGACCATTCACCCCATCGAATCTGCTCTACTATTCAATGAAATCCCAGCTGATCTGATAATCAAAGAACAGTAAAGTACAGAAACAGGCCCTTCAGCCCTCAAAGCCTGTGCCAACACATTTTGCCCTTCCATACTAAAACTGTCTTAACTTACAGGATCCGTGTCCCTCTATTCCCTCAAATTCACTTCCCACCCTAACCCTTGATTCCCTTTCTGATTAAAAATCCATCTATCTGAACCCTGAATTATCTTGACAACCCAGCTTCGACAGCCCCTCTCTGGTAAAGATTCCAACTGACTCCTCCTCAGTCATGTGTTAAATGGGGGATCCCTTCTTCTTACATTATGCTCTTGGGTCCTAGATTCTCCCATAAGGGCATATAACCTTTTCATATCTACCCTGTCAAGCTCTCTAAGAATCTCATACATTTCAGTAAGGTCACCTCTCATTCTCCTAAAGCCTAATAAGTACAGGCCTAATCTACTCAACCTCTCCTCATAAGACGTAAATCGAGAGTGTGGTGCTGGAAAAGCACAGCAGGTCAGACAGCATCCGATGAGCAGGAGAATCGATGTTTCAGGCATAAGCGCTTCATCAGAAATGAGGCTTGTGGGCCAAGGGGCTGAGAGATAAATGGGAGGGGGTGGGGCTTGGGAGGGAGGTAGAAGGACATGCAGGTCTTGGGCCTCCTCCATTACCAAACCCTAACCACTGTGCCTAGAGGAAGAAAGCCTCATTTTCCGCCTTGGAACTCTGCAACCAGATGGGATCAATGTGGATTTCAACAGTTTCCTCATTTCCCCTCCCCCTCAGATTATCCCAGTCCCAAGCGTCCAACTCGGCACCACCCTCCTGACCTGTCCATCACCTTTCCCGTCTGTCCGCTCCACCCTTTTCTCTGACCTATCACCTCTGCCCAGCTTCATCTACTTATCACATTCCCATCTACCTTCCCCCCAACCCACCCCCCTCCCATTTATCTCTCAGCACCCCTGGCCCAAATGTCTCATTCCTGATGAAGGGCTTATGCCCGAAACGTCGATTCTCCTACTCCTCGGATGCTGCCTGACCTGCTGTGCTTTTCCAGCACCGCACTCTCGACTCTGATCTCCAGCATCTGCAGTGCTCACTTTCTCCTCATAAGGCATAAGCCAAGTGAACCTTCTCTGGACTGCCTCCAATGCCATGATACCTTTCCTGGATACAGAGCTTAAAATTGTTGACAGTATCCCAGATGTAGTCTGACTAAATGCGAGGTGCTGCATTTTGGGAAAGCAAATCTCACCAGGACTTATACACTTAATGGTAAGGTCCTAGGGAGTGTTGCTGAACAAAGAGACCTTGGAGTGCAGGTTCATAGCTCCTTGAAAGTGGAGTCACAGGTAGATAGGATAGTGAAGAAGGCCTTTGGTATGCTTTCCTTTATTGGTCAGAGTATTGAGTACAGGAGTTGAGAGATGTTGTGAAACTTGAAAGGGTTCAGAAAAGATTTACAAGCATGTTGCCAGGGTTGGAGGATTTGAGCTATAGGGAGAGGCTGAACAGGCTGGGGCTGTTTTCCCTTGAGCGTCGGAGGCTGAGGGGTGACCTTATAGAGGTTTATAAAATCATGAGGGGCATGGATAGGATAAATAGACAAAGTATTTTCCCTGGGTGGGGGAGTCCAGAACTAGAGGGCATAGGTTTAGGGTGAGAGGGGAAAGACTTAAAAGAGACCTAAGGGGCAACTTTTTCACACAGAGGGTGGTGCATGTATGGAATGAGCTGCCAGAGGGAGTGGTGGAGGCTAGTACAATTGCAACATTTAAAAGGCATCTAGATGGATATATGAATAGGAAGGGTTTGGAGGGATATGGACCAGGTGCTGACAGGTGGGACTAGATTGGATTGGGATATCTGGTCGGCATGGACGAGTTGGACCGAAGGGTCTGTTTCTGTGCTGTACATCTCTATGACTCCATGACAACTGCCTTGTATAGTTTTAGCAAAACCTCCTTAGTATTATACTCCATTCCCTTTGAAATAAAGGCCATTGTTCCATTTGGATGTACCTACTTCACACAGAGAGTGGAGGGCATTTGGAACGCGTTGCCAGCAGAGGTGGTAGAGGCAGGCACGGTATATTCATTTAAGATGCATCTGGACAGATGCATGAGTAGGTGGGGAGCAGAGGGATACAAATGCTTAGGAACTGACTGACAGGTTTAGACAGTACATCTGGATCGGTTCAGGCTTGGAGGGCCGAAGGGCCTGTTCCTGGGCTGTAAATTTTCTTCGTTCTTCTTTGTTCTTTATACTGCGTGGACTGCAGAGGTTCAACTTCTTGAGGGAAAGAAAATGCTGGCCCAGCCAGCAACGCCCATGTCCCATAAACAAATGAAAAGTAAAATAAACTAAACAGAGAAATTATTAAGATGCCTAGATATACATGGATTTGAATATTGTGTCAGCCATGGTTTCTCAGATAGCACACTCATCTCTAACTTACACAGTCGTGGGAGTAAGCCCCACTCCAGCATTTGAGACAACAATCCAGCGCAATACTGAGGAGTGCTACACTGTTGGCGGTGCTGGCACACTGACCTGAGACCTCACCTGCTTGCTCAGTCCCATGGCACCGTTATGGAGATGGGAAGGGAAGTTTGCCCCAGACTACTGAACAATGTTTATGCTTCAGTCAACATCACTGAAGCTCTATTTATTAATGAAAGTGGGCATCAGTAACTTAAGTCATCACTTAGCGTTCATCAACGTTAACCACACTGCTGTCGGTCTGGAGTCAAGTTTAGGTCAGACTGGATAAAGATGGCAGATTTCCTTCCCTGAAGTGAACCAGATGGGCTTTTTTGATAATGGTGACATGATCACAATGGGATTTAAACCAGCACATTAAGCCTGGGATTCTGGATTATTATATCCAGGAGTGTTACCACTATATGATCACCTCCCTTTTGTGATTATATTGCTGTTTGTAGGAGTTTGCTCGGTCCAAATCAGCTGCCACGTTTTCTACATTATAATAATCACTACACTTAAAAAAAATGTTGGCTGTAAAGTACTTTGAGACATCTGTTAGCCATGAAAAACTCCATGCTAACGCAAGACCTCTGTTTTTACTTTAAATATGACAACAGTTGCTGCTCCAACTACCCTGGAATCCAAACTGCAGAGCTTCAGTGCTTCTAGGGCTGTGTGCATCAAATAATTTTATGCTGGAAAATTGCGACAAACACTGACTGACATTCTCACCCTAATGCCCTCAATCCACCCTTGATACAACCCAACCCAGTGTCAACTAACAAACAGGTGAAAATGCTGCCAAATGCTTGGAGAGAGCAATAGAATTAATATCTTACAAAAAAAAACTCGACGCCTGATGGGCCATTGAGGAACAGACAGCTACAAGGACTGCTACAGGAAGGATATCATTAAACTGGAGAGGGCTCAGAAAAGATTTACTAGGACGTTGCCGGGAATGTACAGTTTGAGTTATAAAAATAAGACTGGAAAGGTTGGGACTTTTTTTTCACTGGAGCGCAAGAGGTTGAGGGGTGAGCTTATAGGGGTTTATAAAATCATGAGGGGCATGGATAGGGTAAATAGACAAGGGCCTTTTCCCAAGAGTATGGGGGTTAATAACTAGGGGGCATATTTTTTAAGCTGAGAGGAGAAAGATTTTAAAAAGGACATGAGAGGCAACTTTTTTACAGTGAATGCTTCGCGTGTGGAATGAACTGGCAGAGGAAGTGGTGGATGAGGGAACGCTTACAACATTTAAAAGACATTTGGATACATTTATAGGAAAGGTTTGGAGGGATATGTGCTGAGCACAGGCAAGCGGGACTAGTTTAGTTCGGGAACATGGTTGGACTGAAGGGTCTGTTTCCATGCTGTATTACTCTATGATTGTAGCTGGAAGTGAGCCTCTTAATTTTATTTCAGAATCTCTTCCCTTTCCTCACATAGCCCTGGCACAGGACGTGATGTTCGTGAAGTTTCCATTCTCAGTCCGTCTGCGATGAGGTTGCTTTATAAATGTACGGTGTTGTTGTTGAGTCATCCATGGGCTATTATGCTGCCCCCTGTGGTCAGCTCCAGAACAACATGCCCTTCAACAATAAAACTAAATAATTAGCAGCAGGAGTGGGTCTTTGGTCCTTTAGAACCTGCACCATCAAATCAACAAGATTATGACTGGTTTTTTACCTCTACCTCACCTTCGTGCACTACCCCATTCTATAACTGTCAAGAATTTGTCGACCTTTCTCTTGAATAAAATCAGCAACTGGGATTGCAAAATTTAACCCTTCACTTTCTCAGCTTGGAGGTAGTGCAAGAAGCTAGTGAATGAAGAAGTTGCATTTACGTAGCGCCTTTCATGACCTAATGATGTTGTCTAGCCCCCGACAGCCAATGAAGTAATGCTGAAACGTAGGAAACACAGGAGGTCCAGGAATTATTGCAATATTTATGTCTCCACCAACATCACCCAAAAACAAGATCAACTGACCGTTCGCCTGTTACTGCTTGTGGGATCTTGCTTTTGGGTGATGTTGGTGGAGACATAAATATTGCAATAATTCCTGGAGAGGGTGGAACAATGGAGTCAGTTGGTGGCAGAAAGATGCTGTACTGAGGAGGGTGATGGGGGGGGGGGGGGAGCTGCACTCTCTGAGCAGCCGACATTAAACCAAAGCCTTGGTTACCTTCCCACGTTAACATGAAGGATCCTTTTTTTCTTGAGGGCTGGCGGGGGATATCGCGTCAAATATCTCTCTGCTCCTTGTGGGATCCTGCTGTGCACAACCTGGCTTCTGCTTTTCCTACAGCGCGGCAGTGACTACGCTGTTGAGAAACAGCCCACACTTGCGGTAGGGTTGGCCGGCTGGGGTGGGGTTTTTTTTTTCTCCCTCTGTGTTCACCTGAATCCCCCCACCCCGTGTTAATTGATTGGGTGAACAATCCAAAGCAGCCTGTGGGTGACTGAGGCAGCACAGAGACAACACGTGCCCTCCCCTTGAAAAAGGAAATGTTTGCAGGATCAAGGGGAAATAGGACCTGTACAGGAGTGAGGGGGTGAATGGCCTCCTTGTAGAATCATAGAATCCCCAGTCCTCACTCTCTCCTGTGTGTGTGTTTAAGTGTGTAGGTGTGTATAAGTGTGTGTGTGTAGGAGAAAGTGAGGACTGCAGATGCTGGAGATCAGAGCTGAAAATGTGTTGCTGGAAAAGCGCAGCAGGTCAGGCAGCATCCAAGGAGCAGGAGAATCGACGTTTCGGGCATGAGCCCTTCTTCAGGAAACTGTGTGTGTGTGTATAAGTATGTGTGTAGGTGTACGTTGGTATGTGTGCAGGTGTGTGCGTATATGTGCGTCTTTATGTGTGTGTGTATATGTGATATGGTTCAATGGAGGTGACAGATGGATAGAGCTGGCTAGAGGCTAAGCTGAACTCCTATGTCTGTGTGACTTCAATGATAATGATAAAGGCAATGAATGACATTGGTTGGTCAGACCAGGTAAGGATGGCAGATTTCTGTTCTTAAAAGGCATTAGTGAAGCAGATGGATTTTTGACAACAACCAATGACCCAATGATAGGTCCAGGAATATAATGTGAGGAACACTAGAGCATGGAAGTGACAATACCTGCATTGAGATATGAGCAGAACTGAGGGTCAGCAGCACAACTTGAATCTAGGGCAGTCTTGGTGAAGGTGAGAGCCCTGGGACACACATGTAACTTGGATCAATACCTTCTCAGTACGGCTCCATTAGAGAGTCTCAAACACAAAGCAGTGTGAGAGGTGAGAGCATAATTCTGAAGCAAGACCTGCAAATGCTCACACCATCAGTGACATCCATGTCATCAATCAGAGATGCCTCTCGCTGGTGTTCCACTGGTCAAACTCTCTCTCCAAACACAGGGTAACTTGGCAAGAGCAGAATCTATAATTGGACAATGGGAGTTTCAGATATACTGCTCAATGCTATCATAAATAAACATGTGGGTGCACATCTTTAATTCCAATGACTACACTGAGAACTTCTTTATCTGAACACCTATTAAAATCACTTTCCAGTCTGGCAAGTTCTTCAGAACTCACGTTGATAAGAAATGAGGAGAATGTGACTGAGATGCTCAGGAAACACCCAATGGAAACATTCAGGATATTTCTGTGATGCAGTTGATTGGTATCGATCAAACTGGTACAAGTCAAAAGACATTTTTAGCACAGCACGTTCTCTGGAGATTTGAGAACTGCGCGTAGGTCGATATTGTACAATAACAGCGACGTGGTGTAACAGTTCTCTAAAACATTCAGACAAATGAAAACTCCAGCAGTTTCAGTCCACTGATCCAGCAACTCTGTGGTTTATATGTGAGTGCATTACATCTATGTGTCAATGTCTTTTAAAATCAAGATCACGCACTCGCTATGTTTCAAGGTCATACATAAGACCTATTGCAATAAATGGCTGGTAAGCTACTCACCCATGGACTGTTTCACAAAGCGACCTCTATTCTCATCCCATCTCCCTTTAAAATACATACACACTCACTTTCAGCATGGCTGTACTAGACTGGACTTGAGCACAAAATCCAGAGTCTAACACTTCAATGCATCCCTGAGGGAGGGCTGTATAGTCAGCAATGCTGTCTTCTGGATGAGACGTTTAGCTGAGGCCCCTAATGTCAGCTCAGGTGGACGTGTAAGATTCCAAAGCACTATTCTGGACAAGAGCAGGCGAGCTATCCGGGTGTCCTAGCCAGTATTTACCCCTCAATCAACATCGCAACAAAATACTGGATCAGTGGTGCTGGAAGAGCACAGCAATTCAGGCAGCATCCGAAGACAGGCAAAATCGACGTTTCGGGCAAAAGCCCTTCATCAGGATGCTGCCTGAATTGCTGTGCTCTTCCAGCACCACTGATCCAGAATCTGGTTTCCAGCATCTGCAGTCATTGTTTTTACCATCGCAACAAAATAGATGACCTGGTCATGATCACATTGCTGATTTTAGGAGCTTGCTGTGTGCAAATTGGTAACCATTAACAAAAATGATTATGCCTCAAAATTATTTCACTGGTTGAAAATTCTTTTGGGATAACCGCTGGAAGTGCAAAGCACTGTATAAATGAAGTTATAAATCACACAACACCAGGTTATAGTCCAACAGGTTTATTTGGAAGCATTAGCTTTCGGAGTGCTGCTCCTTCATCTGGTGGTTGTGGAGGAGCAGCGCTCTGAAAGCTTGTACTTCCAAGTAAACCTGTTGGACTATAAACTGCTGTTGTGTGATTCTTAACTTTGTCCACCCCAGTCCAACACCGGCACCTCCAAATCATGTATAAATGAAAGTCTTTCAGTTTTTTTCTCTCCAGTGATCTCAAGTCAGAATCCAGGAGAATGCTTAGTCTTTGTCCATTGAGGAACATTAAATTCAGGTATGAGACTTCAAGCAGACACCTACTCTTACTGAGAGGGACAAACATATTATGGACATGAGCCCACATGTGGGATCTTCCTGTTCCGTACTGCTTAGTGTGCCCTTGTTACCTATCATCCTTTTTCAGTGTAATTTATTGTCCTTCTTTCAGTGTGGTTTCACCACGATACAGCACAAGGTCCTGCAAGGTCCACCCGTGTTGTCACTTGGGTGAACCAGTTGTTTGGAATGCGAGGCTGAACAGAATGAACGGGCTGGTTAATCTTCACAAAACCGTGCTGCTTCAGTAACTTCCCTCTGACTTTCCTTAACCTTCTTCCCATGCTGCTTAAAACATAAACTGTTTACTCCTATTAATTTCGACCCAACAGCCTCATCGATAAGGGGTCCATGTCCACCACGCACTCCCAGGGGGGTGTGAGAGCGTGAGGGGAGAGGGTGTCAGTCACCCTCCGGGATGGTGAGACACTGAGGGAGTCAGTCTTTTCATTAAAGGGGCGGCTCAGTGGTTAGCACTGCCACCTCACAGCACCAGGAGCCCGGGTTCAATTCCACCCTCGGGTGACTGTCTGCATGGAATTTGCACATTCTGCCCTTGTCTCAGTGGGTTCCCTTTAAGTCAGTTAAGTGGATTAACCCATAGTGTCCTGGGATGTGTAGGGTGGGTGGGGTATCCATGTGAAATATCGGGTTACAGTTTGGGGGGGGGGTGGGTCTTCGTGGGTTACTCTTCAGAGGGTGAGTGTGGACTCGATGGGCTGCTTCCTACTAAAAGGATTCTATGGTCACTATTACTTGCTGTTTGTGGGAGCTTGCTGTGCATAAATTGGATGCCATTTCCTTTATTACATTGCAATAGCGAATGCGCCGCAAAAACAATTCTGTGACTGAAAAGTAAAAAAAATCACACAACACCAGGTTATAGTCCAACAGGTTTATTTGGAAGCATCAGGTAAATGAAGGAGTGTCGCTCCGAAAGCTAGTGCTTCCAAACAAACCTGTTGGACTTAACCTGGTGTCGCATGATTTTTAACTTTGTCCACCCCAGTCCAAGACCGGCATCTCCACACCTTGACTGAAAAAGGCGCAACAGGGGAAGGTCACTGTCTATCCTCTCCCAGCATCAGTCCATAGAGGAGCTGAAAACTGTCAAATGTCTGGAGCGAGTGAATGCACCTGACAAAGGAATCTACATTGTCAAGATCGAGGGCGTTGAAATTGTATTGTGGTCACTCACAGTGGAACATGCGCAAAGAGAAATGCTGATTTCTACTGCACTCTTCGTAATTTCTGATTAGAAATGTTTTGGCCTTAGTTGTATACCAACCATGGAATGAATATGGCAAATACCGAGTCTATTGTAATTACCCTGTGTGGAACATGCTGTATGGAGACACGTTGAATTTGATTGCAAATAGTATAATATTCAAGCTGTAACATTTTGTGATGTATTTTCACATATTTTACGAATAAAGAATATTTTTGGAAAATAAAAGAACGTACAGTACTTTGGGGTGTCCAGTGATCATGAAAAGCGCTATATAAATGCAAGTCTTCCTTTGTTTGGTTATGGTAATTGACTAATACACATTATTTTTCTCAATTTACTGTAGACAAGGACAAGACTCTGCTCAGATCAACACAATTAGCAACATGCATTAATTAGAATGCATTTGTTATTGACAGTTCAGGAGACTGAGGTTAGTGATCTTTTCCCATGTTAGGGTTGGGGAATCCCCTAAGCGGAAGATGAGGATTACCCTGAACAAGAGGGAAATGTGAACTCTCCCCTGCAGTGAGTGAGGGAGGGAGGGAGTGGGTTGGGGAAAGGGAAGGTTTGCTACAATTGGTCTTAGTATTTCTGAGCTGGAAGCAGTAAATATCAGGCCAGTGTTCTTTGCCCCAGTGAGTCATGCTGGAAAATGCACACTTGGGTGTCATAATCAGCTTGATTCCTCCCCACCTGCCACAGCAGATGCCTACCATGACTCAGAGTAGCAGTCTATTGCTTCTGAGTCCGAAAGCAGTGAGTTCAAATCCTACTTCAGTACAAATTCCATGTTGATGACCCAACATAGCACTGACACAGGGTACAGCCCATTGAAAGTGCAAACTTTCAGACTGCTTGCAAGAAAATGTTATAAAGGTCCTCTGGCAGTATTTAAAGAACAGCAGTAGAGTCCTCACTAATGTCCTGCCCAACATTAATTTCTCAAACAATGCCTACCATCTGATCCTTAATCTTTTGTAGGAACTTGCTATGTGCAAATTGGCTGCTACATTTCCTGCATTTCCACAGCAATGAATGCCAGAAACGGAAGCCATTCATTGATTATAAAATGATTTGAGATATCCTATGGAAGTTGCTATATAAATGCAGATGTTCATTCTTTCGAACAGCTGAGGTTTATGCCAATTCTTTGGGTTAATGGTGCCAGTTAAGTCAGGACCGCCAAGCAAGACAACACGCAACATTTTCAAAAAAATTTCCAATTCAAAATCTGAAGTTCCCTTCCTCATCCCTCGGTTTTCATTTGGATGTGCGGAGCTTAGACTGATGCAGCACCTTTAGTTTGTTTGAACATGCAGTGAAGGTCACCATTCTGCTCCTGATGTTCATTAATAATCGCCAGAGAAATGGGTTCTGGCTTTTCAATCCAGACCAGTTCCCAGTGAGCAGTCACTGCAATCATAATCACTGCTAATGTGACAGCCTCATTCCCCGGACAGCTGGGCTGAGAGCGTGGAAAACTAATGAGTCTTCTCATCTCACTACATTCTTAAAAGGTGAAAGGTTAAAAACGTCACTCACGCAGTGATCATAGGTACCAGGCCCCATTTATATGTAACATCACAGACAAGTGGAGCCCATTATATACAGAGAAAGATCTGTTTGATTGGGGCAGTACATAGATGGGAGCATATTACACAAGGGACAATATATAATGTTAGAATAAGGCAAGTGAAGGCAACTGCTTTGAGTTATAAAGAAAGACAGGGAATTTTTCACTGGAGAGTAGGAGGTTGAGAAGCGATCTTATAGAAGTTGATGAATTAATAGATAGAGTTAATGATAGTTGCCTTTTCCCTAGGATAGAGGGGTTTCAAGACTCAGGGGGACATTTTTAAGGTGAGAGATTTAAAAAGGGTCACCAGGGGCAAATTGTTTTACATAGAGGGTGGTTCGCATGTGGAATGAACTTCCTGAGGAAGTGGTGGATGTGGGACAATTACAATGTTTCAAAGACATTTGGATAAGTACATGAATAGGGATGGTTTGGAGGGAAATGGGCCGGGAGCAGGCAGCTGGGACTAGTTGGGATTATGGTCAGCATGGACTGGTTGGACCGAAGGGTCTGTTTCCGTGCTGTATGACTCTGTGACTGTATGAAAGTAACATTGCTCGAAGAGAAACGTTATCTAAGCTTTTTATTTGTTCAGCCATTTGCCACAGGCAGAGTACATACTGTACTCAAACCAGCCTGTGCTGATTGTTAGATGTGATGCTATGATTAGCAAGCACTTGCTGAACAATTCTGAGTGCTTTAGTAATTACAATAACTTCCAGTTGAAGATAATCAGTCAAGTGCATAGCAAGGCTCATGTCCAATTGCTTGAAGAAACATGCTGTTTTAGTACAGGTAGGCACCCATTCTTTACAAGCACTCGGAACATGTTTAAACCGTGTGCCTCTTTGGAATTACTTGGGATCTGGGGAGCCTTTAGTTCCCCTTCACTTTCTCCATGGCAATACCTTAGCCAATCAGAATTGCCTGGCCAGTCAATTGCTACCCTTTTCTCCTGCGGTATAAATTGTTGTGATTGCTTGAAATTTGGCTTTCTTGCCTCTGTCTTGAGTGCAAGCATTAGCAATGCAACTCTCTCTTCAAAAATATTCAAGTTTTGTACTTCCAAGAAACTTCATAAAATTAACATTTGAAAGCTTGCAATTTAGGCCACTGCAGTGAAACTACGGAAACTCATTTTGGACAGGCTTTTGCCCGAAATGTTGATTTTCCTGCTCCTCGGATGCTGCCTGACCCGCTGTGCTTTTCCAGCACCACTCTAATCTTGACTCTAAATATCATCCCTCAATTCCTCGTGTTGAGTCAACTGTGTCAGAGTTAGGTCATAACGGGAGGGATGTGAGTGGAGCAAAGAAAGTGGAAAGTTTTATTTATTAGTGAGCCTTGGCAAAATTGGCATCCTTGGCATTTTTTTCTTCTTCGCCAGTCCCTCAAGACTGAGGGTATTTTCTTTCCATTCCGGTATTGTGAGTCCTGAGGCAACTAAACAGTCCAATCCGAGATTCCAAATACCAGAGGCGCATAGGTTTAAGGTGGGAAGGGAAGGTTTTAAAGGTGATGTGATGTGAAGCAAGTTCTTTTATACAGAGGATGGTAGGTGCCTGGGTCATGTTGCTAGGGTAGGTGATGGAGGCCGAGTTGTTGGCAAGGTTTAAGAAGCATTTAGTCAGACACATGACCAGGCAGGGAATAGAAGGATATGGCCTAACCCAGGCAGCTGGGATTAATTTAGAATGTCATCATGGTCAGCATAGATATGCTGGGCTGAAGGGCCTGTAACTTTTTTTATCTGTTCGTTTATGGGATGAGGGCATCGCTGGTCAAGCCAGCATTTATTGCCCAGAGGGCAGTGAAGAGTCAACCACATTGCTGTGGGTCTGCAGTCACATATAGACCAGACCAGGTAAGGGTGGCAGCTTCCTTCGCTAAAGGGCGTTAGTGAACAAGATGACAATGGATTCATGGTCATCCTTAGACTCTTTAATTCCAGATACTTATTGAATTCAAATTCAACCATCTTCTGTGGGAGGTTTCGAACCCAGGTCACTGGAACATTCCCTGGGTCTCTGTGTTAACAATCCAGTGATAATACCACTAGGCCATTGCCTCCTCATCTCTGCTATGTTCTAGATCTGTACACTGTGCGTCAGGTGGAGGAGGTGGTGTTGAAGAGGTTGGGGGGTGGGATGCTTGGGGTTTTGCAAATTCCTTCCACTGTTTGCCCTTTGGCCTTTAGCTCTGGCCTGTTGGAGATGCCCATGATGGTTGTCACCCTGATGGATGCTTCCTCTCCAGTTTGGTTAATCCAAGGCAATATTCCCATGTGCTGGTTCTTCATGGAGTCTTTGAGGAACATCCTGGAAGCATCTTTTCAGTGCTCCTGGTGACTTTGTAATCACATAGCTTGCAGTTTGTTTTGGGAGTCTTGCGTCAGGCATGTGGACAGTGTAGCCTCCCCAACACAGATAATTGACCATCTTCAGTGTCTCGGGGCTGGGACTGTTAGCCTGACAGACAGCACTGATATCAACACTCCTAATCTGCCAATGGATCTGTAGAGGTTAGCTTTCTCTAGGGATTTGAGATGTCTCCTGTACAACACCCATGTCTCCCACACATACAGAAGGGGAAACAACACTACTACCTTGTTGACCATGAGCTTGGTGCTAGGTTTGAAGTCTTTATCATCAAACTCTATGTTTCCAGAAGGCCAAAGCCTGTGCTAGTAAATGCTGAATTTCATCATCAGATGTCTGTCCTCCCAACAGGATGCTCCCTAGATACAAGAATACATTAGGATATGGGGTCATTCAATTAGGATCGAAATGAGGAGATGTGGATCTTGGGAAAATTAGCTTTTCAGGGATTCTGGGAATGCGGGGAGCAAGCAAGAAATGTTCACTACTGAGGAGGCGTTCAGGGGAATAAAGGGGAAAAGTTCCCATTTCTTATGCTGTTATATTCTCATTGCCCATGTCTTGTGGTTTGGAGAAGATGTTGAACCACTGATAGCAGAATGACAACAATATTACAAGTTATACACAGATGAAAGGCCATTGCAAACAAAAGGTGGATTTATGAATGATAACTCAAAGTGTGATTCACTTTTCAATGCCCATTGTTAGCCCTTCAAGTTCTCTATTACACACCTTGTGATTACGGGATGTCAGCCCTGGGAAACAGGTACACTTGCTTTTCAGTGAAAAATCATTCATATTAGTGTAGGATGGGAGGCACATATAAATAAGCCAGAGCAGGCAAGAACAGCAGGTTAAATAATAGCAACGTACTGAGGATTCAGGAGATAAAAACACAAAATGCTGAAGAAACTCAGCTGGTCTAGCAGCATTTCTGGATAGATGGATGCCTGATTTCGAGACTGGTACAACTCCATTTTTGGAAGGGATCAACAGCAACTTTCCTTCTCTAAGGGGCAGCAGTAAGCGAGGTGGGGAGGGTGGTGGTAAAGTCAGTGGGCTAGTCTGGTTTTCTGAGGAAGTAGGTTCAAAGCCCACATTGGCTGCTGATGAAGCTGGACAATTAACAATTCTGAAAATATGAAACCAGTCACGGCAATCCATTATCAATTCTTAAAAACAAAAAGCCATCTGCTTCACTAACATGCTTTAGGGAAGGAAATCTGCCGTCCTTATCTGGTCTGGCTAAAATGTGATTCCAGACCCAAGCAATGCAGTTGACTTCTAACTGTCCCAGAAACGACCAAACAAGTCATTGAGGTCAAGGACGTAAAAGATGGCCGACAAATGCTGACCTTGTCAGCAATGTCCACATCTCATGGAAGAATATGCATTTTGTTTCTTTATAACAACAATCCAACACCCTCATGGTCAAGTGTACTGGTATGGAATTGTTTTTGAAAAAAATGTACTGAAATCTTAAATTAGTGGGATTTGTCAAAAATCAATAGATGCTTAATCTCAGATTTTGGATTACTATTCCAGAAATATGACCACACATTCCCTGATCCTTACTGCACCAACCGATGTAATGCTTTCTAAGTAATATTGCACACTCCAATTCTGCAGCATGATATCTTAACCTCTGCGGGAAATGAGTCAGTTCAGGCTCACATTACTGTAATTAGTCATCGGTTGCACGGTTCCTGGGATCAGGTGTCTCTGGGCTTGTTGTCGGGACAACCTGAAGTAACCTCATCCCCATCGCTTGAATGGACCTTCAGTTGTGATCTGATGGGCTTGTTCTTGTAAGGAGCTGGTGGCAGGTCTCAAAAAGATGACTTAAAATGACACAGAAAGAGGCCATTTGGCCCATCAAATCCATGCTGGCTCTTCTTGAAGCAGCCCCGGTCTGTTCCTGTAGCCCCTGCCAGTTTAGTTTCAAGTGCTCATCCATTTTCCTTTGGAAAACCTCTTTCAAGTCCATTTCAGTGCATTCCAGAGCACTTGGTAAGATGTTACAGCCCATTATTAAGGAAAAGATTGCAGAGTACTTGGAAATGCATGGTAAATTATGGCTTCATACTGGGTTGGTCATGCCCAACAAATCTGTTAGAATTCTTTCAGGAGATAATGAGCAATTCAGACAAAGGTGAGCCAGAGGACATGATATATTTGGACTTCCAGAAAGCCTCTGACAAGCTGCCACCCACAAGGCTGCTAGGTGTGTTGTTTCCCTGGTGCCAAGATCAAGGATGCCTCAGAGAGGGTGCAGAATGTTCTCACGGGGGAGAGGGGCCAGCAAGAGGTCATTGTCCACATTGGAACCAACGACATTGGAAGGGAAAAGGTTGAGATTCTGAAGGGAGATTACAGAGAGTTAGGTAGAATTTTAAAAAGGAG